>NW_027270985.1:600000-1042500 GCF_040938485.1 Diadema antillarum
TATCCCCTTTGGGGACTATTGAAATCTATAGATTGAACATGTACATATTGTTCATATTCGAGCGTATTTTTTTACAAATAGTTATTATGATCTAACAATACAAAAAATATAATAATAATAATTGACAGTTCTTATATAGCGCATAACACAAAGTGATAATGTCCCTATGTTCATTCATAAAAGAATAATCAATTAAATAATCATAATGGACCACGTATCACATCCCCAAAGGGGGATTGCATGTACTCCAACTTCATCTCATCAATAGTTATCAACATATCAGAAGTATCATTCTCCAACAAATTCAAAGGTAAACTTCCATTGCATTTGTACGGTATATTGAGAAGACAATCAAAATAAATGTAATGACTAAATTGAATGATTATGGCATCTCAAGATTTCTTGTTAATGTGTATGTTTTAATATCGATCACTTTAATTTAACCATAGTTATCATCCTTCTTAGAGACGCAATACTCAACGCAATTTGTTTAAAGTGATCAATATTTTTTGCCCTTAATATATTTCCTGTTTCTTTCCCTCTTAAAGGGGAAGGCTAGTAACTGATCAGTGGGAATCAGTGGAAATGCTGGGAGATGATTGTTCCAATCCTTATGGGATTCATTCAAGAGTTCATAGCATATCTATTGTTGTGTGAAAATGATTTGCTTCAGAATGGTCTCATATTCAAGTAATGTGCAGTTTAATGCTTCCAGGTTAGCGTCCCTGGTCAGTGACGGAGCATTAATCTGCACATTACTTGAATATGAGACCGTTCTGAAGCAAATCATTCTCACAGAACAATAGATATACAATGAATTCTTGAATGAATCCCATAAGGATTGGAACAATCATCTCCCAGCATTTCCACTAATTCCCACTGATCAGTTACTAGCCTTCCCCTTTAAGATAATAAATATGAGTGCACGTTGAGGACGGTTTGACTTTGCTACAACACGCAATTCCTACAGACACCTGCCCGAGTATACTCGGGACTCGTCCTCAAAGGGTTAAGCGTGTAATACTTTGTATTTAGAAACGATTTCCTCTTCACCAATTCTTCTAGTGTGGTCTATCATTTATAGTTTGTCATCTACAGCTGGTCTAAAAGTTGTCCCTCCGTTTCGTTTCCTTTTAAGATGTATCCAGGTTTCTCTCTTAACATTATTTCCTGTAAAATATGTTTGGCGGATAGATAATCTATCAATATTGTTTGTCCAACGATCAAACTATTGTTTTTACAATAATTCAAAGTGAATTACAAATAAAATGAATATATTGCTCGACGATATTTGAAAATCTTTATCGTATTTCAATACACTGAAATAGAACAATAGAAGGGCGTTTCGTGTGGTGACATCGTTAGAACAGTATCAGACATTGGTTAGGTTTTAGTGGCCAACATAGAAGCAGTATGAAATCAAACATAAGCTCGTCAGGACCTCGCATATGACGTTCGAAATGAGACGAAACAAATTAAATAGACATAGGTAACACAAACATAGGTAACATTGAGAACATTAAAGAACATCTATGAATGGAGTAGATGATTTACGATATGAAAGAATATTGACCTTCAGTCCATTGATAAGTAATGTGATAACATGGCGTCTGCGTACCCTGAACGTCTATGAACAATAATATACGTTCAAACAGAAATGATGTGTCTCTACGTCAACATAATGTCTGACAACTATATTTATAGCTCCAAAGGCACTCAAGGCATGGCAGATAGTAAGAGACTTTAAGATTCGTGTGCCTGTCGATGAGGATGGAGAGTGTATATCAGGATCCAGGAGTGAACAAGTGTTTGGTTTGGGTAAGGTTGGAAGTGAGGGGAGAGTGGTGGGCTCCTGATATCGCCGTCGCTGCTATGGTCGTCTGCTAATTAAAGGTATTAAAACGCACACAACCTCACACACACGGATGCACACACACATACACACACACACACACACACACACACACACACATGGCACATACAAGAAACTAAAACATGCGAGGTTCTGTTTATGAATGGGTATAGTAGAAAAAATTATTTGTGTGGTTTCTGCCCATTCCCGCCCCCGCACACTGTTTATGCGCACCACAATCTGTTGATAAATGTGACTCTGCACCTCAAAACAAACAGAAAGTCGCGAGACATGAACTTTTAGTTAAGACCATATTCTGAAAGAGCAGACTTTAAGCTTAAAAATGATGTATAACTCAAATCAAATGGACTCTCCTAACCTATCTAAATATTGGAAAGAAAGCACAAAGTCAGGAAAAGTGTGAACTGAGAAAAGAGGCTCTGAAGTACGGTGTCTATTCAGGCGCCTAATCTTTACCAAACCGTGCGGGCTGTGCGATGAATGGGACAAAAAATAGGAAGTAAACCACCTGAGTAACAACAATGAAGGGATTATTAGATTAAACTGAAATTAAGCATGACTCATTCTGTCCCTAACTAATGCCAACTTTCAAAGAAGTAGCGCTATCCTTTCAAAAGTTATTAGAGTTGAAAGTGAAGAGTGTGGACAAGGTTTTTCAGAAATGAAAAAGGGATTCTAAAGACACAGCTAATCACACTATTCTACCAAAAATGTTCGAGATAAACTGCTAAAAAAACACACTTTCCTGTCCGTTTCATGATACCAAATTTTAGCATAATGTAAAAGAAGACCCGCTCTTTCAGAAAATATGAAAAAGTCAAGTTCGGCTAGGCTGACCCATTTCACTTATTTTTAGTCCTCACGCAAAATCAGTGTGAGCGACTTTATGTTCGTTTTGAGGTGCACGGTCACAAACATTATAGGTGTGTTTACAACAACTGACCAAGGAAGTACGTTTTGAAAAAAAAGAATAAATCACTTCGCTGTTTTGTGATATTTTGTATTTGTGTGTGTGCGTGAGTATCTTTTTATTTTATTTATTTATTTATTTATTTATTTATTCATTTTTTTTTTGGGGGGGGGGGTGTTCATCAAGCAGTCATTTAGTATGACATATATACCTACAATATCATAATAATGACCATTACTGTTGTACCCATTTTATTTCCTCGACTAATATTGAAGAAAGTTTATGTTCAAAAAGGGATACTTGCAATGGTTCCGTTTCCCCATTGCTTCATCGCCATTTTGATTATCTTCCATCAAAAAATTTGGGATGAAATATTTTTTCATATGTGACACTGCACCTCAAAACAAACAGAAAGTCGCCAGACATTAATTTTTATTTAAGACCATATTCTGAAAGAGCAGACTTCAAGCTTTAAAATGGTGTATAAATCAAATCAAATGGACTCTCCTAACCTATCTAAATATTGGAAAGAAAGCACAAACTCAGGAAAAGTGTGAACTGAGAAAAGAGGCTCTGAAGTACAGTGTCTATTCAAGCGCTTAATCTTTACCAAACCGTGCTGGCTGTGCGATGAATGGGACAAAAACAGGAAGTAAACCACCAGAGTAACAACAGTGAACGGATTATCAAATTAAACTGAAATTAAGCATGCCTTATTAACACATTCTGTCCATAATTGATGTCAACTTTCAAAGCAGTAGCGCTATCCTTTCAAAAGTTATTAGAGTTGAAAGTGAAGAGTGTGGACAAGGTTTTTTCAGAAATGAAAAAGGGATTCTAAAGACACACCTAATCACACTATTCTACCAAAAGTGTTCGAGATAAACTGCTAAAAAACACACTTTCCTGCCCGTTTTATGATACCAAATTTTAGTATAAGGTAAAAGAAGACCCGCTCTTTCAGAAAATATGAAAAAGTCAAGTTCGGCTAGGTTCACCCATTTCACTTATTTTCAGTCCTCACGCAAAATCAATGTGTGCGACTTTATGTTCCTTTTGAGGTGCACGGTCACATATTCTGATATTAGACGCGAAGCTTTTTTTTGTACTGGATTTTATTGATCAGATCAAAAAACATCGTGCTTTTTCATAATCATATGACATAATACATTTTTGACATCACAAAACAAACATTTGATAGCAGTCAATGATAGTAAAATTACCAGGCGTCTGATCCTTTTTTGTACTATACTATACACGTGAACACCAATAACTCTATAATCTTATACACAGAAAACGAGGGAAAAGAAAAAAAAAAGGAAAAAATAGCCTTCAACGGAAACACTAAATATTACAAAAGACCACACAAAACAAACCAAAGGCGCAAAAACACACACTACAATCTGAACCAAAAAAAAAAGATTAAAAACCAAGACAAAGGTACTATTCACCTAGCTCATTTATGTACTCTCCGTAACTTCCTTTCTAAGATAACATATACACCCAACCCTGGGCTGAAGATGCCAAAGTCTCCTGTCCCTTATCCCGGCCGGCGGGGGGGGGGGGGGGGGGGGGGGGTGGGGGAGGGGTGGAATTCGACCCTGAAATCTTTGGGATTATGGTGCAGGACAGAGCTATTGTTTCATGGACATAAACTGCAGTGAACGCCATGACGAGAGAGAGAGAGAGAGAGAGAGAGAGAGAAAGAAAGAGAGAGAGAGAGAGGGGGAGGGAGGGAATTAGAAAAATGAATATAAACCGCAGTTAGGAAGAATGGACCATCAGAGCAAGGGAAAGGAAGAAGAAAGGGGGAAATGCATTTGACTTTATATAAAGCTATACTTTGTTCTATTTTCGTCCCTTTTGCCCCATGCAAATTAAATTTATTTTTGCTTTTAGCTATTTCTTCTTCAATAAAACTATGTTTTTTTTTTTTACATATTGCACAAAATATTGCCTTTGAGGACATAAACTTTGATACTTACAACTTAAAATAAATTGATTACCTAATAATATTATGAAATTGTATGAAATAAAAAAATCGTTCCTCGGATTTTCCTCGGACGCCAAGCTTTTCAACGGTATAAGGAGAGAGAAATAAAGGGATTATGATGGGGACGATCCTTAATGCCCGTATTTCCAAAAGTTTAAACTGGTAGACATGGATGTCTAGCAATCCTATAAATGAAAAAACAAAATATGCGAATGTTTGTTGGATCGATGAAATCGGGTTCGATATACTTAGGGTCTTCTATCCGAATACGAAATCGAATGCGTACAAAAAAACAACAACAACACGATTTCTTTGTGCGTTGTATTCGTATTTATTGTTAGTAATAAAGTCAACAAATTTTACAGTGGTAATCTCATCACACACAGGCATCTCTGGTGTTTGAGAACGTATGCGATGGATAACTCGCCAATAAATTTGAGAGAAAAAAATAAAAACACAAAACAGGTAGATTCAAGAATAGGAGATGCATCGTTCCAATACATTTTTTTTTTTTTGGGGGGGGGGGCATTCTGTATACCTTCATGAATATATTCTTACATTTTTAATCGGTTCATGCCCTTTACACAAGCTTGTGGCATTGCTTACCGGCGCCCAGGAAACAAACTGTATAAATATTCTCTTTTCCCTTTTATCTAGCGTCAGTAGTAGACACTCCCCTCACCGTTCGGGTGTGGACAAGGAAAGACATCCGATTGCCATGTCACTTCAAGGAGGAACCACTCGCTGTATTCTGGGTCAAGGAGAGCAGCTCAAATCAGCAGTTACAGACGAGGAAGGCTTCATTCTTCGATGGCAACTTCGTAAGCAAGGACGAACGCTTCGAAATGGACAGGAATTTTAGTCTCGTCATCACCGACTTGCAACTGAAAGATGAAGGCCGCTACCTCTGCCAACTTGTATTGGAGAATTTAGAGGTTTTCTTAAATTCAACCCTTCTGTCAATAAGCTGTAAGTAACCGAGATCCCACCCCCCCCCCCCCAAAAAAAAAAAAGAAAGAAAAGCAAGCCAACAAACAACAACGTTGATGAGTGTAAGAAAGTTGATAAGTCTGTTGTTCTTCTAAAGACGTAAGGCAACTCTATACAAAAGGAGGTGAGAATATAAAGGTCAGGCTCATTATTCTGCTCCCTCAAGTCCTCCTCATCTTCATTATAGGGTTGCAAGAAAAAAAATGATCCGGTCTCTTCAAGACTTATTCAATTTCGATAGTTTCGAATACAACTTGACATTGTCGCTGCGTGCATGTGAATCATGGTAAGTGGAATGAAGATCTATAGTCCGGGAGCCAGCGGGGGTCAGCCTAGCTGAAAAGGTTACCAATTTTTATGTATATAGCAATTTAGTGCATATGCCCCTAAGTATGGAAATGCACGTCTGGCTGGTCATCGGTGGTGGGTGTGGCCATGAGGGCCAAAAAAGGACCCCTCAAAATTAGGCTAGCCTAGCTGGAAAAGTAACCCCATGAAAACAACTGGAACTTGTTCGTTACACTTACAGGATAAATGAATGACCATTGCCAGACGTTTTAAGTGGTGGGGGGTACCCGCCAGACGCTCTAAAAGACCCAACTCCAGCTAGGCTAGCCTAGCTGAAAAAGTAACCCCATGAAAACCACTGGAACTTGTTCGTTACACTTACAGGATAAATGAATGACCATTGCCAGACGTTTTAAGTGGTGGGGGGTAGCCGCCAGACGCCCTTAAAGACCCAACTTTCTCCAGCTATATAGGCTAGCCTAGCTGAAAGAATAACCTGATGAAACCCACTGGAACTTGTTATTTACACTTACAGGATATATGCATTGCAGTTGTCAGACGTTTTAAGAAGTGGGGGGGGGGGGGGTAGCCGCCATTACCAGCTAGACTATAGCCCTGGCTGGAAAAGTAACCTCCTGAAACCCACTGGAACTTGTTCTACTGTTTGTATCTCACCTGATAAACACTGTCGACATAGTATTATGGTGTTCTTTCAATAACTTTCCCCACTTTTGAGCTATGACCACCAAATTCACTCCTCAGATCATCTAATGATTGCTGTCAAGTGTTAATATTGGTGAAGTCCGACTACGTCAACAGTCAAAAAGTCAATGAACTATACCATTTGAAAATCTCTGTAATTACAAAGTCAATTCGTGGACGAGACATCACTTCGCTTTTGCCTTGTTCGATGGTGAATATTTGTAAGCTTCCGTTTCTAATTCATACAGCACCAGCATACATGTCTGAGAATAGCGGTAAAGAAGATTAGAGTCTTTGGCAACATGTGCAAAATTAAATTCTGTGCCTTATTTGCTGAACAAACGTCGTAGGAGGACAACGACCTGTTAGACAATATGGCGGACCAATAGCTCTATATTATTAGTGTTATAGAATAAATGACTATGATGTAGTTCTGAAGCATACTTTTCATTAGATACTTTTGCAATGACTCGTATACTTTTAATCGAATTAAATTATATCCATGACTTGCTCATGAATTACGGCAGAACGATTCGGTAAGGAAAGTTTTCTGTCATGTCATTACGGAAGAAGTGAACGTGTCAATATTTTGTTATTTGTTCCAAGATTATTTCTGAAATGGTTAAATGTATTTTCCTAAAACATCTTTTCTTTTGTATCGTGATTACCTACGTTGCATCCAAATGCATATTCGTTGAAAAAATGCGGGCCATGTATTCAAAGGTGAAAGATCATATGTTAATGGAAGTAGGGTATACAACATTTCTCTAAGTTGTTGTTATTGTTGTTGTTGTTGTTGTTGTTGTTGTTTTTTTTTTTTTTGGGGGGGGGGGGGGCATGATTCAAAGTGTCCTAAAACCTTGTATAATACATGTATTTAGTTTTGTAGTCACGACTCTTGCTATGTATGATGCCAAACTCCTGCTCATACAAATGCAGCCGTTTCAGGGAAATAATTATGATATATTACTTCATGATTTGGTAATGCTGAAGTGGTTCATAACATTCTATTGATATTATATATAGAACAGAAAGTGAATTAATAATGTATAAATTGATTATACAGTAGTCCCCTATTCAGTAACTACAGGTTAAGTTAGATAAGCTGCATTCATTTTGCACGCGACCATGGCGTTATAGCCAAAGATGATTGAATTCTGCAAATCTCTGTGTGCCTGCACAGGATTGGAAAACGAAACAACTTTCTGTGTATAGAACACGAAACAGAAACTGGTGCATGCATTATTCTCAGTCACTTTGTTATTCATAATGATGGTTTGCTCATTGCAGTTCCGGAATCTCAGCTCGACTCGAATTGATCCCAAATCAGTCGGCATGCGTGTATCACCCAAAACAATATCTGAACACATAACTGCAGTCCTCCATAGTCTCTATTGGTTGCCGATAAGGGCTGGTACCACGTTTGATTTTCATATCATTTACAGTACCTTGTACATGTATTTAAATGTTTTCATCGAAATGCCCGTATGCGGTATGCGCATCTCAGTTAACTCTATAAACCATAGTTGTAATCTACGTGCCAAGTATCTTATGTTTTCAATGACGCGTGAACTCTAAGACATGTCGTGATAAGGACTTTAAGACAATTGGCATCGTCATTATAAAACGAATTCCCCTTTTACAAGACACATTTTAGATGTTAGATCGAAATATGGATTCGTTTGAATGCATACAAACTGCTTCTTAAATCCTCTTACATTTTGTTTTTAAGATATGGTGTATACTTTAGAAGTGTAAGAAGCATGTTCTTGTTTTAGAGGCTTTGAGTACTGGTAAGAAGCATATGTTATTCTTATAGATTATGTGAATAAGTACGCGTTCAAGAACGTTTTGAATAAAACGTATCCAGACAACTGCATATCATATTTTCACCTCTTCCTTCATGTAGATGAATGCTCTTGCCGAGAAGGTTTGTTTGATAGATATAGTGCTCACCTTATTGAAAAGGTAATTGGGTAATTTTTTGGTTTCAGCATATTATTCAAACACAACCAAGTTAACTTCTACATTAACATTTTCACAACTCACAAATTCCACACGCACACACATTTCATGATTCACAAGATCCAAGTTACACTAATCCTATTTACTTTGCAGAGTGCAACAACAACATAAGTTATATACTGAGCAAATAGGCTATACATCAGTTCGCACTATTCAAGGTTTAGAGTAGTTAAGGAACTAAATCGTACCCGATTATGTGATGCTACGTTGCACCTTGAGATGATGGGCAATATTGCCCCTATAAAGGTGCAGGCAGTGACACTGACTTGCTCCTTTAAAGGGAAGGTAAACCCAAAGAGCAATGTGGATTGAGTGAAAGCAGCAACATTAGTAGAACACATCAGTGAAAGTGTGAAGAAAATCGGACAATCGATGCAAAAGTTATGAATTTTTAAAGTTTTGGTGTTGGAACCGCTGGATGTGGAGACTACTAGAGGTTATGACGTATGAGAGGACAACAATATAAAGGAAATATAAAAAAAAAATCACAAAAAGTCATTTTCCATGAAAACCGCAAATTCCATCAACTTGATACTGACATATGTTAAGGGTAGCAATTAGTCCTCCTGCTTTCTGAAAGCGATTAGGCAAGTGCCCTTTCATAATGCTAGAAAAGCGAATTTTTGTTGATTTTCCTTTATATTTTCTTTATATTGCTGTCCACTCATACGTCATAGCCTCTCGTAGTCTCCTCATCCAGCGGTGTCAACACCAAAACTTTAAACATTCCTAACTTTTGCATCGATTGTCCGATTTTCCTCAAACTTTCACTGATGTGTTCTGCTAATGTTGTTGCTTTCACTCAATCCACATTGCTCTTTGGGTTTACCTTCCCTTTAAAGGAGCAATTTTGCAGCAGTCATGGAGCAAATAATCACCACATAGGTGCAACGTCATACCAATAAGGCACAAGATTGCACCCTCAAGAGAGGGTACATTCTTGCATCCTTCGGGTATAAAGTTGCACCTAAAGGTACGAGGTTGCGCCTTTTTCAAGGGGGCAAAGTTGCTCCCGAGGGTGTAACTTTCACCCTTTCTTGCGGGTACAAAGCAGCACCCAATGTTCCAAGATTGCACCCTCAAAACAAGGCACAATCTTTGAACTTTGGGTGTTTCTTTGCACCCTCACGAAAGGATGTAAAGTTGCACCAAGATGTAAAGGCTACACAGGGTGCAAAGGTGCGCCGAAAGGTAAAGGGTGCAAGATCGCACCCTCAAGAAAGGTGCAACTTTGCACCACTTAGTGTGGGTGGAAAGATGCACCCTCAAGAAGAGGTGCAATCTGGCACCACTTAGTGTGGGTGGAAAGATGTACCCAAGGGAACATTTTCGCACCCTCAATAAAGGGTTCAACTTTGCACCCTCTCTGCAGTATTATATTATACAAACGTGAATTCCTTGTTCCTGTGAGCTACGTTTAATATGAGCGTGACCCAGTAGTAGACACGTGTCAAGCCTTTGCAGACACAGATTTTTTTTCTTCATTTTGTTTAAAGGTAATTTAAAACAAATTTAAATATATATTTATTTCTATTAAGTTAAGAGGAGCAAATGTGGAGATCATGACCTGTGGTACATGTTACGGGAAGTCTATATTTTTATGTGTACTCGTTTTTTTTTTTTTAACTACAAGGAATTACCTATGAGCTAATTGGATAAAGAAGATGAGCATTCCTTTTTTTTCATCAGTTGATGTCAGTGCTGGAGTATTATTCTTGAAAAGTTGGCATCTAAATGTCCTCCAAACCAAGTACTTATATACTGTATAAAATTATATTCCTGTGAGTTACGTTTCTTATGAGCATGACAGATCTGTAGACACGTGTCATAGTGGTTACAAATACTAGATTTCCCTTGCTTTCATCGTTATCAAGAAGCGATTTTGAACAATTTCAGATGTTCTTTTTTTTTTCAATTTCGTTACGAGAAGGCAATAATGATTTCATGTAAAGCATGTTAAGGAAAGTTGATAGTTTGGTTATTTTATCATTACTCATCTTCGTCTTCTCAACAAGAAGATGATACACATGAGCTCATTTGCTAAAGAAGTTGAAGGATGTTTAATTGCTGGTAGCCACGTAGGGGCTTTTGTCATAACATTTTGCATCTTAATCCCTCGAAACGCAGTACATGCAGTATTAGTTTATATATAGATAACATAACATTTTTGTTGTTGCTGTGAGCTTATTCATATGAATTTTAGACATGTTTCTCATATGTTTCTGTCATATGCTTTACTGAGAACAGCAAATGTTGAGTTTATTGGCAAGAGAGGTTGATCATTATACTTTACATTTAAGTTCATTGAAGTGCCAGAACATAAACTTGTCTTGAAATATTAGCATCCAAAACCCTCCAAACCAAAAACGTGCAATACTAGACACGACAGGAATTCCTTGTTGTTTGTGAGTTATGTTTCTTAAAGACACTGAATTTTTCTGCTTTTGCAATGTACTATGTTCAAAAACACTCTTGAACAATTTTCAGATTTCGTTTCTTTCTTAAGAGAAGAAAACGGTGAGGTCATGTGAAGCATGTTCCTAGAAGTTTTATTTCGTTAATAATTTTTCTTTACCCATCTCCTCAACCGTAAGGTGATACGGTACCTAAAAAGTCATAGGCCAAAGGCGTTGAGCTTTATTCCCCTTTTTAAAGGCATTATTTTTAAAAAGTTGGCATTTTAAGCTATGTACACCGAGTACGAGTCTTACTGAATGGATTTCTTGTTGCAGTAGAATTGTATTTTTTATGAGCTTGATGAAGTATCAGACAATTGTATCAAGTGTTTGCAAAAACTGTTAATGTATTCCCTTTTGCTAATGTCCAAAGAGTTCATTTGCCAAGTTTTGTTTGTCTTTTGTTTTAATCATCAGGGGTTTGTATTCTCATGGTCATAGAGGAAAGAAACTTAATTATAAAAAAAAGTCTTCATATAAGAAGAGATACTGTAGGACACAATTTCATCAAAAGTTGTGATTTTCAACATTTCCAAGATGCAATTGATGAATATTTCTCCCCAGGGCACAAAAGAAAGTAGTTTTTGTCTTATTTTTTTTTTCACGTCAGTATGTTATAAGACCCGCGGGTTTACGCACACCCCACCAATTTCCATCCGGATACTGTACCCGGCCCTGTTTTTTGTTTTTTGTTTTTTATTTTTGTTTTACACTGCAAAGAAAATGACAACACTGATGTTTGAGAAAAATCCCGACATGTTTGATTGGGCAATTCTTTTTTGCTGTCTATTATTCTTTCCAAATAAGTTTTTTGGTTATCACTGAGGACAAATACCCTATTTCTTCTACCAAAACCACAGCACTGTATATTCTCATATTTCTACAGTATTTCATATCAACACTTGCCCTATTAATATTTCAAAGCATGTTTCCCTGTGCGCTCAAGAAACTCCCCCATTAAAGGAGACCTCCGGGTGATTCTCAGATTTGTACATGTGTACAACTATGAATTAGTTATACTGAGGACGGAGTTTCAGAATGTGTGATAATGGGATGAAGAATAAGAATATTTTCAAAAAAATAGAACAAATTGCAATGAACAAGGATGATGACATGGGAGAGTCACCATAAGAATACATGAGTTGGGGCTCAAGGAAGAAGAACAAAAGAATAAGGCATGCATAGATTATAGACAGGTGAACTCGCAAGCAAGCGGTATTGTTATGGAATTACACTGCTATCATTTCTGAAATATGTGAACCTTATAGCTGGTAAAATTGGGTCTTTGAGAGCGTCTGGGGCTACGCCCCACCACTTAAAGCGTCTGGCAACGGTCATGCATTTATTCTGTAAGTGTAAGAACAAGTTCCAGTGGGTTTCATGGGGTTACTCTAATTTTCAGAAAGGCTAGCCTATCTGGTAAGAGTTTGGTCTTTGGGGCGTCTGGAGGCTATTGTCTGGCAACAATCATTCAATTATCCTTTGAGTGTATCAAAAGAACAAGTTCCAGTGGGTTTCAGGAGGTTATTTTTCCAGCTATAGGCTGGTCTAGCTGGTAAAATTGGGTCTTTGAGGGCGTCTGGCAGCTACCCCACCCCCCCCCCCCCCCCCCACCACCACCACTTAAAACGTCTGGCAACGGTCATGCATATATCCTGTAAGTGTAAAGAACAAGTTCCAGTGGGTTTCACTAGGTTACTTGTTCAGCTAGGCAAGCCTAGCTGGAAAAAGTTTGTCTTTAAGGGCGTCTGGCGGCTACCCCCCACCACTAAAAACGTCTGGCAATGGTCATTCATTTATCCTGTAAGTGTAACGAACAAGTTCCAGTGGGTTTCATTAGGTTACTTTTTCAGCTAGGCTAGCGTAGCTGGAAAAATTTGGGTCTTTAAGGGCGTCTGGCGGCTACCCCCCACCACCAAAAACGTCTTGCAATGGTCATTCATTTATCCTGTAAATGTAACGAACAAGTTCCAGTGGGTTTCATTAGGTTACTTTTTCAGATAGGCTAGCCTAGCTGGAAATATTTGGGTCTTTAAGGGCGTCTGGCGGCTACCCCCCCCCCCCCACCACTTAAAACGTCTGGCAATGGTCATTCATTTATCCTGTAAGCGTAACGAACAAGTTCCAGTGGTTTTCATGGGGTTACTTTTTCAGCTAGGCTAGCCTAGCTGGAGTTGGGTCTTTAAGAGCGTCTGGCGGCTACCCCCCACCACTTAAAACGTCTGGCAATGGTCATTCATTTATCCTGTAAGTGTAACGAACAAGTTCCAGTTGTTTTCATGGGGTTACTTTTCCAGCTAGGCTAGCCTAATTTTGGGGGGTCCTTTTTGTGGCCCTCCTGGCCATACCCACCACCGATGACCAGCCAGACGTGCATTTCCATACTCAGGGGCATATGTACTAAATTGCTATACACATAAAAATTGGTAACCTTTTCAGCTAGGCTGACCCCCGCTGGCTCCCGGACTTCTATCGGTCTGGGCTTTTACTTGTAACTTTCTCTGTTTGAATTACGACTAGTTGGTCTTCACTAGTTATTGTACTTTATATCAATTACTAGTTCTAACATAAACAGTTCTTAGGCATGATGAATTCACTTTTTAATCGTACATTTTAGGCAAGTTTGTGGTCAGATCTAAAGTCCTTATCAAAATTATTGAATCCGCGTTTCTGATGCAAGGACTACTGTACATCGTGCTATCGTTTATTTCATAGATTTGCCAGAATATATATATATATTTTTTTTTTTACGTACCCTACATATCAAGTCCTTTTGTAATAAAACAAAAAATGCATAGAAACATTTTCCTGTGCAGTTTTGTGAAAACAAACCTCCGATGTAATGACCGTTATTGACCTCAAGCCTTGTCAGGCAAAATAGCAGCATTGGTCGCAAACCGAGCTCAAATTCGGAAGACATTTTTTGTTTTTTGTCATTGATTGCCTTTCTGTTGTTCTCTGAAGGCGCTGTACCTATCGAAGAAACATAATCTATTCTGTCTAGTAAGTTTTCATATGTTAAGATAATGTCAACGCTTAAAATATGGCAATTCATTTACTACAAGACCTTGAACTGAATAAACAAATTCCGACCACCGCCTGAAGCTGACAGCCCTGGTCATGGTAAGCCCCGGTCACACAGCACTCCACGTCCAAATCACGCACAAAAAAAAAAAAAAAAAATATGAAAATCTGGTGGACGTGGTCGTAAGAGGTAATTTTTTGATCAATTTTGGTTTGGCCGTGCTTTGTACGGAGTATGGCCATTGGCGGCTGTTCCACTGCTGAAGCACTGCCTAAGCACGGCTAACCCCGTCCAGCCACGTGTGTGTACGGGGAAAATCCATTTGTCAGCGATAAGCCGCTAAACACACGCTATTTTCCGTGATACCAACGCGTAACACGCGTCAGATGACCGTGCTCTGCCCGTGGCTGACGGCTAAACTTTCGCATCTTACCGCGTCTCCCCAAGTTTTAATCACTACCGGAACACGGATTATCACGTGTGTTTCACGTATTTACTACGTGTGCCGCCCGTGGTTGTCCGCGAAATAAGATTTTGAGCAGTTCAAAACTTTTTACCGCGTCCGACGCCGTTCCGATTTTTCCCCGCGTCCTGCAACGTCTATAAATCGACCGTAGCTCGTCTTAAACTCGACATCAACGCGAACAACATCGTCTGCTTCACGGGAGACCACTTTTTGACGTGTTTTGGCCGTGATTAAGCCGTAAAGCGCCGTGTGACCGGGGTTTTATATACGGTAGGCATGCAAGGCAAACTACCCCATCCATGAATTGGCATATCATGTTATCTAATTTGGATGGTGCCCACAGCAGCTTGGGAGTATACGCTGTGCAAGTAACATGCATCAATGACACAGACTAATATACACATTTTTTATCGTCTAGCCCCTGTGGTAGACACTATCCCTACAGTGCAAGGATGGAAAGGGGAAGACATCCGACTACCATGTGACTTCCACGATGAACCGCTCTTTGTGTACTGGGGCAAGGTGCACGTTTCAAACCCGGATCTGTTTACAGGCAAGGCATTCTTTGAAGGCGACTTCGTAAGCGTTGATAAACGTTTTGACATGGACAACAACTTCAACCTAATCGTCAGCGACTTGGAAGTGGCAGATGAGGGTCTCTATCGTTGTGAACTGGTGCTTCATAATTTCGCGACGTTCTCGAATTCGACCCATTTGATA
This sequence comes from Diadema antillarum, assembly GCF_040938485.1. Classification (NCBI taxonomy): domain Eukaryota; kingdom Metazoa; phylum Echinodermata; class Echinoidea; order Diadematoida; family Diadematidae; genus Diadema; species Diadema antillarum. Next base: position 615,449 of record NW_027270985.1, read on the forward strand.
GTTAGCTGTGAGTAACTGATTTTCGCGAAAGCTCTAAATAATCTTTAAATACATTTGTCGAAACAAAAATCGGATAAAATGCAGTTAAAGTTTTGCCTGAAAAAAATTATAAAAGAAATGTCGCCAGGTTGACTCGGGTATTGAAAGACATCTTGCATACTTGAAGGCATGGAAGTATAAGTAACAGATGCTTTAGGGTTTTGCTTTAAAAAAAGAGTAATTGATTTCTTGCCATGAAAACGGCGCAAAATAATGATTAAAAAGCTCTGTTCTACTTTTCCTAATGAGATCGCATTAATAAAATCTGTTAATTGTTGCACTATGGACCAGACTGGCACCTCAAAGACGCGTTAACTGTTCTTTGGGCACCTGTACTATCAGTGTGTTGCGATCTGTTCATGGCAGGTACACGGGGTGAATTCTTACAAACTTCTGTATCTTGAAGACTGATATCTGACAATGTCTGAGTCTTGAATACTCTCAAAAAAAATCGAGTGAAAATATATAAAGGAGTGAATACAAAAAAGAGTGAATTTAAAGTGAAATTGGAGTGAATTTTGAGTGAAATTGTTCATTTTCACTCGTTCTGGAGTGACCACAGGGATCACTGGAAAATTTCGGAGTGATCACTGAGGTCCCTCTAAAACGAGTGAAAATGAACATTTCCACGACAAATTCACTCCAATTTCACTCTAAATTCACTCTTTTTTGTATTCACTCCTTCAAAAGTGAATATTTTTCACTCGATTTTTTTTTTTTAGAGAGTATGGCAAATACAAAACTCATAACGTCCTTTTTTGTTTGTTTTTCTTTCCCAGGGCGAAAATAATGAGTCGAAATTTAGATTGATTAATGCGATTTTGTGATCTTGCTAAAACTGTTCTCAAACTTATTTACAGCGGATAAGGGATTATTCATGAGGATGACTTTTAGTATCTGAAATCGTATGAGGGCAATTACCCCTTGAGAGCAGTAACCCCCCTCCCCCTCCCCCCCCCCCCCCCCCCCCCCGGCAAAACTGGTTTGTGATTATGTTAGAGTAAAGATTAGGGTCAGCGTTAAAATTAGGGACATAGTGTGAGTTTGGGGGAGGATTACATTCAGGATTAGGATTAGGGTTATGGTCAGGGGGAGGGTCCGGGTAATTGTCCAGGGGTAATTGCTCTAGACCCCTAGCGATCATTCTGATTGTTTGCTGATTGCTAAAAAAAAAATACAACAACAACAACAAAACAAAAAAAAAAAAAAAAAAACGTTGTGCACTCTTTAAAGACGAGGGTCAAATGTACTATTGGCATCTCCTGAATTCATACCAACAGTTACAAACTTGTAATAAGAACTATACCAAGTAACTTCCAACATTGTGGATGCTATCTTTTTAAATCAGGAGTGGTGATAATTTGATTGCTTGGACCTTGATATCATGTAGGGAAACGCAAACTACCCGCAAGGAGCGAGATACCTTGCATGTGGTGTACTTATGGGCTGATTTTTACTGAGCAACCAAAACACTTTGCGAGGGACAAAAATGTCTACAAAATGGCAAAGTCGATCACTAGGAAGCTTCGTTGGTCTGATATTCGGAAAATTGTGTTTGTTTGTTTGTGTGTTTGTTTTTTTAACGAATGCGTCACGACAATCATGGAGAAACCCCCCCAAAAAAAAAAAACAACAACAACAACAACAACAACAACAACAACAAAACATTCTTGCACAGTTCGTGCGTAGTTCTCACGACGTATGTGCTACTGTTACGTGTACCATTGCTAAACTACCGCCAGTCACATACACGAAAAAAAAAAAAACAAAAACAGACGACAAGCAAACAATGCAAATTATCCGAAAAAGAAAAAAAAAAATCCAAGGAGAATCGACAGCTCTCTTGAGTGGAAGTGAAAGTTGTTTTCTTTTCGTTCTCTTTTATTTTCTTTAGTTCTACTTCATTTCTCTGTCATTTAGCGTTTGTTTTTTTTTGTCTGTTTTTATGCAAGTACGCTTGCTTTGTGTGCGCGCCGCCTTTATAATCTTTTCTGAGACTTACCCCTAAAGGAATTGGTTTTCTGTAGGTAATATTCTGCATTGAAGTTAAAGGACAAGTTCACCTTCATAGACATGTGGATTGAGTGAATGCAGCTATATTCGTAAAACACATCAGTGAGAGTTTGAGGAAAAATCGGACAATCTATTCAAAAGTTATGAATCTTTGAAGTTTCTGCGTAATCACTGTCGGATGAAAATACAACTACACCTTGTGATGTCACATATGTAGAACGATACATAAAGACAATTCGACGTATTATTTCAACTTTTCTCGCATAATAAAAGGACGCTTGGCTTGCCTCTCTGTCCGAAGACAGGGAAAATAATATAATCCTTAACCTTCGTCAGTGACAAGTCGAGGAAATTTGCACTTAATACAAAATGTAAAATTCTCTTCAAATTTCCCTTTATCGTTCTATCGACGTGACCTCACACACTCTAGTAGTCTTTAAAAAATCCATAACTTTGAACGGATTGTCCGATTTTTCCCAAACTTTCACTGATGTGTTCTACTTATATTGCTGCATTAACTCAATCAAAATGTATATGAAGGTGATCTGAAAATGCTAATCAAGCTATTAAATACAAAGTGTCCTAGGTTGTTAAGGTGGCAACCAAGTTAATTGAGTTTACCTCAATGAAGAAAGAATGCAGTTTACGTCTGCCTTTCCAGATCATACAGGCCTACATGGTATAATGGTGCCATCAAGTACATATGTGACCCTGCACCTCAAAACAAACAAAAAGTCGCCAGACATGAATTTTTAGTTAAGACCATATTCTGAAAGAGCACACTTTAAGCTTTAAAATGATGTATAACTCAAATCAAATGGACTCTCCTAACCTATCTAAATATTGGAAAGAAAGCACAAACTCAGGAAAAGTGTGAACTGAGAAAAGAGGCTCTTATTAAAGTACGGTGTCTATTCAAGCGCTTAATCTTTACCAAACCGTGCTGGCTGTGCGATGAATGAGACAAAAAAACAGGAAGTAAACCACCAGAGTAACAACAATGAAGGGATTATCAGATTAAACTGAAATTAAGCATGCCTCATTAACACATTCTGTCCATAATCAATGCCAACTTTCAAAGCGGTAACACTATCTTTTCAAAAGTTATCAGTTGAAAGTGAAGAGTGTGGACAAGGTTTTTCAGAAATGAAAAAGGGATTCTAAAGACACACCTAACCACACTATTCTACCAAAAAATGTTCGAGATAAACTGCTAAAAAACACAGTAATTCCTGCCCATTTTATGATACCAAATTTTAGCATAATGTAAAGGAAGACCCTCTCTTTCAGAAAATATGAAAAAGTCAAGTTCGGTTAGGTTGACCCACTTCACTTATTTTCAGTCCTCACGCAAAATCAGTGTGTGCGACTTTATGTTCGTTTTGAGGTGCACGGTCACATATTAGCTCATTGTGCTAATGATGATATTTAAGATACTTGCATCATTTAAGTTGGTAATTTATGTTACAAATGGATCCCCCGTTAGAGAAAAACCCTTACAAGGTCTGTTTTCGGGTGTGTGTTTTTTTCGCGCTTCCTGTAAAATGAGCAATATACATTTTTTTAATTTTTATTAAGATTACCAACATATTATGCTACTTAGGCTAATCAAAGATAAGTCCCATACGTTGAGAAGGTAGCAATCAAGCTTATTTAACTGCATTGCTGTAGTACCCATCTAAAAGATGAGTTACAAAAACATATCCTTCATACCGTTTTTTTTTCCGGGTGGTATAGTGGTGTAATTTACTGGGCTCTTGTACACTGTAAATCATGCTAATAAGCCCACTATGCTGATTATAATATTTAAGACACTTTCATCGCCTGAAAGTACAAATTGCTGTTATGAATGGATCTCTTGTTATATGGAAACCCTTGAAAAGTCGTATTACATGTGTTTCTGGCCTCGCTGCGGTGAAAATAACAGCATAATACGTATTGCCCTAAATCGCGGGATATGCTAATTTAGCTATAAAAAAAAAATTATTTCCAAAGGGAAATACCAAGCTTAATATACTTCAATAACATTCTGATATATGAATCAACACAAATTAAGCAACCTTTTCAGGTCATATTCATTGTATATGTGACCGTGCACCTCAAAACGAACATAAAGTCGCACACATTGATTTTGCGTGAGGACTGAAAATAAGTGAAATGGGTCAACCTAGCCGAACTTGACTTTTTCATATTTTCTGAAAGAGCGGGTCCTTCTTTTACATTATGCTAAAATTTGGTATCATAAAACGGGCAGGAAAGTGTGTTTTTGTAGCAGTTTATATCGAAATTTTTGGTAGAATAGTGTGATTAGGTGTGTCTTTAGAATCCCTTTTTCATTTCTGAAAAACCTTGTCCACACTCTTCACTTTCAACTCTAATAACTTTTGAAAGGATAGTGCTACCGCTTTGAAAGTTGGCATTAATTATAGACAGAACGTGTTAATGAGGCATGTTTAATTTCAGTTTAATTTGATAATCCCGTCATTGCTGTTACTCTGGTGGTTTACTTCCTGTTTTTTGTCCCATTCATCGCACAGCCAGCACGGTTTGGTAAAGATTAAGCGCTCGAATAGACACTGTACTTCAGAGTCTCTTTTCTCAATTCACACTTTTCCTGAGTTTGTGCTTTCTTTCCAATATTTAGATAGGTTAGGAGAGTCCATTTGATTTGAGTTATACATCAATTTAAAGCTTAAAGGGGATGGCTAGTAACTGATCAGTGGGAATCAGTGGGAATGCTGAGGGATGATTGTTCCAATCCTTGTAGGATTCATTTAAGAGTACATTATATGTCTATTCCTGTGTGAAAATTATTTGCTTCAGAATGGTCTCATATTCAAGTAATGTGCAGTTTAATGTTTCCAGGTAAGCGTCCCTGGTCAGTGACGGGGCATTAATCTGTACATTACTTGAATATGAGACCGTTCTGAAGCAAATAATTTTCACACAACAGTAGATATATAATGTACTCTTAAATGAATCCCACAAGGATTGGAACAATCATCCCTCAGCATTCCCACTGATTCCCATTGATCGGTTACTAGCCATCCCCTTTAAAGTCTGTTCTTTCAGAATATGGTCTTAACTAAAAATTCATGTCTGGCGACTTTTTGTTTGTTTTGAGGTGCAGGGTCACATATGATACCATGCGTCAACTTCACAAAATTTATGTACTTTATAATGCACGTTAGGTCATTATGCTAATTATGATATTCCATACATTTTCTTTATGTGAAAATAGTAAAAATAGTGTTATGAATGAAACCCCCGTTATATAAAACCCTTAACAAGTTGCGTTTTCCGTGTTTTCAAGGTCCCTGCATTAGAATGAGCATTTTTAAATCCATACTGTACATACGTGTTATGCTTATTTCGTGATTATGCTAATTAGGCTAATAATCCCCCCCCCCTCAAAAAAATAAAAAAAAATAAAAAAATAAAAAAATAAAGGCCCAGATTGCCTAGGTGGCAACCAAGCTAAATTAAGTTCAATATCCTTCTGAAGCATGAATCAACCAAACAAGGTTGCACTTTAACAACTGTTCAAGGTCATACATGTACATGGTCGATGACACCGTCGACTGGACTATCGCAAGACATGTTTTAAACTGTCACGATCTCTACTGGGTTCCACGAAGATTTTGTAGGAACATCACGCATGTCTTGCAAATGTCATGCCCATTATTACAACGAGGTTTTCAAGGCATTTTTAGAACAAGTCACGAGCAACTCAAGGGGACATGTTCAAACGCACTAGGCAAACCATGTGCTTATTATCTATTTTAACGGTATATTACGTATTGATGGTAGATAAACTCGACCTACACATAAATTACGCATGGACATTATTTACCGTTTTCTTTTTCTTGAACAAAAAAAAAAAAAGAACGAGCACACACACAGCGGATTTTTGTCAATCTTGGCAGAGAGAATGTTTCGGGTGATAGGTTATGATTCTATTTATAAGAATCGGGGTGGGGGGGGGGAGGTAAAAGTTTCTTAACTGCGGGATTTGTATTACAGTACTCTCCGCATTATTAGGCTCGGGCAGAGCGTTTCTTACCCGATTAAGCGGAGTACCCGATTAACAGAAGAACCCGTTTCATTCACAATTGACACACACAATGTGTATGTACATGTATTGTACACTACACCAAACACCTACACTACATGCAAAGCACACATGCTTGAACGGCCCATTATACATACCTTACACTTGCTCAGTCACGAGCAATTATTTACACTCTTTTTATGGACAAATATGTCTTCAGAAAACTTTGTCGTTTTACTACAGACTTCTCGCTAACATGCAGGCGTTTTCCGAAATGAACACATTTCGTTGGGTGCACTTGTCACGTAGAATGTCGGGTTACATTTCGAGAAGTGACTGGGGAAAAGCAAAATTATGGAGCTGGTGCATGGTCTGATTTTCGTTGCAAACTTCTCGTAAAGTGAATGTTGTTGGGGAGCGCAAGGGAGGAGCGCAAGTGTGTTCAACTCCTGTCTGTCTATTATGAGTGCCAGCTACATGTGTAATGTTCGTTTACGTCTGGCAAGTCGGTACGTGTACTGATGGTACATGTGTTTTCATGTTTAATCACTCCCCAAATGATTGGTCTTCTTGCGAATTAAGCAGAGAATGCGATTAGTCGTGAAAAATTTGACAATCATGGTTTCTTAACCCTATAAAAGCCCAAGCTATTTGGACCCTTCCGAGGCCCAAGGGGGGGGGGGGGGGGGGGCACATTGTGCCCCCGCCCCCACCCCCCCCCGCGTATATAACTTTGTTATTGTTTGATGTTTCATCGTCATATTTGGCACATGGGTTGAGCAACTCATAGTCTACATGACCGCATACTTGATTTTTTTAAGGTCTCCCATGGAGGGCGCTATTTACCAAAATATAAAGAAATACATAGGAAATATGCTACAAACATGATGTTTCTGTATAGTTTCTTTATCCCCAGTGTATATGTCTTATCACAGACCAATATTTTTCATATTTGCCACAAATGATCTGCAAGTCAAAGCTCATTACATTTTATGGTTGAAATTTCTCAAGGTCACCACATGGGGGCGCTATTCCTAACAAGATAAAGAAATACATTATGAGACCTGTGATGTATTGTTTGGGATAGGTACATGCATGGTTTTCATATTTCATATTCCCATAATATCGGAATTTTAAGTTTGCAGATTGATAATGTGATAAACAAATGGTATTAGAGGTATAACTTGGGTGAAGGAATCCAAAAGACACAAATAGAATGGCAATCTTTGGAAAATACTGTTATTTTCAAGTATCTCTATTATATCTATTGTTTTATGGCATTGTCACAGAAAAACAAAGGAAATACTAGGAAAAACATTTCAGGGCCATAATTCACATTTTGCTCCTTCAACAAGTTTCAGCCAAGAAACGCCTATTTCATACATTATAATATGGTTAATTGGAATTGGAACAGAAAAATATGCAAAATCTGACTGACATAGTTGTCAGTTTATGGTTGCCATGCCAACCAGCAATATCAAATATAGCTAATTTATATATCACAATGTTCGGAATAAGATTTAAGGAAAAGTCACCAAATTTGGTTAAAATTGGATTAAGGGCGAAGGAGTGGCGAATGAAAATCTGGTAGGGGGCACAATGTGCCCCCCCCCCCCCTTGGGCTTTATAAGGTTAAAGTTTTAAATATGCGATAAAATGTGGGTAGAAATTAGATGACAAGAAAATTATTTACACATTTATGCGGAGAGGCAACCCGATTATCAGGTAATTTTGATGTGCATTGGAACTGATTTTGATATAACTACCCAATTAAACGGAGTACCCGTTTAAGCGATACCCGATTACGCGGAGAGTACTGTATCTTCTTCTTTCGTACAACAAAAAAAAAAAGGATAGATATAAGTCAGTGCTGGACAGATATTGATTGGCTTTCGGCGAATTCAGGGGATTCATGCACTGGGCGGGGGTGGGGCATGGAGGAGTACCCCCTGAAAAAATAAACCAAACAAAAACAACTAAAAACTTTAAAAAAGAACCAACACACATGTCCACCGTCTTCTTGGCAACCCGACAACTGATTTTCACCAACCTCAAAAATTGCATCCTTTCGGTAACGTGATCTGAACTTGTTTATCAGCACATCGATCCGGAGGAGAAGGGGGCCTCAGTTCCCCAAATAAGCATTGACTTTTCTTTTTTCAACCCAAAACTATGGATTAATTTTTTAGTTTTCTTCTGGTTTGTTTCATTTCCATGTGAGTAGATGGCTGGATGTATAGTCCATAGTCAGCTGCAATCGGTGGTCTTCCATGGGTTCCAGTTGGATGTATAGTGGGACCACTTCAGTGCGTGAAACACCACGCACTTTGCGATGAATGGGAATTGAACGGGGGTCCTTTGGATCGTGAGGCAGACGAGCTACTGATTGCCCTAACTCACCGCCCTTTCTTTGTTTGTTTGTTTTTTCCTGGGAATTAGGGGGAGGAGGGAGGGGGGGGGTCCCCAAAATAAGAAACCAGAAGGTACACAGGCAACACAGTGCTATAATAATAAGTACAGTTATGAATGTGGTTTCAAGGTAAATGCTATTGCGGATGAGAGGATGCTCAAGAAAGAAAGGAGGAGGCGACATTTTCATATTTTCAGTGGAGATGAAGGTGCCATTGATTAGAAATTAAGATTTATCCTATCTTCCACCTATTGACTTGATTCCCCTTGAAAAATAAATTAGATTCCATTACCCCAGGGATGTTATAAATTATATACCTGCCACGTCTGGTGAAAATCTGTCATAGAGTTTTCAAGAAGGAGCTAAAAATATGAAAGTCTGCCACCCCCCCCCCCCCCCACCATCCCCAATGGAGGGCATCGCTAGCTCAGCCATATGCAAACTTGAAACTACAGTAATTAATGCCGTCAAAGCTCTAACTGTAATACATTTAAAATGTAACTTTATCTCTCTTTCTTTTGTTCTAAAAAGAAGATAAGAGAAAATTCATAGTTACTTGACTTTGAGGATCCAATGTGCTCATTAGTTTTAAACAACTCGATATCCTATCAGCCTATGAAGATGCTTTCTGCCAAGAAAGAAAATCTATTTTGTTGTTTTCAAGAAGGAGTGAAAATTTTGTTCTACCCCATCCCTGCCCCTTTGCACGAAAACCCTGAATCCGCCGAAAGCTAACTTGAAATAACTGTCCATTTATATTTTTGTAGCACTATCTTAGCTCTTTCTTTTTCGTGCTCGAAAGAAGAAAATCAAACCCGTAGTTCAGAAAGTTTTACTGCCTCCATTATCAAATTCACATTATCCTATATATTACCCTACGGATTGTCTGCCAAGCTTGGTGAAAGGCCTTTATTGGGTTTACGAGAAAAATTAAAAGGTAAAGGTTCATGCGGATTATTAATACAGATCGAATTCATCTACTTTCGAAAAGTAGTACCGTTGAGGTAAAGTAATGATAAACACATTTGTATGTTACGTCTGTACATGTCCTGTTGAAATTGGACGTTTGTATACGTTTCCCCCGCGTTTGTTCATTTCCCGACTTAACAGGGTGTCATGGATCAACACAAATCAACATGCACTACACTGCATAGGTCGTTTGTAAAGATACCAGATGATAGTAAAGTAAAGTTAGAGAAACTCAGCTTGATGTAGGAAATATAATTGTTGACTTGCAAAACTGTTCTTCTTTTTACCGACCCACAGTTGAAAAGGGGCATAAATACTGCAAGCATTATCCAATGTCTGTTGCTTCTTCAGGGGGATTAATGCTGCTATTATGACATCGCACGTTTTGTGTGTTATAATGATGCGTCGCAGTGAGTAGAGATAAATCGATCGGTCATCGTATTTTACATTCTTTTTTCCTTTCTTTGATTCATCACTAATTTGTCTTTGCCATTATTGTACCTCATTTTATCTTGTTGCTTCTGTTCAACAGTTACAATTCCCTGACATTCGAGAAATGCAATGACGCCAAACTTTTCTTGTAAAGGGAGTGTTCTGAGCAAAAATCCCTATGTCTTCTTGTTTTATCGATTTGTGATTATTGAATTTACCGCTATGCACTTCTATCATTTTTTTATTTCAAAAAAATAAAAGATTTGGAAACAGATATCGCATGTACAAAGTCATACCTCCCTAACCCCACCCTCTTCCCAAAATGGACTTTACAAGGCTCATCGAAGGCCTCATCAGCCACATTTTTGGCTTTGATCGTTCATGTTGGACACGTATCTGAGAATCCCACAAGTATAAACCATTTTAGAAAGGGTAATACGGGTACGTCTTCACTGTTGTTTCAATTTATTTCATATATTTTTTTTTCTTGCTTCCATAGCGATGGCATCAACACATAAAATCGCTGAATGCGTCGATGAGACCGAACCGAATCCAAGCCGGTGTACATACCCTATTCCCTCCCTCACTCCTTCCTTTGACCTTACGTGTTTTGTACGTGGATTCAAGCCTAACGTTTCTATGAGATGGACGGAAAAATCAGGAAAGAGACTGAATTCTGTGGTTTCGCAGCAGACAACTCTATCTGACGACACATACGAGAGGTTCGAGACCATCTCTGCTTCAGCCAAGCACGGGACGGAGCAAACCTTCATGTGCACGGCTACTGGAGATGCGTTGAATGGGACGTCTATCGCAGAAATCACCGTTATACGTATGTCAGGTTGAATGATAATCTGCAATTTTTGTTGTTTTCCAATGATATTGAGCTTGAAAACTGTCTTCATATTTGAATTTTGAATTTTATTTTGAAGTTTGTAGTATTTGACCATTAAGGATTGACCGATATAAAAGTATGCACAGACACACACACACACATACACACACACACACACACACAAAACATAACTCTTAAATTTGGGCTCATAAAATGAATGGGAAAGTGCATTTTCAGCAGTTTTTTCTACAACCTTTTTTGTAGATTGGAGTGGTGAGATAAGGCATGTTTTCGAGCTCCCTTTTCATTTCTTGATAACCCTTTGCACACTCTTCACTTTCAAGTCTAGTAACTTTTGAATGGATAACGCTACTGCTTTGAAAGTTGGCCAAAATCAGGGACAAAATGTGTTGATAGAGCATCTTTAATTTCAGCTTAATCTGATAATCTTTTCATTGTTGTTGCTCAGGCGGTTTACACCCTATTTTTTGTCCCATTCATTGCACAGCTAGCACGGTTTGGTGAAGATTGTGAGCTTGAATAATCTCTCCACTTCGGAGCCTTTTTTCTCGGTTCACACTTTTCCGGAGATTGTGCTTTCTTTCCAATATTTATTCAGGTTAGGAGAGTCCATTTCAGTTGAGCTATACATCATTTTAAAGCTTAAAATCTGCTCTTTGAGGACCTGCTCTTATACTAAAAATATGTTTGGGGCGACTTTTTGTTGGTCTTGAGATGCAGGGTCACAAATGTAAAAGAAAAATCAAATGTGTTATGATATTCCAAAGACGCCTCTTCAACCCCTCCCCCTTTCTCTTCTTTCCCAATTACTAATTTCTTAATGTAATCATGTGGTTATTACATGTTTGTTTGTTTGTTTGTTGTGTGATTGTTTTCAGGGAAAAGTGACAACTTAGGACTCATCATTGGACTTGTCGTCGGTTTATCTGTCGCCTTGGTCATCGAATTTCTTCTTGTTGGAAAATTCCTTCAGAAATACCATCCGGAATACCTACCAGAAAAAGGTTTCGATATTTGACCTTTGGTAATCTGTACTTAGAAATAGATAGCATTTGCCTAACGCTTAGCATCACTCGAGTTTGTTGGGGACGATGGTATTCTCGCCTATAATATACCCTTTTAACATAGCAGCATCTATTATCAAGATAGAACTTGTTAATAGCCACCATTTTGTAATGATAGCTTCTTATCACACCATGCATAAAACTTATATGAATGAAGGGATGTATGTTTTTGTTTGTTCCATTCTTCCATGCGAAAAGATGGCTGTATAGCCCATATTCAGTTGGAATAGCTGGTCTGTCATGGGGTCCAGTTGGATGTTTAATAGGCGGGACCACTTTACCGGTTTAAACACCCTGCTCTTTGCGATGAATAAATGAAGCGGGATCTTTTACGTACAAACGTTGTACACGGGACCATGATTTTATGTCGTATCCGAGGGACAGATTGTTTTTCCTCGTACTAGACGGGACGGTATGATTACACACAACATTGCTCAGTGGGACGCGGGAATCAAACCCGGGTCCTATGAAACACAAGTCCTCACGACGTGACCTCACGACAGTGAATTTCCATATGATTATCAACTACTGCCAGACAGATTCTTATGGCGTCACGACAAAACCATGTTTGCAATTAAAAGAAGTAGATAAAATATCAAAAATTAATATACACAGGAGAATTTCAAAACTTTTCTTGTTGTTGATTCTGTCATGTCTCAAAGGATGTGCCTGGAATCCTTGCTGGCGGAGACCACACAAAGGAGATCCATCTAACATGGAAGAAGAATTACTACCAAGTATGAGAAATGTGAACATAATGACAACATTTCTCTAATGCTAGAATGGGGGGAACGATCAAAGTATATTTCCATTAAGAAGTATATATATATGATGATTATGCTTTTTTTTTTCTTATAAGTTTATCTTTTTGGGCAGATATAATCGCAAGTATCCCTAATTGTCCACAGTAAAATTGATTTGTTTTGCTATGGATATCTACCATATTTTCGTCTGTTAAGGTCAAATGAAGATAAAGTGAAATTATACTACGATCGGATTGATTATTTAATCTTCCATTATAAAAAGAAGAGAAATTAGTTTCGTCCACAACACCTTTCAAAGGGCCTTAAGTAATTATCATTTCATTTCGAATTATTACAGGAATCTTAATCCCTTGCTCAAGGAAACATAGTAGGCTACGTACATCACCCATTGGCATTTCAGAATTTAATATCAATGACTCATTGTTGCCTATCTTATCTTTTTATTTTCGGTGGATTCTTCCAGTATTAATACAGATTACACTCATGGAGCTTACCTGTTTATAGATACAAAACAACCTAAAATAGTGCACTAATCATTAATCATTCTAGAGTACATAGAGTACAATTAATAATACATGATTTATGTTTCGCTAGTGATTTCCACTCAGTAGTGGCATTGTATCACTTTTTCTCCCTGCATCCATGTCAAAGTGTATGAAGTATAAAAATACATATTCCTGTATTTGTATTGGTTCAAAGCAAAATGTCAGCTTCCAAAACATGTCAGGGAAATTAGATTCAATTGGGATTCTGTGTCAAATTTCTTTCTCATGTGCTCTCTGCTATCATAATAACATATCACTGCTCTTTTCAAAAATGGTCAATGTTGTTGCTACGATTACATGAAATCAAAACTGGTGAATTATACCAGGTTTCCGTTAAACAAATGATGGAACATGATTACGTTCATGTAATGAGGAAAAAGATAAGTTGAATATTTAGCAGGAATGGTAACTCTGTTTATTTTTATGTGTTTATTCGCATCATTGTTTTTATCAACAACTTACAATTATACAAAAGATAAAGCTTGCGGGTCAAATTGTGAATTAAACGTAAGGGTCCAGTGTCATTCATAAATGCAAGCCAACGTACATTTGTGACCCGCTACAACAAAAGGATCCTAAAATCGCCGACGGGTGAGCCGAGAAAATCGAGTTTGAAGTCAGATCATCGAAATCCGTCAAAACGTTCGGATTTCTGTCTTTGACGTAATGTTGTAGTCTAATGTTTTTTCTATCATCTGCCGAAATTTCGAAGCTAACTGAGCAAAGGAAAAGCAAGAAAATAGCATTATTCTGTTCCATGATTTTCCGACTTTCAACGGAACAGAAACGTTGTCCGAAGATTTGGATTTAGCACCGCAGCTAGGCTCCGCCCCTAGCAACGAGGGAGTGATCTCATTGGTCAGCGCATGACACCCTGGTTTATGATTGGTCGTGCGTAGACCGCGGCTGGCGCTTAGCGTGAATGAACATCGCAGAGGTTGCTAGGAGCGTACCTTCTATTGTCAAACGGTGAAAACTGTCCTGGGTCCCCTCGAACATGATAGCGTCGGACGGAAAAATTTGAAAGCGGTTTTCTCAAAACGCTGATTTCTCAAACCACTCGACATGCGCTATTAAAATCTGCGATATCTCCGCAACCGAGTCCTTTATGAGTCATGTTTTATATGACATTAAAGTGGAAGAGTAAGAGAATGATGTCATGTTATTTTCAGAAAATTGTCTTCCCCCGACATTCCGATCCTTTTGTGGCTTGCAGCGGGTCACATTTGTACATATGCAATAAATTCTGAGTCGTTCACGGTGTTTACAATTACTCCACAACACCTGGATCTGGATCTGCATAATATTAAACACGATGGTCTGTTTTGCACCTAGTGAACAGTTTACAAAGGGAACGCGACGACCTTCGACGGAAAATAAGGGATTACGTACCCGGCATGGCGTGGTTTACAACACCTTTTAAAGACCAATCGAAGGTCAACATCGGCTTCTTCGGGGAAACAGCTGCTGGCAAATCGTGTCTCATCAACTCGATCATCTTTGCTCTTACTGGTAAGGGAGGTCTTTCCCCACCCTTGCTATGGGTATTATTTATCATTATATGTGACCCTGCACCTCAAAACAAACAAAAAGTCGCCAGACATGAATTTTTAGTTAAGACCATATTCTGAAAGAGCAGACTTTAAGCTTTAAAATGATGTATAACTCAAATCAAATGGACTCTCCTAACCTATCTAAATATTGGAAAGAAAGCACAAACTCGGGAAAAGTGTGAACTGAGAAAAGAGGCTCTGAAGTACAGTGTCTATTCAAGCGCTTAATCTTTACCAAACCGTGCTGGCTGTGCGATGAATGGGACAAAAAAGAGGAAGTAAACCACCAGAGTAACAACAATGAAGGGATTATCAGATTAAACTGAAATTAAGCATGCCTTATTAACACATTCTGTCTATAATTAATGCCAACTTTCAAAGCAGTAGCACTATCCTTTAAAAAGTTATTAGAGTTGAAAGTGAAGAGTGTGGACAAGGCTTTTCAGAAATGAAAAAGGGATTCTAAAGGCACACCTAATCACACTATTCTACCAAAAATGTTCGAGATAAACTGCTAAAAAAAACCACTTTCCTGCCCGTTTTATGATACCAACTTTTAGCATAATGTAAAAGAAGACCCGATCTTTCAGAAAATATGAAAAAGTCAAGTTCGGCTAGGTTGACCCATTTCACTTATTTTCAGTCCTCACGCAAAATCAGTGTGTGCGACTTTATGTGCGTTTTGAGGTGCACGGTCACATATGCAGGACCGCCTTCTCGTGGAAGATAAACTGTTATAAGTAGATGAATGCACCATGTTCTTTGTTGCATAGCAGTCAGAATTTTCAAACGTGTCCTATCAAAGCCATGCATGCTATCTGTAGATTCACTCTTTCTACGTGTTATCATTGTATCACGTCGTTCTAATTTTTCCAACACGTAGGCTATATATTATGCACTTGGCTCATAATTCACATAACTACACCCAAACTGACTGAAAAAAAAAAATCGATGGACGTAACTTTATGCAAGTTTCCAATTGCATCGGTGTATCGATCACGTGTCCCTGCATCACAACCAACCCCTCAATATCCCCCCCGCCCCCCCCCCCCCCAAAAAAAAATAATAATAACAATACAGTCCCTTGGGTTGACTCTACAGTAGGGGTTGAAATATGTAGGAGCCTAGGCCTATTCGATGTCACATTGGCTGACTTCGGGATTTTTTTAATGTGAAAAAAAGCAATCTACCTCTGCATAAATTCGAAAATCGTAAGCAGAAAGTAGATGATTATGTTCAACAGATTGTAAAAACTCAACCTGTTTCCAATCTCATTTTTACTTGCATTGTATTCTACAGTCGGTTTAGGCTATAATAAGTGTGCATGAAAGCCTACATAAATTTTTGAAATAGTCCTCAGAATTTTGAATACTTGGAGATCATCTTTCATAGAATGTTATAGAGAGTGCACAGAGTTTCTTTTTATATGGAATAACATTTTCTTTGCTAATTTTTCCTCTTATGAATTATATTCATTTCTGGTCAGTTATTTCTGTTTGCGTACGTTTGCTACGTTCTCAGAAAAGCTGCATCACTTCGGTGATCCCTCGCATTTATCCCCAAGTCGAATTATGGTTTGGGTTTAAGCCAGGTTTAAGTGTGTGCGTATGTGTCACACACAAACACAAAACACATTACTTTGGCTTCTAAGGGCTTATGGGACGAATACTGAAATAGGGTTTTCGAAAGCTCAGTTGGTAGAGCACCGGGCTAGCAATCTGGAGGTCTCGGGTTCGAATCCCGGTGGAATCTCATTTCCTTTCCTCTTTTTTACGACAGTAATTAGTTTTAAAAAAAAGACGCTCCTTTGACAGTGGTCGTGATTACCAGCATGAAATGCCATATCCCTATTTGTTTCACTCAAAACAAAGGATTGTTCACTGTTTAAAAAGAGACCCAAAATTTTAATGTCAAGGCTCCCCGGTGTTAGTAGGCCTGGGTGTTTGAATTTTCATCCTTTGTTTTTCCGGGTGAAGATCAACCAATTTTAGTGAGTCATACACCATTTGAAAAGTGATAATTTCTTGATATCTCATCTTCTGACTTCCACTCTGTGGTGCACAGCTCAAGAATGCAGTCATAAGCTCCATGTATTCGATCAAGGATGACATTATAAGCCAGAATGCGAATTCATCTTGATTGCAAAGACAATAGATTCGTTTTTCATTACATCCCAGCTGAAAATGACTGAATTAATTAAAACAGCTGCTATACAATGCATTGTATCTCGTCTGCGTGTAGTTTTGTAGTGTGTGTGTTCGTGAGTGTGCACGTATGAATGCGTGTGTGCGTGTGTGTTTGTGTGTGAGTATGTGCATGTGTGGGTGTGTGGGTGTGTGTGTGTGGTCCAAGACATGGTCAATGACGGGGAGAGAGAGAGAGAAGTATAAAGACCTGTATTCCACTCTCTTTGTTTTGATTCAATCGACAGGAAAATACTCCACCTTGACTGAGGAAGGGTACGCAGAACACACAGGAGGGAGGACCCATCATGTATTAACCGACAGAATCGATTTGATCGAGACTTGTGGCATATCTGACCTCTCTTCCGAGACTTTGGACCGCCTTAGGGAAGAGTTTAGTGAGTAAACTTATATACCGTAACAAGAAAAAGAAATAATCGGTAATCATAATTACTGGCTTATATGAAAAAGAAACAAACAAACCAACAAGTATTTCTTTGTACATCAGTGTTTATTTTTATCGCCGCTACCTCCAAAACAATTTCCCTCCATACATAAGTGCATTTACGCTGTTAAAAGCTATCCGCAACGTAATATATTGACAAACCCAAATCTCATGATTTTTACTAGTTCTCCTTTTTATTCATCTCTCTTTTCCGTATTACTACAACTGTATTTAGTTTAACACAACTAACCTCTTTAGCTGTGTTTTGTAATGGTTAGAAACATTAAATTCCTTTTATGGTATTGCTTTGCTCGGTCTTTCTCATTATCTCCGTGTAAATATTGTTTTTTATTTAATTTTGATTTCATCGCAAAATCTGTTCTCACCTGTAACATTCCACTTAGTATTTGTGACTCTCATTCATCTTCTTCTTCTACTTCTTTTATTCACACTCATACAGGCGTGGTACTTACCAGGAGTAACTTCCAATATTTCATGGTTCATATTTTGCATTCGATTTCATATACGAAAGTGAAGACATCAAAACATGTGGATAACATGTTGCATTTTATGTAACAACGAACATTCGCACACCAAATTGTATTCGGGAGATGTTAGCAATGCATTTGGCTGCTCTATAATTGATGTTCTGCTGACACTAAGAAAAGCAACAGAAGATTTCTTTTTTTAAGAACCTTTTCTTTGAATAGTACGTAAAAAGCAATGGAAATAGTGGATATCCATGTGGTGTTTCAATCGTTGTCATTGTCCGCACAAAACAAAAATTAACAGCCAGCTGTTCATATTGCGATCACTCTGATTGTTTTTATTTTTCTGTTGAGGGTTCACAAGAGAATCGCTTTTGTATAAGATATATAATCGTTAGAATAAAACAGAAAGAAGAGGCAAGAACATGTGTACAACCGTGTGTAAGTCACGAACTATTGTATTGCAAACATTTTCATTCATTGAATGCGCTTGCCACGGGTATATACTTTTTATGCCGAGCGAACCATGAGCATGCTATCACTTTGAAAATAATTCTTGCAAAAAAGAAGAAGATAATAACAAAATACTTTATATCTTGGTACTCCGGTCCAGTTCAGCAATATTACCTTAAGGATGAGGCGAGGTGTTAATCTATAGCTGTTAACTCAAAACTTTAAAGCACAACGCGTTTTTGCGGATTAGTTGTAGACACTAAAAACAAAACGTGATTATGAATATACATTGTATCAGTAATTACCATATTGTTATATCAGTCACAATGTGAAATGAATTTATTTATTTCATGCCTTTTTCCCAGATGGCGTATTCCGAATCAATGGTATCGCGCCTGTCAAAAGAAAGGAGGAAAAATGTCATGGCGCTGTTTTTGTTTATCATCACAGGTGAGAGATTAATCACATGTGTGTCAGTACTGCTCAAGTAATACGCAGATTTCTTTTCAATATAAATGCTGTTGTAACAGATCGGCTGTAAAGTAAGATACCAACATATTTCAAAGTTGAATGTTGTTGGATAACATAAAACAACAACAACAATAGATTTTTTGAAGGCTCCATCAACAGCACACATGGAATGAAGAAGGAGTGAGATATCATCCATGTTGATATGCTTTCACGAAAACAAAAATAATTAGATATAATTACGCTAACACGCAGGGTGAAATCGTTTAGATTTCGCGCAGCTCTTCTTCAATCAGTACACTCACAGACAGACAGACAGACACACACTTACACACACACACACCAACACACACAAACGCATAAACACGCATATACAATTATTCACTATTGCCATTTCTTCGGAAAAGAATAAGTTAATCCATCTAGGTCCTACCTATATTGTCATGCACCAACAGAACACCCGTCAGCACCGACATCACATCTGTCATACACCGACAAAACATTCCTCGATTAGCACCGAATGACTACAGCTGTTCACGCCATGTTTGCCAACTCGAACTCTCCTGTCCCGAATGGACACTTTTATTACACCCCACCCTGGTTTCACCAAGGCACATCACGGTTCTCCGTCACACCTCCCCCCAACAAGAGGAAAGTTATGAATGTAATTTTTCGACTATAAACACCTTCGTTCTAAGGCTTGCTTCACTGTTCTTGCTTACTACAGGTATTAGTTTAGTTTTGTGTTGTTTTCTTAAAACATCACCTGGCATACTACACACATAATTACTGAATTTGAGCCTTATCAGAATCAGTTAACTCCGGCATCAATTGTCCACTTTTGGAACAATACACATGTATATGAAAACTTGACAAGCCCCCTACAAAACATGTAAATACAATATCAATATGT
The DNA here is from genome assembly GCF_040938485.1 of Diadema antillarum. Taxonomy (NCBI): domain Eukaryota; kingdom Metazoa; phylum Echinodermata; class Echinoidea; order Diadematoida; family Diadematidae; genus Diadema; species Diadema antillarum. The sequence continues at coordinate 635,095 of NW_027270985.1, forward strand.
CGACAGTAATACACATGTGAAACTGTTTTCAACGGGTGCACATACGGGTGCACATAATCCGGAAAGATTACACCAAATGTAATCAATCATTTCTCCAGTAGTATCAATATTTTTACTGAGACTGTGCTTTCTGGTAGTCTCAACTGTAATTATATCCTCACATACTTGACCAATAAACTTACATACCTTCAGGCATGAATAGTATTTTTTGTAACACATACACTTCATCTTTAAATGTGAAAACTAAAAATACACTTTCTTCATGAAATTGTGCTGACTGTTGCATAGATATGTCTGTTTCTCCAACACAAACTTTCACTGGAGTTTCACTGAATGATGTAACAGCACACATATCTTGATTATAACAAAATCGTATTTAAACACTATAACACATGTGTACATCTACTCAATGTACTTGCTAATAAATCTTAAACTTATGTCAACTCTGCGTCATAAGTTAACCAAAGCAACAACAAAAATTTACCATCGGACATTTATTTTTGTCCCTTCACACATATGCACGTATTGTCACTCGTTAAAATGTTATAATATACAATGTACGTGCAAACTCTGGAAAAATATCGAGATCATACTCGACACACATATGTGACTCTGTCACTCTGTAACGAAATACATATACATATAAAAATGTGAATTTACAAAAGTGACATTATATCTTGGCTTCTTTATGCCTCATTGTCACTCGACATTTTTTCATTAATACAAAACAGCACAGATTCTTTTGTTTTAACACAAATCGGTTGTCATAAAACTCAAAATTTGATCAACAGTTTCCCTATGACTGGCCGGTTGTGTTTTGCTATACTCTTTTTGCATTTGCTAGCATTAACTCTGTAACTTATCGGTATACATACAAATCTGAATCCTTTGACTCTTTCGGGTACATTGAATGAAATCAAAATAGAAGTGTGCAACTGAAGCACAACTTTCACTGTAATCTTACACACCACAAATGTTGTATCCGGGCGCTTCCTGTAATGTTGGGTTTCAAAACATCATACAATGCTTGGCGTGTAACACATCGTGAAAATTTTCAAATGATGTCTCCTTATGAAGACAGAATATTGTGCACTAGTACTTTCTCATACTTCCTAGCATCACTCACATATACTGTTTTCGTTTAAAACAAACAAGATCAGCATAAATACAATTTCTTCCTTCACAAATCCTTGGGAAAGGAAGAAAACTGAACGAAAATACATAAACACATGTATACGTTGTCATATAAAAAAAAAACAACAACATCAGTTTCTTGTCTTTTTGAGTCTTGTTTGAAATGTTCAGCTTGATGTAAGTTTCACTGTAGATTTGAGATTGTTATCGTTCGGCAATATTATCAGCGCGTGCACAGTTTCAAACTCGCGACAAAGCGTCTGCTAATCTGTTGTTCTTTCCTGATATGTGCACAATTCTCAGGGGATACGGCTGGAGAATCAAACTCCAACGGAAGAGACGCTGATTTTTGTGCTTGAAGCGTTCTAAGAATGTCAATGGATTATGGTCAGTGTACACCACAATGTCTCTTCCACCGTCCAAATACGCTTCGAAATGTTGCACGGCTAGAACGACACTGAGACATTCCTTCTCCACAGTTGAATACTTTTGCTGATGGCGATTCAGTTTTTTGGAGAAGAAACACACGGGTTTGCTGTGTCCGTTGTCGTCGTCCTGAAGTAGCACGGCTCCTACTCCTCGGTCACTAGCATCCGTAGCTAGCTGGAAGCTCCTCTCGAAGTTTGGTGCAATGAGCACAGGATCGTTCATGAGGACGGCCTTCAGCTTCTGGAACGCATCCTGGCAGCTCGCCGACCACTGGAACGTTGTGCCCTTTTTCAACAGGTGCGTCAAGGGCACCACCAAGTGACTGAAATTGGGGACGAATCTCCGGTAGAATCCGCACATTCCCAAGAAGCGCTGAAGCTCCCGTTTCGATGCCGGCACTGGGAAGTTCACGATGGCTCGGACCATTGCATCTCGTGGTGCGACGCTACCTCGGCCTACCTTGTGACCTAGGTAAGTCACACAAGCTTTCCCAAACTCGCATTTGGCCAGATTCACCACGAGTCCTGCATGTGACAACCTCCGGAACAGCTCTCGAAGATGAGCAACATGCTCCTCCCACGTATTGCTGAAAACCAACACATCGTCTATATAGACAACACAGTTATCATGACCAGCAATAACTCGATTCATCATCCGTTGAAACGTGGCTGGGGAATTTTTCATCCCGAAGGGCATGACACGACACTGGTATAACCCGGAGGGCGTGACAAACGCCGAGATCTCTCTTGCATCCTTGTCTAATGGCACCTGCCAATACCCTTTCATCAAATCCAATTTGCTGACATACTCAGCACTTCCTACCCGATCAATACATTCCTCAATCAAAGGAAGCGGAAACGAATCAGTCTTGGTTATGGTATTGACCTTCCTGTAATCTATACAAAACCTGGACGTTCCGTCTGCCTTTGGGACTAGCACTACAGGGGAACTCCAGTTTGAATTACTAGGCTCTATGATTCCATTTGCAAGCATGAAATCTATCTCCTTATCCACCTGTTCTCTCTTAGCAGGATGAATCCGATATGGATGCTGCTTTATGGGTGCATTTTCACCAACATCTACCGTATGAACAGTGTCTTTCGCACAGCCCAATTTATCACTGAAAACCTCCGGAAATTCCTGTAAAATGTCAACAACATCTTGCCTCTCCGAATCAGACAAATGACTGAGCAGTAACTCTGGATTTTCTAGTGCCTTTGAGTTCTCTACTCGCGGAATCATTGCTGACTTGAAACTCACACTCTGAGAATCTGGAGCATCAGGTTCAAACTCTTCTGCACTTTTCTCAGCACTGTGTAGGACACTGTCAGTCACAACTGCACCTACGTCTTCTACCATCACATGGCTAAATAACTCCTCAAAAGCCGGAATAGGAATCAACGGCGCAGATCTAATGGCATGTTGTGGTTCTCCTACCACTTGACATTTATGACACGTTCGACAAAATTCAGGCACATCCTTTCTCATCTTGGGCCAGAAGAAATGAGTTCTAATTCTACACAAAGTCTTCTTGACACCCATGTGTCCAGCCATTGGAATTTCATGTGCAAGACGTAGAATTTCCTTTCGATACGGCGGAGGAACAACTATCTGGTCGACAACCGTCCAGTCCCCATCTGCGGGACGGTCTGGAGGACGCCATTTCCTCATCAAAACACCAGACTTTACATAGAAACATTCTGGCACTCCCTTCGCCTCATCTACAGTCAATGCACCCTCTTTCAACTTCAACAATTCCTCATCTTCCATCTGTGCTTTGATTAAAGCTGGCTGACTGAACACACCTTCTTCCCAAATTTGTTCTCTTCATCTTCACTAGTCACCTTTCCAAAGAATGTGTCACCAAGAGAAATTTCACTTTCAGACTCCTTTCTCTCACGCTCTGCTTCACTTGCTCGAAACCTGGTGATAGCACATGTGAAATACTTCTGGGAATTCATCGACCAGTTTTTCGCTTTCCTGCTCGTACACTGGAACTTCGGAAACAACCGAAAGGACACTCACTCGACCTCCTACAAGGTCATTACCAAGGAAAAAGGAAACTCCTTCCATAGGGAGAAATGGAACAATTCCCACAATCACGTCCCCTGAAATCAATTCACTATCCAAATTCACTCGGAATAGAGGGACTGCCTGTGTTCCTCCGTTGACATCATGTATCAGTACCTTTCTACCCGTGTTACAATCTATGGGCATACTCTTCACATCTCCTACCATGAGGGACTGTGTAGCTCCAGTATCACGAAGGATGACAACCGGTACTCTAAATTCAGCAATGGTAACTGTACCCTTGGAAATGAAGTCCTTGTACTTTTCATCCACACCACTTGTACACGTATCTGTCATTTTTGGGACACTGCTCTTCACAACATTTGGATGACGCTGTTCATCACTTACACTTGGCTTAACAAAACCATTGGTGGCTGCTTGGTACTGTTTCTCTTTTGTTTCAGCATCTGAACTGTTCTGTGTACGTGTGTCTGCATGGACTAAACCATGCGCTGCTTTGTGCTTTTGTTTTTCTTTTGCTTCATTTTGTTCCAGCAATCGCCTACATTCAGATTTAATGTGACCTGTTTTTCCGCAGAAAAAGCATCTCACCTCTTTGTATTGAGGCCGTGGCGATTTAGGGCGCTCTTTCTGTGATTCAGTCTTTTCCCTATGACTACCGTGCCACTTTTGAGTGTCAGGATTTCTCAACTGATCAAACTTCCTCTTTCCCGCAGGACTTTTTGTTTTCACCTTATGTGTCAACTCATACTGATCAGCGGAAACTGCTGCACTCTTTACATTATGTACTCTTCGATCTTCCAAATATGTTCTCAGATCTGGAGGTGTCGATTTCTTGAACTCCTCCATCAACACTCTCTCAAATTTCCATAAGTGAGATCTACTTTCATTGATCGAACCCATCGATCAAACATGATTTCTTTTTCTCTCTGAAACTCTACGTAGGTCTGTCCCGAACCTCTCCTGTATCCTCGAAACTTTTGCCTATAGGCTTCTGGGACTAACTGATAGGCAAGAAGGACTACTTCCTTAACTGTGTCATAGTTATTTGCCTCCTCATCCGAGAGAGCAGACACTACTGAATGTGCCTTGCCTGTGAGCTTTTGTTGTACTATCATAGACCAATACCTCTTCTCCCACTCCAAATTCCTGGCTATTCTCTCAAAGGAGAAAAAGAAAGAGTCTACATCCTCTTCATCAAAGCGGGGTACTGTGTTTTCCACTTTTGCAATGTCGCGCGTCTTTGGTCTCGACATAGTAACATTAGGCCTATCCCCTGAGACGCTACTGGCCTGTGCCTGGGTCAACTCAATTTGACGTTGCATTATCTCTTGTTGGAGTCTCAGATTTTCTGCCTTCATTTTTTCTTTTTCTAACTCCAATCTAGCCAGTTCTAGTTGTGTGGAATCTACCCTCATCTCACTAGGTCTAGTAGTAGTAGTGGTGCTTGGAGCAATATTTCTACCAGCACTCTCAGTCTCATCTGTACTCTCATTCTGGTCTGTGTGTTCATATTCTACATCACCCAGTTCAAGCTTCTTCTCCAGAACTGCAAACATTTCTTTCTTTCGACTACACTCTCTGATATCAGCATCTACATGAGTTGCAACCTCAATCAATTGAGCTTTCACTAACCCTCTCAATCTACCAAGAGTGACGTCTTTCACAAACTCTGCAGCATCGAACTTGGCTGCCATGATTTTTTCACATCTAGCTTTCCGACTTGATTTCAAGACTACGTCGCTAACGTAACTTCCTACAGTACACTCCACTGCGTACCGAACTACGAGAATAGTCTAAGCAATTCAGACCGGACAAACACCCGTATATCTCGAGGCCAATTTCCTCGTAAAGCCACATCTAACGATGCTAATCCAAATAACCAGAAAGTGACACACTAATCTGATAAAATGACATGACGGAAACGGTAATACGTACCTTTCCTTTCCAGCAATCAATGCTGCAACCCTGGTATTCAGCTAGCGAGAAGACCAGAACAAGTGCGCAAAAATACAAAACATACTCATCGCATCGCTTCGCGAATCGCACTTACATTCACAACCACTGCTAACGCAGCCCCATTACACATACCGTGCAATGTCACGCAGTATACAATACCGCTACGAACGAACGACAGTGTTACGTTCGCTACCTGTGTACACATCTCACATGAGTGCGAACACTACACATACTGTACCTCCAACGGGCATCAATCATTACAACGATGTACAAAACACCGAAATACTACCAAAAGACGGCCTGTTTGTATGTTCATTTCTCGGACATGTTCCCCATATGTCATGCACCAACAGAACACCCGTCAGCACCGACATCACATCTGTCATACACCGACAAAACATTCCTGGATTAGCACCGAATGACTACAGCTGTTCACGCCATGTTTGCCAACTCGAACTCTCATGTCCCGAATGGACACGTTTAGTACACCCCACCCTGGTTTCACCAAGGCACATCACGGTTCTCCGTCACAATATGTGACCCTGCACCTCAAAACAAACAAAAAGTCGCCAGACATGAATTTTTAGTTAAGACCATATTCTAAAAGAGCAGACTTTAAGCTTTAAGATGATGTATAACTAAAATCAAATGGACTCTCCTAACCTATCTAAATATTGGAAAGAAAGCACAAACTCAGGAAAAGTGTGAACTGAGAAAAGAGGCTCTGAAGTACAGTGTCTATTCAAGCGCTTAATCTTTACCAAACCGTGCTGGCTGTGCGATGAATGGGACAAAAAAACAGGAAGTAAACCACCAGAGTAACAACAATGAAGGGATTATTAGATTAAACTGAAATTAAGCATGCCTCATTAACACATTTTGTCCATAATTAATGCCAACTTTCAAAGCAGTAGCACTATCCTTTCAAAAGTTATTAGAGTTGAAAGTGAAGAGTGTGGACAAGGTTTTTCAGAAATGAAAAAGGGATTCTAAGGACACACCTAATCACACTATTTTACCAAAAATGTTCGAGATAAACTGTTAAAAAAACACACTTTCCAGCCCGTTTTATGATACCAAATTTTAGCATAATGTAAAAGAAGACCTGCTCTTTCAGAAAATATGAAAAAGTCAAGTTCGGCTAGGTTGACCCATGTCACTTATTTTCAGTCCTCACGCAAAATCAGTGTGTGCGACTTCATGTTCGTTTTGAGGTGCACGGTCACATATTACAATTTATTGTGATAGACGTGCAGCAATAGAATATTCATTTCCAATTAATGTCAATTAACCGTACAAAAGACACATGGTTTCCAACGTTTTTATGTTTTCTTGGCAAGAAACAACTGAAACTTGTGAAATAATGACATCATCGCCTCAGAGCTCACATATTGTGGTATATACACCAAATAGAGTTAAAGGTTACTCGCAATAATGCCCGCTTCTGAAAACATGAGGAACTTGTAAATTCTTGCAAAGTTACAATAGCTTTCATTCCGATATCAATAAACTTTAAACGTATACTGGTCTCACTTTTTGTATATTCACGTCACCCTTCATTTATGCAAAGACACATCACTTCATGTGACATACTGCCGTCTTGGCTGCGATAAATCTGCCTATGTGCACGGGCAAGTCTTTTAGTAGTTCTAAAGCTAAAATTTACTGCAAGACGTCAAAACACTGCTATCTCCGAATTAAGCAAAAAAAAAAACAAAAACAAAAACACACACACACACAACAACAAAAACAAAACAAAACAAAACAAAACAAAACGAAGCAATTTAGAGCTAGGGAGGGGATAAGAAGACCCATCTCCATGATCATACACTCGGTACCAGAAGGGTGCGCTCTACCAAAACGTTGTCAGGATCATAATTTTAGAATGCCACAAAAGGCATGTCGATATAACATCATTCGAGGTAGCATCGCTGGAAGACACATAACCAATAGGGATTGCAATTAAGTACATCCTATGTACTGCTTCTACAAAGAAACATAACAGGTTAGGGTTGCGAAAAATGCCTTTTTTCTGTTACTTTACAGGTATCTTCTTAATTATTATTTGTTTTCATATTGAAAGCAGGGAGCAGCAAGTCTTTAATTGAGCAGCTTTACGGTGCAGTAGCAAAAAAATTGTTCGGGGAGTAAAATGAATAGACCTGCATTGTTTAAAAGTACCGTGTCCTTGCGCTACACATGCCTATTATTAAGTGGGAGTAATACATATACCCAGTACAAAGACAAACCGAAACATCAATTACTAGTAAATAAAATTAATATAAGTCCCATAGTAGAAATCTCCATTATTATTTGTTGATTATTATAAGTTTTTCATCTCGCGGAATGTGTGACGTTCTTAGGTGTGGACGAGGAGATTGAACTGACCTGCCCAGATACATTGGGGTTAGAAGTATGCATTGGTCCGTCCTTCTGCTCGTTGTTAGTGCAAAGGACAAGGATTTGTCACACGGTAATGGTCTTCTACCTTTCTTTCGGATTTTAGATATAATTTTCCTTCTATTCGAAGGCGAAAAAGAATTTGTAAATAACTACATATGTGACCGTACATCACAAAACGAACAAAAAGCCTCACCCCTTGATTTTATGTGAGGACTTAAAAAAGGTGAAATGGGTCTTCTACAGTATTCTTAACTTTGAGATCATAACATGAAAGTGTAAAACATGGGAAAGTGTGTTTTCAGCAGTTTTCTGCAACCCATTTTGGGGGGAGAGTATAATGATCAGGTATGTCTCAGAGACCCCTTTTCATTTCTTAAAATCCTTCGCATACTCTTATTTTTCAAGTCTAATAACTTTTGAAAGGATAACGCTACTGCTTTGAAAGTTGGCATTAATCATGGACAGAATGTGTTTATATAGCATGTTTAATTTCAGCTTAATCTAATGTTTTCTTCATTGTTGTTGCTTCAGTGGCTTACATCCTGTGTTCTGTCCAGGCCTTTCATCAAACAGCTAACACGACTTGGTAAAGATTAAGGGCTTGAATAGACTCTGTACTTCAGAGCCACTTTTCTCTATTCACACTTTTCCAGAGTGTGTGTTTCCTAACCAGTATCTAGATGGGTTAAGGGAGTCCATATGAATTGAGTTATACATCATTTTAAAGCTTGGAGTCTGCTCTTCCAATATCTACCCTTAACTAAAAATCCATGTCTGGTGACATTTTGTTGGTTTTGTGTTGCAGGGTCACATATGATCGTGTGTGGTGGGTGTCAGGCAGTCGGTGCTGTCAATTATTAGATTGGCCTGTTGACTACAAGGCACATCGAGGAATGCATACAGCCTATTGACTAGAATAAACACATACACGCACATACACACAAAAAAAAGAAAAAAAAGGAGTGAATGTTAAAGACCTGTCCTTATATTTTCTGGATATTTCAGGTCAGAAACTGGAGAAGACGCGATAAAATTCATCGTTAAATTCAACAAGATGGTAGGAGATGAAACAGGTAAGTACACAGTGTCTCCTCCATCTCATCAGTCATGCATTTTTTTTTTCATTTTTTTTTTTGGGGGGGGGTTAGATCTAATACATGGTGATTAAATTTTTGTCCTAAAATTCACGTTAAGAAACTGATTGTATGTAAAGTTCACTGAATAAAAGTTATCACCAATCGAGATAGGAACACCTCTTGACAAATTTTCGCCAATTGAGATAGGAACATCTGAAGAGTTCTTTTTTTTCGCAAAAAACCAATAAGTCCATTTTGAAGAGTTTAAAGTACGGTCCCTGTCATAAAGTACAAAATAACACCTTTTAAATGATATATTGGTCACTGCATATAAAGGTACATTTTTGAAGTTATGGGCAAAAGAAGCAAAATTTTTCTGATTATTCTTTTTATTGTTCTTGACCTTTAATCGCAAATATCTCCTTTTGGCAAATAATATGGACTTATTGGTTTTTGCGAATAAACTCTTCACCTCTTGATAAAATTTTCATTTAAAAAAAGGTCCTCTTGACTCCATTTTTGATGCTGTTAATTAGTGGGGAACTGTATAAGACCATTGAAATTGAAAGAAAAAAATAGGACAATCAGGTAATGGCAACGTAAGGATATAAAGGTTAATACAGTCTATCGGATCAGTAAGAAGACATTTTCTCGCACACACAATTACAACAATGTTAATCATTATGTATACAAACACTTGTATATAACTTATTTACCGGTTTGACGATTTCTGTATAAAATAAATACAAACACTATCCACTCGGTATGTATTTGTCCAATGTTTAGTCTCTGAGATGGCATTGTATCCGAAACATTCTCAGAAGATTATGATATTGTTAAAACTAAAATAAAAAGGAATTAAACGCAAAAAAAAATCAATAACCCCCCCCCCCTTAAAAAAAATAGCTACGGTAGTTATATATGATTTTCATAGTATTCACACAGACAAACGAGCATTGAGGAGTTAGTGGCACGAAGCGAATGTAATCACAATGAGCTACATATTATTTTCATTGCACCGTGAATGATATTATGAACAGACCACACAAAAACAACGGCTCCTAGTAACCACCGGTCATGTTGGCAGTGTCATTTTCAGTTCAATTAATGTTATTTATTAAGTCCTGTCACACTTTTCCGGGTAAGCTACGCGAGCGTCTTGCGAGTATGGATTTTCCAGCAGGCGGACAAGAACGTAGACGAGTTACGCACTTGCGTGTTACCTGCTAGACGCGTGCTACTTACCTGTTATTTGCGTGTATTCCGTGTAACCTGGGTGAGAACTTCGTAACCGAGCCTTTTTCACTTTAATAAGAGCGACATACGGGGACTGCGAAGTTCATGGGTGAGAGTTGCCTGCGAGGTACTGCGGCTAAGAATCTCTTACTGGTGTTCTGCGTGTACCTCTGCGGGCAAACCCCCGCGACTCACCCGGAACTAGTGTTGAGCATGCTCAAGGCCTTTGTAACACCGTGTCTGGGGAAGCCTTGCGTGTTGATTTGCGTGAAAAAATAGATGCTATCCGGACCTCCCAGCAGTTGGCCTGCACCTCACAGTACCTAGCGCGTATCTCGCCCGTAGTTGCCCGGAGGTGCTCACGCAAGTCCGATTTACCCGCAGCCAAGTTTTGAGCATGATCAAACATTTTTCGGATGAGTCGCGGGGACTGTCCGGAGAAGTCCACGCAGAGCACTAGTAGGCAGCCCGTAGTTGCCGCAAGTCACAGGCAGTTAAAGAACGTAAGTTGCCAGTAGATCTATGCTTATATGGGATATCCTGTGGGAGTTGTGCAATATCAAATTCCTTCAGAGGGATTCCTTCACGGAGGTGTCACACGGAATGAACGTAAGAAGAACGTACGTAGTAGCACTTGTCCAGCAAGTAAGACGCATGCGAAACTCACCCCAAATCTTTGTCCGCCAGCAAAAAAAAAAAAAAAAAAAAAAAAAAAAAAAAATGAATGCTGCATGCTGGAAAATCCCCACACGACACGCAACAAGCCCGGAAAGGTGTGCCAGGGCCTAAACTTGGCTGCGGGTAAATAGGAATTGCGTGCGAAATTCCGGGTGACTACGGGTGAGACACGTACTAGGTCATCTGTGGGGACCTCCGGGTAGCAAAAATTGTTTTTCGCCACACGCACGCACGGCTTGTCTGGAGGTGTGATCCCATCATATCATGATTTGTTTCTGTTGATTTGTATTTGGTACAGCTACGTACATTTCAGCACCAGAATAAGAGTTTGTTTATGATACTCAACCTTCGTGTAATCACTCTATTAACCATAAGGGGGTATGAGAGATGAAGTCACAACAGTCTCGTTCCATTTGTTTCAATGCTAGAAACCGCAACAAGAAAACGAGAAAGTTGAAATATGTTCCAAACTAGACCTTCCCCACTGAAAGGAAGACAATAGATTCACGTGTAATTGCATAATGACCAGCCATTCTACATAATGCTACGTTTATACCATGTTCCCGGCTGCCACAGTAGCCCCGTTTGCTCAAAACGCCGCGCGCCGTGGCTTGCTTGTAAGATACCCCCGCCCCCTCCCCGTATTATAGTCGAATTGTTCTTGTCCTCACTCTAGTGACATGTAGCTATCAGACGCCGTTCTAATGGCGTCTCATCAGTCTAGACTACACACTATTTCCCGTCGCGTACCACCACAAACTGCCGCCATGTTATGTCATGGCCTACCACGTACAATCGCGTTTTGTTGCCTTCACCCCATTATATTACTGTCAGGTTTCTCATTATTACCGTGACTTGGATTACCGTGGATTAATCACATATTCAGACACAACCCAGGTTCCCTCCGGATTTTTTTTTCTGCTTTGTTTTATTCATTGGATTTTACCATTATGAAGATGCAGTTGTGACAAAGTTTGATGCTTTTCATATAGGCCTAACACGTTTTGTCTTCAGAGGATAACTGACTTTAAAATCTGTCATGAACCCTATTGTTAGTCAACATAGTTGTAAAGGTCTGATATGGCCTTCGAGGCACAAGAAGCTAAGTCAAAATTGTATTTAAAACTCATTTTTTTTTTTTTTTTTTTTTTTTTAGGTGGCAGGCAGGCCTGGGATGACACTACGTATTAAATCCATCATAGCGTACGCTGGAGCAAACAATAACATGCATTCATTTGTAAGACATTTTGGATACGTCATAGACTGACGATAAGACGCGTTTCGAATCGTTAGACAAACATTTATTTTTTTTAATGGTATAATACTTAATTTCCTCAGAATACACACTTCTGTATTCAAATTCCAACACGGCTTTTTTTTTAAAGATTTTATTTAAGTAACTTGTTGCATGCCTCTCTAAAGTACCCCGTATAATTCATTATGTTATCATGGTTACGTAAACTACGACTCACATGTCTTTACCACACAGTGGATGGCAACTCCATTGTGCCATTCAAGAGACATATCCATGTAGAAACTTTAATGGTCCAATTGATAGTGAGAAAGTTGAAAGGTGAAAATGATCTCGAGATGGACATTATATGTGACCCTGCACCTCAAAATAAACAAAAAGTCGCCAAACATGAATTTTTAGTTAAGACCATATTCTGAAAGACCAGACTTTAAGCTTTAAAATGATGTATAACTCAAATCAAATGGACTCTCCTAACCTATCTAAATATTGGAAAGAAAGCACAAACTCAGAAAAAGTATGAACTGAGAAAAGAGGCTCTGAAGTACAGTGTCTATTCAAGCGCTTAATCTTTACCAAACCGTGCTGGCTGTGCGATGAGTGGGACAAAAAAAAAAAAAAAAAAACAGGAAGTAAACCACCTGAGTAACAACAATGAAGGGATTATCAGATTAAACTGAAATTAGGCCTGCCTCATTAACACATTCTGTCCATAATTAATGCCAGCTTTCAAAGCAGTAGCGCTATCCTTTCAAAAGTTATTAGAGTTGAAAGTGAAGAGTGTGGACAAGGTTTTTCAGAAATGAAAAAAAGGATTCTAAAGACACACCTAATCACACTATTGTACCAAAAATGTTCGAGACAAATTGCTAAAAATCACACTTTCCTGCCCGTTTTATGATACCAAATTTTAGCATAATGTAAAAGAAGACCCGCTCTTTCAGAAAATATGAAAAAGTCAAGTTCGGCTAGGTTGACCCGTTTCACTTATTTTCAGTCCTCACGCAAAATCAGTGTGTGCGACTTTATGTTCGTTTTGAGGTGCACGGTCACATATATCTATTTTTTTCTATGTTGGTCATATCAAACACTTAGTTGTCTTCACTCATTTACCAGTCATGCAATTTAAAGCAGTAGAATGTATCATTTTTAAATGTCTTTCGTTTCTTCATTTGTTTCTCATTTACTCGTGTACTTTCTCCCTTTTTCTATCCACATCGTATGAAGACACGTATCCGATTGTAGTGATAACGCACAAAAGTCACACTGACATTTTGGATCATTGCATCTTGATGGTCGATAACTATACCCACGCAGATAATGAGGAAGATACTGAGAAAGACGTGGAGTATTTGAAATTCCTCTGGTTGGCCCTGAGAAGGTGCGACATGGCGCTCCGTTTGCATCGGTGACTGACCTTCAGTCTTATGGACGTCATTTTTCAGCATTTTAAAAACTGTGAAATTTGTTTGATTTTTTTTATTAATGTGGACTTTGTTTCTCATTCTATTGCATTACATGTCATATTTACTAAGAAGGTATTTTCTCAGAAGAAAAATATCTAGAATACCAATGCCTATGGAAAAACAATATTTTGATATCACAGTGTTGCAATATTCTATCATTAGCGAACGAGTTATAAGTAGGACATCTTAAAACATTCATTAAAAAATAAACCTTAACATTGTATGAGTAAACAATCAATAACAACGAAGCATCATGAAATTGCATAAATATCACCAAACCAGGTGAAGAACGAGCAACTGTGGTATTTCTTGACCAACGCAAACGATGTATTATGGAAAGGAACATAGGTTCATTTCATTTTATTTCATATTTTTTATGTTTACAGAGCAAAATAAGATATGGGGTAGTCGTGCGGACATATCAATATTGTGCAAGCAGGGCCTGGAACCGTTTTTGCAGAAATGTGTGTTTGGTTTTTTTTTTTAATTAGTTCTTTGTCCTAATACTGGTTATGTTAGGTCTACGTCATTTTATCTTTTTTCGTGGGGGGGGGGGTCCTATTATTTGCTGTCTATCAATTCTGTTGTTGTTCTTCGATGTAGGGATTAAATATGTGATCACGTGAGCTTTCTTAACCAGCTTATGACAAAAGTATCATTTTACTGTACGTGGAGGACTTTACATACTTTACAACAAATCCAGAGAAAGAGGCTTTGTATGAGGCGTGAGATATACAATACCACTCAATTTGGCTTCTATGAACACTATAGGCCTACGGTATTCAATCCACGATTTTTCCCCGTTTTTTTTATCACAGTTCCACTCTGATTTAAACAAAAAAAGAAAAAAATGTGTGCGGCCTTCTCCATTTGTCAGTTTGTTGAAATGAAGTGTTTTGATTCTTAAAGAATATTGGCCAGTATATCTGTCAGTGTCACTTTCATTTTATATTTGTACTTCAGACTATCCACCTAATTGTACCTGTTTCCTTCCTTCCGCACGATTGAATCGTTCAGTTATGGTCAAACTTGCTCATTATCAAGCTCCTTCATATCGCAAGGGATGTCATAATTTCGTTTAAATGTGTACAATTTCAAAACTTCAAAGCGTAATAACTGTTTACACCACACGCTTATCTGAAAGCGTACCTGTAAGCCCCGCAGTATCATTTTGTTCGAGTGTGTCGTTGTTTAATCATCACTCCGCAAAAAAGTGGGGGTTTCATTGTGAGAAATGTAAGAGGCAACTGTAACTGCAGCACACGATTTAAGTGTAAACATACACGTTTCTACAGCACTAATTACTTCTCTGTCAACAGGTAACACCATTAACGATTACTAGCAATGTACTTCCTCTCATTATGATATTCGCAAAAAAAAGATAATCACCTCTCGTATACGTTGTAAGTGACTAACGATATGCAGCGATTAAGAAAACACAATGAGAATATATCATGTGATGACACTGAAAGGCCTTTGACTGTGAAAAAAAAATAATGGAAATTATTATTCAAGTTCGCCATCAAAAAACGCTCTCTGATATACCATGAACCCTAAATCTGCGTGTTGTTTCCCCTCCTTATTTTTCGCTGCTCATTAGTATCGGAGAGTGCTTGAAATGATAATAACATTTCGTATACGTTCGAAAGAGGTCAATCGCCTCCTATGTGGAAACGACTCACAAGGTGTATGCCAAATGAAATACAATGGAAATAACATATCAATTGATCAACACCGAAAGTCTTTACATGTGTCAAATGGAGGAAAGTACTTCAAGCTTTTCATCTAACAACACTAAAACAAACTTGGTATTCAAATTCCTGCAGCATTCTGGCATGATATGATTAACCTTGTGCACAGCCAATAAGTTATACAGATGTATATGTTGTTGATTTGTGTTTTCCGGTACAGGTTCGGCACTTGGAAACTCGTTTTTTCTTTGTTACTTTTGTTTACAAGTATGTCCTCCTTTTCTACATGCATCAGTTACCACCCCTTTGCTGTCACATTTTATCATCTGTTATTACCATAACATTTTTTTTTGACTTGTACATGATTTTTTTTTCTGTATTCAGTGTATGCTTGTATGAATTGTTTTCTGCTTCATCAAAACGACAACTTTTGCAAAATCTAACGCACGCAACCATACTTTATATAATTATGGAAAAGAAAACTGTAAAAGAAAAAAACCACGAAGCTATAATCTACGCCATTTAACAGTGTTTTCAGGACAATACATGCAACATAATACCGAGTACACGTAGTACGA
Organism: Diadema antillarum; assembly: GCF_040938485.1. Classification (NCBI taxonomy): domain Eukaryota; kingdom Metazoa; phylum Echinodermata; class Echinoidea; order Diadematoida; family Diadematidae; genus Diadema; species Diadema antillarum. The sequence continues at coordinate 651,028 of NW_027270985.1, forward strand.
GAAGGATCACGAAAGATTGCAACTAGTCTGTTAAACGAAATGCCTTCAGCTAAAATCTACAGTGCATTAAAAGACATAATCGCAGCGATGTGTCATTGGACCAGCGCAATTAAAACGTGTTTTTTTTTTCTGTTTCTTTTTTTTTTTCAAATCTCTGATTGTACTGAAATGTAGCCCTATGACATAACTGTAATCCTGCATCACAAAACCAGCAAAAAATGGGTCAACTTAGTCAATCTTGACTTTTTAATAGTTTCTGAAGAACAATTCTTCTTCTACAAGATGCTGAAATTTAGGATAAGAAAACGAACAGTAAAGTGTGTTTGTAGGAATCTATCTCGAACACTTTCTTTTTTAAGTGTGATTAGGTGTGTCTTTAGTGTCCCCTTTTCATTTCTTAAAAACCTTGTACACACTCTTCACTTTCAACTCTAATAACTTTGGAAAAGTAATGCTACTGCAGTGAAAGTTAACGCTTATTATGACAGAATGTGTTAATAAAACATGCTTAATGTCAGCTTCATCTGATAATACCTTCATTGTTGTTACTCTGGTGGTTAACATTCTGTTTTTTTTTTGTCCCTTTCATCACACAGCTAGCACGACTTGGTAAGGATTAAGCGCTTGCAAAAGAGCCTCTTTTCTCAGTTCACACTTTTCCTGAGTGTGTGCGTTCTTTCCAATATTTTGATAGGTTAGGAGAGTCCATTTGAGTTGACTTATACATTATTTAAAAGTATAGAGTCTACTCTTTCAGATCTGCTCTTAACTAAAAATCCCTGTCTGGCGACGATTTGTTGGTTTTGTGATGCAGGGTCACTATTATGAGATATATGTATATCCATACGCAAAGTGTGAACTGAGATATGGTGGCGACTGCTTAGCTATACAGGGTGGCCCAAAAAGAACGGAACGCCTGAGATCTTTAATTTCTGCAATGTTATGGCAAATAATTATGTCATTATTATGCATATTATTGGAAAGGCCATTCGTTTCCCAATGCAATCACCCCATGTTCTTTATTTCTTTTAATGCGATATGATTTAGGACCATTTTTTTTTTGTCAACCCTTGCGATTTTCAAAATATGATCTTTTGCACTCTCAAAAATACCACAACCAGCGGAAATTCGGCTTGCCATAGAACCAGTAGCGTTTACAATGTATGGAATGTGGGGCAGACGGTGTGATTGTCATTATCCGTTATCATTTTGAATGAGACAACCTGTTGGGCTCATTGAGATGCTAAATTTAGCTGGAAAATAGCGATGCTTATTCAAAGGCATGATTGGCAGTGACGTGTTCTCATGAGTGGTTTAGAAATATAGCCCGTACTTTTATTAATTAAGTTAATATTGATGGGACTGAGAATATTGCTGTGTCGGTTTATGAACGTATTAACACGTATCTCACCAGCTTGAAACTAGTTAGCGACTGCAGATCTTGCTAGTGTTGCAGAGATGTATTCTCTAGCCTACTCTGAGGCGTATTGTGAAATTAATGTGTCTCCAAGCAATTGAACAAAAATAAGACACGAGTTAACAATGTGGCTAACAAATATTTAGCCACATTAGCCACGCTTTCTGACCTGTATAATTATTTTCAAATAGATGAAAACCACAAAGAAAAGGAAGCATAATGAAGATCATGAATTAATTTAGTCATAAATCAACACTGCCCATTGTCAGTTCTTACTGTATTTTTCAATGTACAATATATCAATCGAAAGTATGGGCTTCATTCCCAAACCACTCATGAACTCACGTCACTGCCAATCATGCCTTTGAATAAACATCGCTATTTTCCAGCTGAATTTAGTATCTCAATGAGCCCAACCAGTCGTCTCATTCACTATGGCCTTTCCATTAGTATGCAAAATAATGATATGTTTGCAACAATATTGCTAAAATTAAAGATCTTAGGTGTTCTGTTCTTTCTGTTCCACCCTGTAAAGGTCTGGCGCTCGTGTAGTACAATGTGCAGTATAGTAGGATGTAAAGATTGTTTTATTCATTAAAGAAAAATTTCCAACGCACACAACAGGCTTCACAAACAGGGAAAAAAACGGCACCAGACAGAGCTGCTCAGCAAATACATCTGGGTATTGAAGAATGAAGGTTAAGGCACTCCCTACTCACTCACGTGGAGGATCATGACACATTTCCGACTCTACTCGCCCAGAACAAACTGGTGCAACCTGTGTCCATTGAGAGAAATACTACATCATCACGGCCAAGAAACCAGCAATCTGAACTCAAGAACTAAGGTCAATTCAACATGTACACATTGTAAAGAAAAGAAAAAGTTTTCCGTCGCAGAGCTCGGTTAGAAAGCCCCCCCCCCCCCCCCCCCCCCTAATCGATGACATGTAACAAGCTACTGCAACCCTGCTTCACTTTTAGCCCAATCCCAGTTTCATTGTTAACTTTATTATGTTGCTACAATAGACTAGTGCATGTATTTTTTTATTTGCTTACTTGAGTGTACCAGAGCTATACACTGTACTTTAACGAGAAAATGTTTATGAACTTACTGACGAGGCTTCGGCCGAAGCAGACTGTCCAGATAAGTCACTATGTCCATCCTATCATATATATATTGTACTATACTTGTATGATTGTTGAAATGTAAAAATTCGTTTGAATTGAATTGAATTTAATTGAATTTAATTGAATTAAATCTATGATTGACGAAGGCAAGTGTAGCAGAATATGGCACAAGTAAGTATTTTTTTTTTATCTTCTCGGAGATTACATTACACTCAATCCTATTCAAAGCAAAGTTTTAACATTCTCACCAGCATAATCGGTTAAAAGCATCTTTCTAGCTTTCAAGGAATTTTGTGGATAATGTTGTTGAAAGGGAGATATAATTCATTGTTAAGTTAAGTAGTCGAAGGCGTAGAAGCCATATATTTCGGAGCTTAGGTATTTGTTCCATGTTCATCGTGTCACTGCCGGCAACCAGGGACAGCCTGGTGGTAGTGTCGCATCCCTGAAAGCAGTAGAATGATGACAGGTTCGAGTCCCACTGGTTCCTTTTTCCCGACATGTTTGTTAACTTACAGATCAGCAGTTGCGATCTTAACAAATTGAATGTTGTTTATCTTGTTCTTGAATCCGGTGCCTACTCTATGCCTAAACATGACACAAACAAATATCGAGTCTATTTTCCTCGGCCAGACTACACTAATCTACTGTACACTTGAGATCAGCAGAGGCTATACATGAATATCGGCAGCAGAGCTTGGAATTTGTTATTATATTCTTCATATGGGAATCAATACGACGAAGTAATTCGTCTCAGTATTGGAACACGTTGATTTTAAAAAAAAATCAAGATTTGATAAGCTATCGAACTTGCGAGAATATGAATATGCCCAGTCCTATTCCTATCGTGGATAGCATGTCGAATCCTTTGTATAACGAATGACATAAGACAGGGGGTGGATAACATTATCAAAAGTTAACTCATGCCAAACTCAGGAAAACTTCTGGTCGACGGGAAATCATTTTGCTCTGGGAAGAAATCGTTCATTATTTCGAAAGCGGAAACTACTTTCATTATTTTACAGACCAAAAAAAATACCTGTTTTGTATTTCACATTCTACAGCCGCTGCGAGAACGAACTATTCATGATGTCCTCTCTCTCTATCTCCCTCTCTCTCTCTAAAAAAAAAATGGCGTTCATTTCAAAGAATTGCCTTACAACAACCACAAAGTAAATAGGGATGCGCTATGTATATTTCAGTATATATATATATATATATATATATATATGTGTGTGTGTGTGTGTGTGTTTGTGTGTTTGTGTGTAAATATGAAATGAACAAAACATAAATGAATGCTATTTGCATACATACCCATTAATTATAGCAGGGGTTCTTGGAGATATGTGGCATTCTTCAAAGACTAGACCACAATGTGCGAATAAGAGTTGCGACTTTCGATTTCTGGCATCTTCGGCTTATTATACACACTAAGAAATTAGGGTTCAAAATCGAACCTCTAGGCGTGATGCAATAGCAGCACCCCTTTTCCCTCGAAATTTGAACCCCTATCCACAATCTTTTTTTTTTATATCGATTAATTTGCAATTTCAAAGTTGAACTTCAACCACAATTCAAATCATCAGAGATACTGCATGAAAAATCATACTATGTATGAACTCAAATCTATGCTCTAAGTATTTGTAGCAGACTAGCTCTTCTATGCGGAGGTTCAAAAATTGAACTTTTCTCAGAGGTGAACCCCATTTGGAGTAAATATAACCCTCAGAGGTTCAACATTCAACCCCAGTCCACGCAAGGGTGCTCTGGGCCAAACTGAACCCCCAAATGAACCCTAATTTCTTAGTGTGTACCATGAGCCGGCTTCACTTGGTCGAGCACCTGCCCGTGCGTATGTGATCATTCTAAAATGTTAGTAAAAGGAAAAGAGTCATCGTTAATAACGTTATGATACAAATCAATGTATCAGTAATCAGGCCATTGGTAACAGGTACCGGAAGATCAAGGCCTGATTTCACGATAAAGGCGGAAGGGGTGCATAGCAGTAAATCAAATCAGTCACATTTGGGATTTTACTATTGTTATTGTTATAGTTATTGTTATGATTATTGTTGTGATTATGGTTGTGGTTATGGTTATGGTTATGGTTATGGTTATGGTTATTGTTATTGTTATTGTCAGTATTGTTATTGTTATTGTTATTGTTATGGTTATGGTTATGGTTATGGTTATGATTATGGTTATGGTTATGGTTATTGTTATTGTCATTATCATAAGTATTACTATCATCATCTCATTTCTGGCGACCTTAATTAGACTTTTGCAACGTTGTTTTATGATAAATGAACATTTTTTTCATGGTATCCAAAATAATGAAAACAATTGTTTGGCCTTTTCACAAGAATCGCACTCGATTATAAACATCACAGAAATGTGCTCACACAAGAGCATTTCTCGGAATAAGCAGTCCAAGCAAGTACCCTGTGAGGGATAAACCTCAGGGCTATTCAGCGGCTCAACGAAGCGTTGCGATCGTTATCTCTATACTCATTGCCGGTCGTTCCGATTTATGACTAAAAGTCTGCGGATTTTGCTGGCTCGTGCGAGCGCTGCACGCTCGCCATGAGCTGAGTGGCCTTGTACACCCACATGCAGGCCGGACAAGTCGCATCGTCACATACCAGCCGGGGAGATACCACACACAGTCTTCACATCCACCAAGAACCAGCGCTAAGATGGATTGCAACAATTTGCACAAATCCAAACTAATTTAAACTACACTAAGTACACGTCGTTGCAGGATGATAACACAAAAAAACAAACAAAATTCACAGCCCCCCCCCCCACACTCATGTACGCACACAAGCACAAGCACCCACAGCAAACACAAGGGTGTCAACAACATCAAAAGCAAAAACAAAACGAAAACTGGCCTCATTCAGAAAGTGTTGAATTCGAGTATCTTATATGTTATCAAGATACAGTTGTGACTTGTATCTTGAGAAGAACGTATAACCATTTTTTTTTCTTTTCAAATCATGTTCATGATGTATCACTTATTAAATCTGTATTTAATAGTCACATCCAGTATCATCTGCAGTGTGGACATATTAGTAAAATATACGCATCTCTTTTATAAGAGTAAGAACATCTTCTATAGACGATCAAGCGCAATTTCAAAACCCAGTTTTGGCAACTGAATGGATTTCGTTCTCCTACCTGCCCGTGGCCGGTACACTTGTCGAACTGTAAAGACGATGGTATCACACATCTCCTCAACTGGAACTACAGCTGTATTTTCAGTTATGATTCTCTCACAGTCCCAAGTAGATATAACACAAAACGCCATCTTAGTCTTCATAAAATGTTATCGATGCAGTCATGGCAGCGTATATTCCATAATTCAGGAAGGTGGAAAGAGAACTGAATAATTATGCCAAGTTAGTGCACAGGGATGGACTGTACCATGCTAAGTCCAGGTCTCAGTGGCAGCTGACTGGTAGCGAGGAAACCCCACTAAGGAATTAAGATAAAAACACAAAAACAACATCCCCCACCCCACCGAAGAACGCTGGCTGGTATGTGAACGTAACTTTCCACAGCAGACACTCTGCCGAGGGAGACTGCCTTTTCAATGTCACAGCACTTTCCCAACGACGCAGGGACGTGATCAATTCACATTTGATTTTTCTGATAAATTGTGTTGATACCATCTTTTAATGTCCCCTGACGATCATACTAATATAAAGATGTAAGCATCGATTTCATCCTACATAATGTATTTCCAAAATTTACAGTTGTGATTACATGTACATTTTATCAAATGTGAGATGAGTGAGGTTCCTTAGTACAGCAGTGAACGGCGGCAACCAAGCAAGCAACGCGAGCCAGAGCAATACGATAACCCTTCCACGTGGGCTAACAGCACGGAGGCACGCGGTGTGTGCGCGTTTTTCTCTGTTTCTGTAGCGATATTTAGCCTGAGAAAATTCAGACCGGATTGAATGAGACTAAGTGGACAAAATTTTCGAACATGTTGTGCTATGACAGAGAGCGTGTGAATTTTGTTCACCGCGGATTATTCTTCCAAAGAGTCTATGAAAGGAAAAACTAATAATCTTCACTCTGAGGGAAAAGGAGCGCAGTCCACGGTGAGCAAAATACACCGTGTGTGTTTAAACACACGCATGTCGAAGCGGTTTTGTCAGTTCCCATAGACTTTACACGTGAAGGCGATTCGCTTGGCACTGAGCCAGGTTCGGCGAGCTCGCCCGGTTCTCCCGTTTTATCCTCTATAGGGTATTTCGGCGTTGTCCTTCACAGGGTATGTTGCTTGGACTAATAAGGGAACAATTACAGAATCACACAGTAATCCGATATGAAGAAAAATTACATGAATGAAATTGGATGGATTGGAATGTCAAAGTTTTATTTTTAAACGGCATGGGTAAATGAACAACAGAACGCCATATCAAAACGAGAAAACCTTGATCCTGACCAAAACCCACATAATTATTTTGTGATGCAAATCAGAATTGTAAAAGCAAATAGAGGAAATTATGGCCGTCTGAGCATGGGTTACAGCTCACTCACGAAGCGACTTCACTTTACTCGTCCTTTCAAAGAACAGGATGAAGTTTCGGTCAAATCATCGATCAAAAACACTCACCAGGGAACAGGCGAATGTCATTGATCATTTTGAGGTTCTGTTGATAGGGAGGCCAATATCATTTGCTAGCATATTGTATGCCACAAACAAGAAATTATGAGTAGGCGGTCTTATGATACCACCAACACAAGTAACTGCAGTAAGCTAATGCCGCAGCTACACAAGGATGCATATACCTTTCCACTGAAATGGAGAATTAACAATGCAATTTAATGTGTACTGCCTTTGTTAAACATGGATCTTTATATTTCGTTGTTGTTACAATTCTGTGGTTGTTGGATTAAAAACAAAGATGATTAAAGCCGGGTGAAAAATACGGATGTAATGACATTTTGAAGTTTCGCTAATATTCTTCAGTAAACAGCTCTTGAACGGTCAATATGAATATGCAAATGGCAGAGTGAGCATGTCATCCCCTCACAACTTGTCAATTAGTTTGTACATAAAATTGACTCTTATAATATCGAGTTTTTCATTCAAACGCAATTATGCACGGGGCTTAAATCCTGATATATCTAACTGATCACAATTCAAGTTATTCATCCTAGAATAACATCATGTGTCAGACTTCAATGACAGAAACATTGAATTTTCGTCATTTCTGTACACGATCAATACAAAATTGTGAGGTTATGACATGGACGGGTTAGCTCACTCATTTTCATATTCATATCCATTGTACAAGAATTGTTTGGCAGAAATCAGATAATAAAATTACACAATAACTTCGTTATTTTTCATCCGATTTCGGTCAAATTGTTACATGTGAACACGTAAGAGTTTTCTCCTTTTTTTACCAGATTCACTTTTATTTGGGCTGGATGTCCCTTTAACTGCCACAACTTTCCGAGTATTAAAGCTACGCGGGCTTGTTGTGTGCAGTGTCCAGCGCGCAGGATAAGGATTTGAGTTTCCATGCTAAATGCCTGCTTACTCTTACGTGCTACTTATATCTACGGACGACATACGGGCACTGCAAAGTGCCTGCGTTACAACTGCGTGTTACCTGCGAGGTGTTGCCGCTACGAACTTCCTACCGATGTTTTGCGTGGACCTGTGCAGGCAATCCCCGCGACTCACCCGGGACAGGTTTTGACCATGCTCAAGGGCCTTGCTTTAGACTCGCGGGGACATTTTTTCCTACCCAGAGATCCCGCAGATTGCCCGCACATGGCATTACTGGCAAGGAACGGTGTCAATACTGCCAAGATCCGTGTAGCTGGTCAGTTTTTGCGGAAAAGGAGCGAGCTATACGAGAAAATTGCGTGCATGTTGAGAGTTATAGTTACTAGCAGTATCGACAGACATGGGTTTGCGCCCCCAAACTAAACCACCCATGCGCTTTACAGGCATGCTACACGGAATACACATAAGTACAATGTAAAAGTTCCAGCAGGTAAGACGCGCCCAAATTCATTGCCCTGTATATTGCAAAATCCCTAAACGCAACAAGCCCGCGTAGCTTGCCCGGAGAGGTGTGACACGGCCTAAACTTTGCTGCGGGTTATTTAGGACTTGCGTGCGGAACTCCAGGTAACTACAGGTGAGATACATGCTAGCTACTTTCATGTCCGGGTCATCTGCGGGGAGCTCCGGGTAGCAAAGAAGTCTTCTTCGCAAGCCGCACGCAAGGCTTGGTCGGAAACTTGTGACAGGGCATTGTATTAACTTGCCTGCGGAACAATGGGGCTTGCGTGCGCACCTCCGGATAACTAATGACAAGCTATGTGCTAGGTACTGTCTTGTGCGGGTCAAATGAGGGGACCTGCGGGTAGCAACAATAATATTCTTTGCAAATCACACGCAAGGCTTGCTCGGAAAGGTGTGGTAGGGCCTTTGCAGTCATCGATCATCATGAAAACATAACACACAAAAAAAGATAGTCGAAAGAGACCAGAGCGTCTGATCTCAGAAAAATGTCCATCAATGACAAAATAAGTCTGATTAAATTTTTCTGGGATCGAAGAGCCAGATCCCTTTATCACGACTAAACTTTTGTTGTGCATTATTCTAACTGATTTCTATCCAGAATAAAGCCACAATCAGACCTTTACGCTCTCAAACGAATTTGTCATGCATTTTGTACCAATTCAACAGGGCTTTCACTACGATGTTGAACTAAAAAAAAGAAAGATCCATATTACAGTCATATTTATTACATCATGTGTTGCTGTGGAAGTTAGAGCTCATAAATATGTCTGAATGATTTGTTATTTTGAAGATTCGTCAATACAAAGATTTGTTTATTCCGAAGATCCATTATTCCGAAACTTGTTATTCCTGAAGTCCATTGCTTCGTAGACTTGTTGTCCATTACTCCGGGGGTTTGTTGATCAGGGAAAAAAAAAGTGAATCGTAAGTTAAAAGGTTGCTTAGTACATATCTTCTATTCACTTTCGTAGTAACTAGTCTTCAGTACGAAAACAAAAATAAGTCATAGTTATTCCATTTTTTGATTAACGACCCTTTGGAATAACAAACATCGTCTCACCTGACATTTTGTCTTGATAGGGACCCATGTGATGTGTTGCCTTCCGTTCTTGGATGGTTTGAAAGTGCACGCGAAGAACATTCACACGAAGGTGGCAGTGGCCAAAATTTCTGAAATATTGAAACAACGCAAGTTTCTTCCTGACCGTTATCATTAAGTACAAACTACTGAACAATCAATAAACACAAACAGAACAACATTCTTTAATATGTTCAATCAGGAATGCAATGACGTAAAGTTTATTTGAAGAAGTACAGTTGACAGAATGCTCCTGGCAACTTTCTTATGAAATGCAAATATTTTTCAGGCATTATAATATAGCTTCAGTTGGTCTATACATCTTTGATAAAGAGTCGACAATCCTTCGCGTCCCACATAGGATTCCCTAGATTCCTTCCACCCCCACCCCCGCTCCCAACCAAACAAAACGTCATTAATAGTGATCACGTGACAAGTGCAAGATTTCCACTTATCATTACATCGCTAGTTCACCGGCGAACGGGATACTTATCACCATACGGGCTTTGAAAATATTGTTGCTGCCGTCGTAAGGTCTACGCATTTCGGCTTCTTTTTTATCATATAAGTCAGCTCATTTTGCCAGACGATTGAAACATCTCTTCCTTCCAGTTGAAATGGAAACAGATTTCAAGATTGTAGCTTTGATACTAACAGTGACTGCCTCTGTGATCTATTGTCTTCCTATGGAAGGTAAGAAGCCTATCTTTAATTTGACTGACGTGCATTAAGTATTATACCATTATCAATTTAGGCAGGTGCATGAAGAATGTGGAACGCGATATCACCAAAAAGCGTGGATGACAGGATCGTAATACAATCGTCAAAGTGAGAAATGTTGGTGAAACCCACACACGGATTTTGGTTAAGCCTACTCCCTGTCAAACAAACGCATATAACAAAAGAAAAAAAAAATGATTATATCATAGACGGAAACAAAGCATTACAAGAGGAATGTTAATCTGCATACTTGAAATAGGTCTTTAGATACATATCACTGTTTCAACTTTATTGTAAATCGTGTTAACAACCAATCTATGTCCGAATGGAATTCTGAGGAAAATGGAGGAAAAACAGGGCTGCCATTCACAAGTCAGTGGTATGCATTCACACCACATATCACGTGTAATGCCTCTCCCCTCATGTGTGTATTTTATAATACGTAATATAGCACATACAAGAAAGTCTGTACCCTGCAAGGGAACAATGGCGTCGGATTCTATCTGATAGCATGTGTAACATGAAGACACACATTCAAGTGTTGAACTTTGATCCCTGCCATATTTGAATATGCTGAGTATACGCTGAGTTTGATATATTGATCTCATTACGATCACTCACAAAGGCAAAAGCTCTTCTCCATTGAGCCTTGATGTAGAATACGAAATAAAAAATTTATTCATTAATAATTCATTGCAATAGATAAAAACCAAACACAAACAACACAGTGTAATACGACTAAAGTATAAACAAAAGTTATTCTACAGACTGAAAACAATCAAACCTGTAAACATTAAGTGTAAAAAAAAAAAACAACATCAAGAAACTATTCATATAACTATGATAATGGAAACAATGGGATATATCAGAAGAATACTTTAGTTGACAACCCTTTGTAGAATGTCCGCCACCACGATATGACAGATTTGTGTGTGTGCGTGTGTATGTGTGTGTATGTGTGTGTGTGTGTGTGTGTGTGTGTGTGTGTTTGTGCTTTCTAATGGGTGACTGGTTTAATAATGGGAACATTCAACTGAAGGGTTGTTTTCAACAAACCATTCAGTACTGCCCTTAAGTCAGTAAGCCGTAATTCTGTCTATACAGAGAGTTGTTTAGCGCGTGTTTCTGAAAGTCTGTCAAACCTCTCTTAAACGCTGAAAGCGATTTTATATAGGGGAAAACAGACGGATTTTATAAATGTGTTTGGGGCTGTTGTTATAGTGTTGCATACATAAAAACTTCATACCGCCATCATCACGTAAAAGTAATATTTTCTTTGCATAAAGATAACAGCTAATCAATGGATGCACAAACGTGTAAGACTTCGAATTTAAAGATACTTTTTTCGTCTTCGTATCTTCCAACATTTTCTCTCGGTTTGGCACATCTGAATGCAGTCCCTCGTTTCATGTCCTCATTGTTTTGTTTTGTTTTGGTGAGTGTTTGTTTGTTTGTCTGCTGGAATTTTTTTTGGATGATAGATAATCGACCACTTCGTCAGGGAATCGAACTATTCTTTGTATCAGGATACGTCACATTAAATTTGTATACCAGAGTGCTGCCTTTATTTCTTTAGATCATGTAAAAGAGGAAACAAAGCTAAAATGATTTAATCTGAGATGATCATTTCCTTCAACTAACTTTTAGAATCAGTTTATGTATCTCCTTTTGACCGAGATATTTGACTGCTGTGTCAATAGAATAAAATTCATAAAAGCAAAATCAGTACTTGCTGATTTTTAATCAGCAAAAGTGAATGACTACTGAATTGCTGAATAAATTAGGTTAATTAAGTCTTATTCATAATTTAGCGTTGGAGATCATTAAATCTTTGAAAATATGGTTTTTTTTTTCTCTTGTTGGCACTGTCGATAAAAGATGTATATATAAATATATATATATATATATATATATATATATATATAACACTAACATTTATAATATATATATATATATGTATATATATATATATATATATATATGTGTGACCGTGCACCTCAAAACGAACATAAAGTCGCACACACTGATTTTACGTGAGGACTGAAAATAAGTGAAATGGGTCAACCTAGCCGAACTTGACTTTTTCGTATTTTCTGAAAGAGCGGGTCTTTTTTTACATTATGCTAAAATTTGGTATCATAAAACGGACAGGAAAGTGTGTTTTTTAGCAGTTTATCTCGAACATATTTGGTAGAATAGTGTGATTAGGTGTGTCTTTAGAATCCCTTTTTCATTTCTGAAAAACCTTGTCCACACTCTTCATTTTCAACTCTAATAACTTTTGAAAGGATAATGCTACTGCTTTGAAAGTTGGCATTAATTATGGACAAAATGTGTTAATGAGGCATGCTCAATTTCAGTTTAATCTGATAATCCCTGTATTGTTGTTACTCTGGTGGTTTACTTCCTGTTTTTTGTCTCATTCATCGCACAGCCAGCACGGCTTGGTAAAGATTAAGCGCTTGAATAGACACTGTACTTAAGAGCCTCTTTTCTCAGTTCACACTTTTCCTGAGTTTGTGCTTTCTTTTCAATATTTAGATAGGTTAGGAGAATCCATTTGATTTGAGTTATACATCATTTTAGAGCTTAAAGTCTGTTCTTTCAGAACATGGCCTTAACTAAAAATTCATGTCTGGCGACTTTTTGTTTGTTTTGAGGTGCAGGGTCACATATATATATATATACAAACATGTATAATATGTATGCATCTGTATACTTTTTAGGGTATTCTCTCCCCCTCCTCTGTGGGCATACGAAATTCTATAGCTACTAATCCTTCACGAGTGACAACCGACTACGGGATCCCACAGACCAGACCCCTCCCCCAGCAAAATGAAGTATCCCCAATTCGTGAATTTGCATATGAGATATGTTTTCCTCTATGTCACATTATCAATATTGCTTTTAAGCAGGGTACTTTCCCACAAACGTGGAAATATGCTGAAATTGTTCCAATTCCCAAATGTTTTCCCCCAGTAGTATCTGAGTTAAGACCAATAGCTCTGACCTCTGATTTTGCTAAGATTGCTGAGTCTTTTATAGTTAAATGACTGTTAGAAGATATTAGGGACCAAATCGATGTCAACCAGTTTGGTAACCGTCCCCGCCTTTCAACCTGTCATTATTTGATTGCAATGCTTCATAATTTGTATACAAATGCTGCTAAGCAAAGCAATGTGTCAACTATAGTTTTAACAGCTTTTTCGAAAGCATTTGACCGAATTGATCACAATATTCTGATTCATAAATTGGTACTTATGAATGTAAGTCCATTTGTTATTCCATTAGTTGTGGATTTTTTATACTGCAGACAACAGGTTGTTAAATACAATGGTAGTATCTCTGATACTAGAGAATCCAATGCAGGGGTTCCGCAGGGAACAAAACCTGGACCGGTTTTGTTTTTGATTATGACAAATAATGCTTGCAAAGATTGCCCTTTTTCATTTTATAAATATGTTGATGATTTGACTATTGTAGAGGCTAGGGATAGGAATCAGCCATCTCAGATGCAAAGAGAAATTAATGCATTGATAAGTTGGTCATTGTTGAATAATATGAAACTTAATCCTCAGAAATGTGTCTTTATGACAATTTCTTTCATGAAACAACCAATTCAGCAAATTGTGTGTATCAACGATTTTTTTTTGAAAGAAACAAGCACTGTTAAGATTTTAGGTGTGTATTTTCAGCTGAACCTCACATGTCTCTGAAATGGTGAAAAGATGCAATAGGAGATTGTTTATGTTACGCAAATTGAAACATTTTAATTTATCAATAGCTGATCTTATTACAGTGTATACAGGATATATCAGACCTATTTTAGAATATTGTGCCCCACTTTTTCAGTCGAGTCTTACAAAAAAAAAACATACAGAGGTAATAGAAAAGATTGAAAAACGTGTATTGAAAATCATATTAGGTTGCAACTCCATGTATGTTACATATGATGAGGCCCTACAAGTGTGCAATTTATTATCTTTAAAAGAAAGGAGAAGGAAATTGTGCTTAGATTTTGCTCTGCAGTTAGAAAAGCACCCCAATCATTTATTGTGGTTACCTGATCAAAGAGACGTTAAAATCAATTAAGAAATGTTACAAAATATCCTCAATTGTATTGTAAAACTGATCGGTTTAAGAAAAGTGCAATACAATATTTTATTGATATACTGAATGATTACTATTGTAGTGATTTTTAGTAGAGTTTTTTGTTCTCAGTACTGTGTGATGTGTTGGTAAATTTACTTTTATAGTGATATGTATAGGAGTCTGCAGGGAAGCGGATAGGGAAGACAAATGATACATTTGATCAGGAAATTTTTATGTATTAAATGCACGCTAGGAAACCCCATCTTTGCCACACTGCACTCAAAGTCTATTTGTGACCGTGCACCTCAAAACGAACATAAAGTCGCACACACTGATTTTGCGTGAGGACTGAAAATAAGTGAAATGGGTCAACCTAGCCGAACTTGACTTTTTCATATTTTCTGAAAGAGCGGGTCCTTCTTTTACATTATGCTAAAATTTGTTATTATAAAACGGGCATGAAAGTGGGTTTTTTAGCAGTTTATCTCGAACATTTTTGGTAGAATGGTGTGATTAGGTGTGTCTTTAGAATCCCCTTTTCATTTCTGAAAAACATTGTCCACACTCTTCACTTTCAACTCTAATAACTTTTGAAAGGATAGTGCTACTGCTTTGAAATTTGGCATTAATAATGGACAGAATGTGTTAATGCGGCATGCTTGATTTCAGTTTAATTTGGTAATCCCTTCATTGTTGTTACTCTGGTGGTTTACTTCCTGTTTTTTGTCCCATTCATCGCACAGCCAGCACGGTTTGGTAAAGATTAAGCGCTTGAATAGACACTGTACTTCAGAGCCTCTTTTCTCAGTTCACACTTTTCCTGAGTTTGTGCTTTCTTTCCAATATTTAGATAGGTTAGGAGAGTCCATTTGATTTCAGTTATACATCAGTTTAAAGCTTAAGGTGTGCTCTTTCAGAATATGGTCTTAACTAAAAAATCATGTCAGGCGACTTTTTGTTTGTTTTGAGGTGCAGGGTCACATTATTTTTCTATTATTTTTTTTTGTGGGTAATTGTATTGTAATTATATTGTAATCATAGGGCTACGGTATATACAAGGCATACCCTGCTGTAAAGAGTGCAGATTTTTGTTTACAGCTGTAATGAGGCGATACATTGTACCTCCCTAGTTTTTGGGATGGTTGATAAACATTCACACAATGTACAATAGGCGGGCCTGCATTTAAACGTGCACTCAGCACAGGTACACTATTGGGCGTGTGTTGGGTTTAGTTTTGTAGGCATGACGGTGCTTACGTGTGTGTATGTATGTGTGTAGCTGCAAATGTGTGTGTGTGTTTCCCTGTGTGTACGTGTATGTACTAGTATCTAAATGTGTGCGCGTAAATGTGTGTGTGAGTGTGTACATACTGTACACTATGTGTCTATGTAGTTCATGTGCGCTCCCGTACGTATGTGTGTGTGTGTGTACGTGTACGTGTGTGTGAATGTGTGTGTGCAGAGCGTACATGAACAATGTGTTTATGCTCATGAAATACTAGTATGCGATCTACAGATCAATGTATGTGTGCATGTGTGTGTGTGTGAGAGAGAGAGAGAGAGAGAGAGAGAGAGTATGCCAGTGAGAAATGCTTTAGGTATGTGTGTGTAGTGAATGTGTGTACATCTGATTACGGGGGGTGGGGGGCATGACCACCTCACCAACAAATGTTACTGCAAGTATTTGTGGAATGTAGGTTGTTGACGCGTCTTTCCAACCACACTGCGTACTCCTGTACTCCTGTGTAAGAGTTTACATTTTTTTTCTTCTTTTCTTTTCGGCAATGTGTTGTGTGGCTCTGAGTGTTTCTTCCTTTTTTTTTCTGGAAAAAATATTAGGCGTGTACTGTTACTGTGTATAAATTGTATATATTTTTTCTTTTTATATATGTATGACAATTTGTAGCGATAAAACTGTATTAGTTGTGTATACAAAATGTTTGAATGTAATGTAATTTTTTTATGTGTTATGATTATGGTATTATTTTATCTGTTTTGCTGTATAATCTTTGTATATCTGTGTAATTCGACTTTTAGTCGCCGACTCAGATTTTATTTGAATAAAGACCTTTTAACTCTTTATGTGCCATGGTGGAAACCCCCTATGTGCCACATTATTCTGAGACACGAAGGTAGTCATGCTTTGTGAAAGAATTCTGTTTTTCCAATTTGTATAACTTCTATAAATTTCTGTTAACTGGACATAATAGTGAGCAAAGTTAAAGAGGAATGCCAAACTTTGCTTCCAAATACAATGTATAACAATTCTATTTTCATTTTTTCTTTTGAATTACCAGTTGCTACACTACTGTAAAGGCATGACTTTGGCACATGAAATAGTGACAGAAACTTAGAATGTACAAGCAAATTTAGTTTGGAACACCGCTTGATGGTCAATCACCACATAGAATGCAAGCCGTATGTGAGAGGAACAAAATCGCGAGAAACGCTTTGATTGTACCGCGGGATTAGGGATTTATCGATCGGTTTTGGCGGCTTTGTTTGTTGAGCAGAATATGCGAAGTTGGCACGCTGTCGACTGAGTCGGACGTGCGAACGTGGCACATAAAGAGTTAATCAATCAATCAAATTAATCAAATCAATCAATCATGACAGTCTAGTGATCACGTGACGCTTTTAAATTAAAGGCATAATTCATCATTTGCAGATGAAACAAAAATCATAAGTTCTTCGTTGTTGTTTCTTAAATGCGAGGTAGGCATAAAACAACAACTAAAAAAAAAATGATTCGGTAAAATATACATAATTTGAACAATAGTTATAATAAATTTGTTTCCAGACTAAACCGTCTACAGTTACGATTTATTGAGCAAATGATATATCCATATATTTTTGGCTTCATCGCGAAAATTGTATGATATGATTTTTTTGTACAACAGCCTCCCATATATAAATTAAGTGTCATATCTTGATAAAAAAATGAAGAAATCACTGTACCCACTGTTTGGCTTTGGGTTTGGGGTTTTGAAGATAAGATACGGTGTCGTTGTAACGTTTACGCCTTTGGATTTATCTAATTTCTTTCATTTTTTGATCAAGTGAAACACCACTTTCTTCGGTTACAATGAAAAGAAACTACAAGAACTTAGCTTTGTTACTAACAGTGACTGTCTCTGCGGCCCACTGTTCCCTTGCAGAAGGTAAGAAGTGTTTCCTTTCTTTGTACATGCTGTTATACATTATGCCCTTGATTAATTCCAGTATAGTAAGGTGCATGAGGATTAGGCGTGATATCATCGAAAGTGTGGATGTCAACATCAAAAATAAAAAAACAGACACATACAACCCCCCTACAAAAAAGAACAAAGAAACAAACAAAACAAAACCAAAATGAAGATATCAAATGAAAAATACGGGTATTAAAGACTTACGTATACCAATTTAACTTATTTATATTGCCTGTTAAACAAACAAAATATACACACAACAAACGATAAGAGAGCAACGTATGTCGTCCATCAGGTCTAACATTACGAAAAAAAAATAAATCCGAACGCCCACAATAATATATCCGTCGAGTATAGATTTTCCCTCCAAATTTCATAAGATTTCCATTACAAGTAATGACAAGGCGTTCAGATTCAAGCGATTTTGGTTACTGCTCTATTCTCTCGGGACATTTTTATTCGTTGGGTATTCAATGTCATTTCAAGTAATTTCTTGTAGGTTTTATTTTGTTCAATGTGGAGAGAAATTCATTCAGTTTAGCTGCTCAAAGTTTGCATTCAATTTCGCGCCAGTTGGATAGACATTCAAACTACCCAAAATTCCAGATTCCGTTTTACATACTAAATGGAACACAACCTCGCAGTTTTAACGTTCGAATTCAATCAACATACAGAACTTCTACGGGCCTTTTTTTTTTTTTTTTTTTTTTTTTTTTTTACTGTGACCTTTGATGATACAATTCATTTTCATTTCAAAATCCCATTTAATCGTCTTAATTGAATTGTATGTATTTCTTTCCTATCGACCAATCTTTCATTTTCAATTCATTCCTTTAAAAAAAGCCATATCCCAGAATATCTTATGGATCCTATACGTCCAAATTTATATTGATCCATTTTGATTCCGTTCCTTAGTTTCCCGTGTCCATCTCATAAGTTGCAGCGATGGAATCAGCTGGTATAGATATACCTATTTCACCAAAGGGTTAATCGCCAGTTTTGTTGGTAGTCAAGGTCATACTTCATCCACTATATAAAGTCTGTCCATATTCGAGATGTTCTTGCATAATCTGTATTGTAGTAGCAACTAAAATCGTGTATAAATAAAGTGTAAATGCATGAGTCTGAAAGTGGGACGTTGACGAGTTATTAGGTAGTATGAGTAAAAAATCACATTCAAGGAATATAAGTTTACATATTCAAACAGCTGAATAACTACAAAGAATACAAACATAAACGAAAAAGACTATCCATACTTTGTAATCGTTTGCTTTATCGTGAATTTGAATTCTTTAAAGGGGATTGCTGGTAACTGATCAGTGGTAATGCTGGGGGATGATTGTTTTAATCCTTGTGGGATTCATTTAAGAGTAAATTATACATTGTATATCTATTGTTGTATGAAAAGTATTCGCTTCAGAATGGTTTCATATTCAAGTAATGTGCAGTTTAATGGTTAATGATAGCCCCGTCACTGATCAGGCATGCTAAACTGGACATATCAAACTGCACATTACTTGAATATGAGAACATTCTGAAGCGAATAATTTTCACACAACAATAGATTCGTAATGTACTCTTAAGTGAATCCCACAAGGATTGGAACAATCATCCCCAAGCATTCCCGCTAATTCCCACTGATCAGTTACTAGCCATCCCTTTTAACGCTCTCCACGTTGGTACTGATGCGAATTTGAATGCCCTTTTTTAAAACTTTGTGTGAGAACTCGTGAAATCGCATGCTTCTAAATTTAAATTGAATGAACGAGGTACCTTTTTGAATGTTACTTTCAGTAATAATTCACATTCGCTCGAACTTGAATGACCGCATTATTAAATCGAATGCAAATATGATGAAATTTTACGTGAAAACCTACAGTATCAATGTTTCAATGTTCTTGTAAATTGTGTTTACAATCATTTTCTGTCCCTGTGGAAGTCTGGAGAAAACGGCCGCTGCATTCACAAGTCAGCGGCAGGGATTCACTACGCACATCAAGTGTAACGCCTATTTGCTCATGTGTGTATTTCAGAATGCGTATAGCACAGGCAAGAATGTCTCTACCATGTAATGGAACAATGCTTGCTTAGTCATAGCATGTACAATATAGAAACACACCTTCGAGCTTCGAACTTTGATCTCAAAAATGGTATATGCGAAAATGTGCATTCAAAATAGAAAGGAACGATATGGCAGCCAGAGATAGTTTAGTTGAGGTGGAAGCTAGTATAATGTCACTGAATCCGAGATTTAGTTTAACATTAATTTCGATACAGTCACTCACGTTAAGCAAAATGGTGTTTTTCAGTGAGTCAGCGAAATGGTGAGAATCAAACAAAAGACATTTCATACATAGCGTATACATGACAATAATCATCACGCAATGTATTATTTGTGACACTGCACCTCAAAACAAACAAAAAGTCGCCAGACATGAATTTTTAGATAAGACCATATTCTGAAAGAGCAGACTTTAAGCTTTAAAATGATGTATAACTCAAATCAAATGGACTCTCCTAACCTATCTAAATATTGGAAAGAAAGCACAAACTCAGGAAAAGTGTGAACTGAGAAAAGAGGCTCTGAAGTACAGTGTCTATTCAAGCGCTTAATCTTTACCGAACCGTGCTGGCTGTGCGATGAATGGGACAAAAAACAGGAAGTAAACCACCAGAGTAACAACAATGAAGGAATTATCAAATTAAACTGAAATTTAGCATGCCTCATTAACACATTCTGTCCATAATTGATGCCAACTTTCAAATCAATAGCCCTATCCTTTCAAATGTTATTGGAGTTGAAAGTGAAGAGTGTGGACAAGGTTTTTCAGAAATGAAAAAGGGATTCTAAAGACACACCTAATCACACTATTCTACCAAAAATGTTCGAGATAAAGTGCTAAAAAACACACTTTCCTGCCCGTTTTATGATACCAAATTTTAGCATAATGTAAAAGAAGACCCGCTCTTTCAGAAATTATGAAAAAGTCAAGTTCGGCTAGGTTGACCCTATTCACTTATTTTCAGTCCTCACGCAAAATCAGTGTGTGCGACTTTATGTTCGTTTTGAGGTGCACAGTCACATTTAGGAAATAGTCATAACCCAGAATATCGGAGAGGTCCAATACGTCACAATTCATATTAATTCCTTTTGATTCCATTCCTTGTCCATATCATAAGTTGACGCAATTGATGAAGATACCTATTTCACCAAAGGGTTATATCGCCAGTTTTGCTGGTTCTCAAGGTCATTCTTCATCCACTATTATGTTCACTCATACTCTGCTATGTAGCAGCGGCTTAAATCGTGTATGAATAAAGAATAAATGTATGTGTTTGAAAGTGGGGTTTTGCGACTTATTAGCTAGTATGAGTCAAAAATCACATTTCAAGGTATATCAAGTTTCCATATTCAAACAGCTAAGTAGCTACAAAGAATAAAAGCAACAACGAAAAGACTGCCCATACTTTGTACTTGTTTGCCTTATCGTGGATTTGAAGTCCTTAACGCTCTCCACAACGGTACTGACGCGAATTTGAATGCGTTGCACCTACATTTTTTTTATTTTAATACCCTTCTTACACCTTTGCGTGAGAACTCATGAAATCGCAAAATGCTGATGAAATCAAATCGAATGAACTAAAATATTTTTTTTTCTTTTTGAATGTTGATATCGGTGATCTTTCAAATTCACTAAAACTAGAATGAGCGCTGAAATCGAATGCAAATCTAACGAATTTGGGCGGGAAAACCTGTATTATCAAATTCATTGCTATAAATACAAGCAAACACGCTAGAATGTAAAATACCACAATGATTACATAAACCAAAACTTTTAAGCATATCGAAACGTTAACCATAAAAGAGAGAGAGAGAGAGAGAAAGAGAGAGAAACAAAACATTCAAAATCGAATTGCACAATAAAAGAAAAATAAGACGATAATAACATTAAAACATAAGATATGATATAAAACCGTAAAAGTCATTGACGTATAGCCTTTGTTTTGTATACGATCTATCGAATTCAAATTCAAAGATACTCCGTTTTAATGTGGATTGTGTGTGAATGTGTGTGTGTGGTTTTTGTTTTTACTTTTGTTTTGTTTTGTTTTTCAAAAAGGGAACTAGTTTAGAAACATTAATCAACTGAAGAGTTGCTTTCGGCAAAAAACGTAAATAGCAGGGAGGCGGAAAAGAGATTTTTCTCTTCCACACCCCTGTAAATAGTACCTGTAAGTCAATAAATCAATAAGTCAGTAGTCACGTTTCCATTTTAATTTGTACACAATATGTTAATTTTGCGTTTTTACACAATATACTTTTTATTATCAGACAGTTACAGCACCATTTTTCAAAGCTAACGTAGGATGACGCTTGCCACTGACAAGGTTTACGAAGACAGAACCCCAAATAACAACTTTGCGATATGGCAACCATTCCTGATTGCAATGTTCGAGCTTACAGGCCGTCCCTCTTTGGGGAAAATCCAAACTTATTGATTGAAAATTGTGTTGATAAGAAAAATGTTAATGTTTACAATTAATCATTTTGATCAAACAAGATGAATAAGATTTCTGATATAATATTAAGAATAATAATAATTCTTCTAGCCTGGGATATTATACAAAGTTTGGCATATCTAAACGTTGTCCCTCCGTTTCGTCATGTCACAAAGAAATATCTATTTCGTTAAAGTTATGTCTTGGCGGATCAATGATCTATCAATACTGTTTGTCAGCGGATATAATTATTTAACGTGAATAACTAATAATAATAATAATAATAATAATAAAAATAATAATAACAATGCCAATGATATATATTTATATACATATATATGTGACCCTACACCACAAAACAAACAAAAAGTCGCCAGACATGAATTTTTAGTTAAGACCATATTTTAAAAGAGCAGACCTTAAGCTTAAAAATGATGTATAACTCAATTCAAATGGACTCTCCTAACCTATCTAAATATTGGAAAGAAAGCACAAACTCAGGAAAAGTGTGCACTGAGAAAAGAGGCTCCGAAGTACAGTGTCTATTCAAGCGGTTAATCTTTAACAAACCGTGCTGGCTGTGCGATGAATGGAACAAAAAACAGGAAGTAATCTACCAGAGTAACAACAATGAAGGGATTATCAAATTAAAATGAAATTAGGCATGCCTCATTAACACATTCTGTCCATAATTAATGCCAACTTTCAAAGCAGCAGCATTATCCTTTCAAAAGGTATTCGAGTTGAAAGTGAAGAGTGTCTACAAGGTTTTTCAGAAATGAAAAGGAGACTCTAAAGACACACCTAATCTTTAGATAGTACTTGCCAATTTGTATTATCCTTTACTACGCTAAAAGGGAACAATGGAGGGGCTTTTCGTGCGGTGACATCGTTACACTTCCAGCACTTAATTAGACATTAATTTGGGGTTATGGACTGCAATGAGGCAGTATGAAATCCGACATGAGCTCTCAATAGCCTCACATATCATGTTCGAAATGATATATGAAAAGAAAGTGTAAAGGGCACAACGATCAAATGAACGTCTGTTCATTTTTATGAACATTATACTTTAAAACAAAAATGATGTGTCTGTACGTCAACACAATGTCTGATAACTATATTTATAGCTCCAAAGGCACTCAATGGCGGGAAACCATATTGGTGTGTCAACATAATTAATGGTAGATTGTAACGGACTGTGCATGAACTTTGTCCCACGCATTGCGATGTTTGCTTTGTTGCTGTCTATTGTGTGTATGTGTGTGTGTGTGTGTGTGTGTGCGTGCGTGTCTGAGAGGTCGATTTTCTGTTTGTTGTTGTTGTTTTTTCGTTTAGTTTGGTATTTATTTTTCGGTGTTTGCTTTTTTATTGTTGTAAACTAATGGGGACTATATCAGCCTATACCTAATGCAGAGAAAGGAAAATGGTTTAACGTTAGAATAAGATATGGCGACCAAACGCAACAATTGGCAATGCTAAATGTTACAATGAAAAGAATAATATGAGGGTAACGTCACTTTCTCAATGTCATGTGTGACTTTCCCTATAACCATTGATAGCTATGTGTGGTGTCGTGTGATTGTATGCGAGGTAAAAATATTATTTGTCTCAAAAAATTTCAAATATCAAAAAAAAGACATAAAACCGGAAGGGGGAGGACGCAGAGGACCCCCCCCCCCCCACACACACACACACAAACAAGACAAAATAACAAACTCCAATGCAAGAAATGCAAGCCTCTAGAAATTGCGTGTATAATCACCATTTCTATGGAACTAATGCTAATAACCATGATGTTCATCAGTAACAGAAGAATGATCCCGAAAACCCCCTTTTGTTTACCCTAGGATGTGGATAATCCCTACCCCCACCCCCGTTAATACACACATTATCCTTTTATCAACAATTGTGAAGATTGAATCAGAAATAACACCCTTCTAATGAAATTAGAACTCACGTAAGTTCCTGCTCAATGCATACACGTTTTATCCTTTCCTGAGACTAATCGCAGACGAAAACGCAAAACAAGAAACAGAAATGCGTCATACCTCCATTTGATTCCCAAAACCAAGCCGGTACTTTCTCACTATCAGATGATATCATTGTCACATTGAAAAAAAAAATCAATTTTAGATAAACACCAACCTCTCTTCTTTAATTTTCGCTTTACTAAATGTGACCGTGCACCTCAAAACGAACATAAAGTCGCACACACTGATTTTGCGTGAGGACTGAAAATAAGTGAAATGGGTCAACCTAGCCGAACTTGACTTTTTCATATTTTCTGAAAGAGCGGGTCTTCTTTTACATTATGCTAAAATTTGGTATCATAAAACGGACAGGAAAGTGTGCTTTTTTAGCAGTTTATCTCGAACATTTTTGGTAGAATAGTGTGATTAGGTGTGCCTTTAGAATTCTTTTTTTCATTTCTGAAAAACCTTGTCCACACTCTTCACTTTCAACTCTAATAACTTTTGAAAAGACAACGCTACTGCTTTGAAAGTTGGCATTAATTATGGACAGAATGTGTTAATGAGGCATGCTTAATTTCAGTTTAATCTGATAATCCCTTCATTGTTGTTACTCTGGTGGTTTACTTCCTCTTTTTTGTCCCATTCATCGCACAGCCAGCACGGTTTGGTAAAGATTAAGCGCTTGAATAGACACTGTACTGCAGAGCCTCTTTTCTCAGTTCACACTTTTCCTGGGTTTGTGCTTTCTTTCCAATATTTAGATAGGTTAGGAGAGTCAATTTGGTTTGAGTTATACATCTTTTTAAAGCTTAAAGTCTGCTCTTTCAGAATATGGTCTTAACTAAAAATTCATGTCTGGCGACTTTTTGTTTGTTTTGAGGTGCAGGGTCACAAATACACATTTCAAAGCATTTCAAGAACGGTTTTCATTTGTGTGTGTGTGTGCGTGTGTGCGTGTGTGTGTGTGTGTGTGTTTATATCTTGTAAACTTCTCGAAACGAAGATACATGCATTTTCTATAATGTGGGGAAACAGCGCGTATCATTATGTAGGTCCTACTTTCGTTCTAATTCCTCTCCTTGCTCAAAGTTCCTTTAACACGTCGTTACCTTCCAGGCATGAAAATGAATATCATAGAATATAGTAACACTTAAGATTACTGACATCGCTGCTGTCATCACCATCAATAAAAAAAAAGACTGTCAACACTGTTCAGATGAGTGCATAAAGAATATCATAGCAATAAAGTCAATTGTATAATTAATCCTATTGATTGACTAGTCGTGATACGAAGGTTTTGCTGAATTACAATAGGTAGGTTGGCACTAGCAGTGTTTTTATGTGTACATTACTTTCAGAAAAAAACAACAACAACAAACCACTATTTCATTGTGCGTTGATTTCGTAGGATTGTTAATAATTATTTTAAACACAAAAGTTCTAAAATAAATGGCGTTAAATGGTAAACGCATCACGCACAGTAATCGCTGTTATTTGATAACGTACGAGAATGATAACTCGTCGATATAGATATGACAATAAATGAATGGAAGAACATGACAGGTAGATTCAAGAATAGGAAATGCATCGTTCAAATACACTTGGCATTTGGGACATGTACGCACGTTCATGAATATGCTTATATTTTCAATAGGTTTACAACCTTTACAAAAACTAGTGGCATGAAATACAGGCGCCATGCAGGAAATACACTTGCTCTTCTCTTTTCCCTTTCATCCAGCGTCAGTAGTAAACACTGCCCCCACCGTTCGGGTGTGGACAAGGGAAGACATCCGACTGCCATGTCACTTCAAGGAGGAACCACTTGCTGTATCCTGGGTTAAGGACAGCAGCTCAAATCAGCAGTTACAGACCAGAAAGGCTTCATACTTCAATAGGAACTTCGTAAGCAATTACGAACGCTTCGAAATGGACAAGAATTTCAGCCTCGTCATCACCGACTTGCAACTGAAAGATGAAGGCCGCTACCTCTGCATACTTGTATTGGGAAATTTAGAGGTTTTCTTAAATTCAACCCTTCTGACGATAAGCTGTAAGTAACCGAGATTCCACCCCCCCCCAAAAAAAAAGAAGAAAAAAACACAAAACAAAACAAAAAACAAGCGAACAAACAAACACCGTTGATGAGTGTAAGAACAAACGTATGAGTATGTTGTTTTTCTAAAGACGTAGGGCAACTCTATACAAAAGGAGATAAGAATATCAAGGTTATAACTCTCCTCCCTCAAGTCCTCCTCATCTTCATATGTGGCCCTACATCACAAGACCAACAAAAAGTCTCCAGACCTGCATTTTTACTGAAGAGCAGATGAGTAAAGAGGCTCTGAAGTACAGGGTCTAATCAAGCACTTAATTTTTACCATGCCGAGCTAGCAGAGCGGTGAATGGAACACAAACAGGATGTTAATCACAGGAGCAACAACAAAGGAGGGATAATCAGATAAAACGAAATTAAGCATGCTTTTTTACCACTTTCTGCTAATAATGAACGCCATTTTTCAAAGCAGTAGCATCATTTTTTTCAAAGCTATTAGGGTTGAAAGTGAAGAGTATGGACAGGGTTTAGAAATAAACAAAGGACTTTATGAGAAATACCTTATCACACTATTTTATTTAAAAAAGAAAATGTTCGAGGAAAACTGTTGAAAACAAATTTTTTCCTTCTTTTTGTAATTCCAAACATTTTAGATACTGTAAAAGAACCCTGACAGCAGAGGCAAGGTCAGAAGGACGTCTATTTCATGTTAGAGCTGTCGTCAGAAAGACGTCGTAAACCGTCGACAAAAATACGTAATTTTGTTCGAATGGAAGACGTAAAAAAAACCCCGTCACATTTAGACCTCAGAAAGGCGTCGTAATATGTCGCCTCAAATACGTAAATAGAGAAAGATAATGGCCGTCATTGAAACATTCAAAATGTATGTTTGCTCTAATGGAATACGTCCAAAAGATGTCATACTTGCGACGTCTGTGTGACGTCTAGGTGGTCGTACAAAGACGCCTTAATTGCGTTTATATTACTACTTGAAAGACACAATATTATGTCAGAATCATACATATATACCTCGTTAACACGTCAATTCACGGCCTTTTTACGTGTATTGGTACAGAAAAAAAAAGTTTTAAAGACGACATTTTTGACGAAAATAAACAAAGAAAAAAGGCGTCAGTTTGACGTCATATTTGAGCCGAGATACATTTAATTCTATGTTCATTACAAGATCTTACAAAGGTGCGGGTATCTTCAGGTACAATCATATGAAGCTAACCGTCTACTCCTAAGGTCCTAAATTATATTCCAATGCCTATTCCTACCACCTATTCCTAGTTACTAGACTGTTGTATCACGTTTCTGTATGATCGGGCAACGAGTTGTAATGCTACATAGCATGGTTGCTACACTAGGCCATAATTTTGTGAAAAGCCCAATTAGAAAATATTTCTCCATAACACAAATTTGGATTAGTTCGAATAAGATATAGTAAAATTAAATTTCTGGAAAGTTTAAAGTTTATAACCGGCATTAATACTGAAATTATCAACGTTTTCCTTATTTACACTAGTTTTTTGCATATAAAACTAAATCGCATGAATATTCATGATCGATGGAGCAACGAATTGTATGACATCCTTATAACGTCGTAACGTCCAGTCACAAGCATTAAGACTTTTAAAAATCATGTCATAACAATGAAATTATGAAAATTGATCTAACAGCTGTAACATATTGAAATTAAACTATATAAGTATTTTGATGTCGGTTTTTTTTTTCATTTCAAATATTTTCCAAATTATAGATTCTCTTTTATGTCATTCAAATTCATGAAATTCTTCCGTCGAGATGTTTTCATTGCACCTGTTGTTTTTTATGTTGTTTAAAAAAAAAATTATTTCGATTCCATTATTCGCAAAATGGAGTATGTCGTTTTTGTTTCCTTTCTGCTCGATATTTCAAACATCTTTCAAAAAAAATACTGGGACTATCATTGTGTTTAATTCCCGTAAATTAAGACAAAATTCAAAAATATTATACACCATAATTGCATGCAAATACAGTTCCTTTTTATGAAAATCATAGTCGATATAGAAACCAGCAGAAGCCAAGTTCTAACTAGCATGTATTAGTATCTGATTTCCAGTAGGTTCATGAGTTTAAATGTATACAAACCATTTTCGTCGACTGACACTCATGGAAGTAATTCATGATTTCTTGTTTCAAAATCGTGCAATAACGTATATACACACACACAAAAAGAATAGAGTATACATATTATAGAAAGTGAAACGAAATGGACCTATGATAGCACTTTAATACTCGTATTAACTTTATCATATCGACAGAACCATGTGTGTACCGTTAGAGAGAGAGATAAAAAATGAACTCCGATTTTCAAGTATTATACACTTTAAGTTCTTGAAGCGGTGCGAAAAATAAAATCGCTTTATCATGTGTTGTCATTTGGAGAAAGACAACTTAATTTCTTAAGCCCTAATGGTAAAAAAAAAGAAAAAAAAGAGCTGCTTTACCCGATATTAACTAAATTCAAGATCTTTCCGTTTGAAATAGCTGTAACATCGAGCATCAGATCAGAGCACAAATGACTAATGACGAGTTTTATAAGATGCATTTATAGGAAACTATCACTGCACGTTTGAATGATGATATTTTAGACATGTATAGTGTACTACCTCCATACCAAGTCTGGACAAAGGTAAAAGATCTTATATAAGTAATCATTTTGTTTCATTTTTTTTTTTTTGCATTTCTTGTGTGTGTGTGTGTGGGGGGGGGGTGGTTATGTGCTTGCGTGTTTTGGGTGTAGTAGGTGTGCAGCATAGCGTTACTTGCAAAAGTATTGTGCATGCTAAACAGTAAAAATGATAATCAAGATTTATACTGAAAGAATATGAAAGCGAGGTGAAAGCTGGTGGTTGTTCAGGTCTGACAAAAAGAAGTCTTTCTGATCATAATAGTAAAATAAAAAAAAATGTCAGAAGTTGTATACACTCTTTTGAAACTTTCAACCTGTGTTATGAACACTTATTTCAATTTCAATTGCGCCTTCATATAGTAAACTAGTGTAGTAATCATGCCGTATTAGGTAAGGCATGCCAATTTTTACCCGTATCTATATTCGCATCATGGGGTACCTTGAGTTACTCACAGATTTATTAGATCTTTGAATTAAATACTACTTAACCTAGCGGTCACAACTTTAAAAAATGACATCAAAATCACGTCTATTGCGACAAAGATTGTCGCCCCGTCAAAGATTGTCGCCCGCCCTCGAAGCACATTTTGCTGGGTAATATCATTCTTGACATAGTCACTGCAATTATACCAACATAATTATAACTTACATGGCTACATGCATGCAAACGTGCCATTTATAAAGTCATGGTGAGGTTTCAAGGAAGTGTGTATGTGCTCGCGTACATTATAATTTAGTGTCCGTGTATGCGTGTGTGTGTGTCTGTGCGTGCGTGTGTGTGTGTGTGTGTGTATGTGTTAGTGTATATGATGGAAGAATGTATTCAGTATGTCAGCGTATGTGTTTTGGCTGCGCGTGGGGAGGGATAACCTTTTGCTGGCATTAACGTTATACTGATTTTTTCAGCAGCTTTGAGTTTGATGAATTTGTTTGACGGATTTGTATATAAATTCGGAGTGGTGCTTGCGTGCGGGCGGATGCTGCTTTTATGCATACGGTCCATTATGCCTTGTAAGTATCAACATTGGGAAGTCGTTTCATCAGGAAGGAAAGTGGTATCGGTTCGGGTGTGTGTGTGTGGGGGGGGGGGGGGGTTACATTTAGTAATTGCGAAGGTTCGTTATTCTGAAGGCTCTTTAGTCCGAAGGTTCGATATTCCGAAGGTTTGTTATTCCTAATTCATTTTCCGGATCAACGAACCTTCGGAATAACGCCACAAATGTTCGGATTAACGAACCCTTTTTCATTTTCGGATTAACGAACCTCTAGCTATAGGAAACTGTGTGTTTCGGATAAATGAATCTTCGGAAAAACGAACCTTCGGAATAACGAATCTTCGGAATAACAAACAGCACCGTGTGTGTGTATGTGTGTGGGTGTGTGTATGTATATGGGTTGGTGAATGTGGGTGTGGGATGACTTAGGTTTTGGTTAATCGGGGGTTGGTGGGTTTGGGATTTGATTTGGAGAAGGATAGTTATAGATGGTATGACAGATTTTGGTAGGATCTAATATTTAGGAAAGATGTAGATTTGTTTCGGTTTGAGGGGAGGGTTGGTCGGGTTTTGATTTCATTCTAGATGTGTATAATGTATTCGGTGTTTTTTTTTTTTTTAAGTATATGCCCTTATAGGTAAGAAGGAGTTACATGATCCAAACCAATATGTGACCGTGCACCTCAAAATGAACACAAAGTCGCACACACTGATTTTGCGTGAGGACTGAAAATAAGGGAAATGGCTCAACCTAGCCGAACCTGACTTTTTCATATTTTCTGAAAGAGCGGGTCTTCTTTTACATAATGCTAAAATTTGGTATCATAAAACGGGCAGGAAAATTTGTTTTTTTAGCAGTTTATCTCAAACATTTTTGGTACAATAGTGTGATTAGGGTT
This sequence comes from Diadema antillarum, assembly GCF_040938485.1. Classification (NCBI taxonomy): domain Eukaryota; kingdom Metazoa; phylum Echinodermata; class Echinoidea; order Diadematoida; family Diadematidae; genus Diadema; species Diadema antillarum. Next base: position 681,817 of record NW_027270985.1, read on the forward strand.
GTCTTTATAGAATCCCTTTTTCATTCCTGAAAAACCTTGTCCACACTCTTCACTTTCAACTCTAATAACTTTTGAAAGGATAGTGCATCTGCTTTGAAAATTGGCATTAATTATAGACAGAATGTTTTAATAAGGCATGCTTAATTTCAGTTTAATCTGATAATCTCTTCATTGTTGTTACTCTGGTGGTTTACCTCCTGTTTTTTGTCCCATTCATCGCACAGCCAGCGCGTTTTGATAAAGATTAAGTGCTTGAATAGACACTGTACTTCAGAGCCTCTTTTCTCAGTTCACACTTTTCATGAGTTTGTGCTTTCTTTCCAATATCTAGATAGGTTATGAGAGTCCATTTGATTTGAGTTATACATCATTCTAAAGCTTAAAGTCTGCTCTTTCAGAATATGGTCTTAACTAAAAATTCATGTCTGGCGACTTTTTGTTTGTTTTGAGGTACACGGTCACATATATTCAAGGGGTATAAGTTTGGTACATGTCAAAACTTTCTCGTGAAGAAATTGTTAGTAGGGTAGATTTATAATCGAGTTATCTATGTTGAAGTGAGATTATTTGTGACCGTGCACCTCAAAACGAAAATAAAGTCGCACACACTGATTTTGCGTGAGGACTGAAAATAAGTGAAATGGGTCAACCGAGCCGAACTTGACTTTTTCATATTTTCTGAAAGAGCGGGTCTTCTTTTACATTATGCTAAAATTTGGTATCATAAAACGGGCAGGAAAGTGTGTTTTTTTAGCAGTTTATCTCGAATATTTTTGGTAGAATAGTGTGATTAGGTGTGTCTTTAGAATCCCTTTTTCATTTCTGAAAAACCTTGTCCACACTCTTCATTTTCAACTCTAATAACTTTTGAAAAGATAGTGCTACTGCTTTGAAAGTTGGCATTAATTATGGGCAGAATGTGTTAATGAGGCATATTTAATTTCAGTTTAATGTGATAATCCCTTCATTGTTGTTACTCTGGTGGTTTACTTCCTGTTTTTTGTCCCATTCATCGCACAGCCAGCACGGTTTGGTAAAGATTAAGCGCTTGAATAGACACTGTACTTCAGAGCCTCTTTTCTCAGTTCCCAGTTTTCCTAAGTTTGTGCTTTCTTTCCAATATTTAGATAGGTTAGGAGAGTCCATATGATTTGAGTTATACATCATTAATTTAAAGCCTAAAGTCTGCTCTTTCAGAATATGGTCTTAACTAAAAATTCATGTCTTGCGACTTTTTGTTTGTTTTGAGGTGCAGGGTCACATTTGTAGTATAAATGTACGGATTTGTTTGTGTTTTGAATTGCATTTGTAACTTTTTTGTTCATATTACACCCAGAATGGGTTGATTTATGAATGACTTGAATGAAATCAATTAATATAAAGGAAAAACATAAAAAGTGTTGAGGTGGTTTATTTGCATTATGAGGATTTGTTTGAGTGTTTGTTGGTGTTTGTTTACAATACGTATGTATTGGCGGTGTGCATATGACGAAGAATAGTGATATGGAAGTTGTAGTTTAAGACTGATGGAAGAATAATATGACTACAGTGAAAAAATGAACAAGACAGATAACATTTAGTGAGGGTACCTCCCCGTATGCCTTTTCTCTCGGTCTCTCTCTCCTATCCGGCCTCACCGCTGAAATTGACACACCCATACTATTTTGAAACCGACACTGCTGTGAACTCTATATATACGTGCTCATACACGTTGAATGCATTTTCATTGCCACAGTAGTGCCTGCTGCTCAAAAAACCTTGTTCGCACAAACATCAAAACACAAACACAAACAGACACACGTACGCATGCAGTCACACGTATACACACAGACAAACAAACCACTACACTATACAACCACCACACATGCACAGTTTCTACATATTGTATTATTATTCTCCAAACACACACACACACACACACACACACACACACACACACACACACACACATACACACACACACACATACCCACACATACACATAACTTACCAGTCATACCCATCCCACCAAAGCATAACACCGGAGCAACCACTCCGAGCCGGGGGCGACAATCTTTGTCGCAACAATTTTTGTTTTTTGTCATCATAAATTGTCGCCATCGAGGTCAAAAATTGGCAACTGCACAAGCGTCAAAGATTGCCGTCTGGCGACATTCTTTGTCGCAACACAGGTCCATTTTATTTGTTTGTTTTAGTCAATAGGAGTTTTTAATATGTCTATCTTTTTTTTAAACAAATTTACGTTAAAAAGGCATACATTTAAGTGCAAACGACGTGTTAGTGACGCTATTCTGACGTCATATTTCGCCTTTAACATGGTAATGTACACGTCATTAACTCTTTATGTGCCATGGTGGAAACACCCTGTGTGCCACATTATTCTGAGAGAGGAAGGTAGTCATGCTTTGAGAAAGAATTCTGTTTTTTTTTTCCAATGTGTAACTTCCACAAATTTCTGTTAAGATGGGCATAATACTGAATAGCAGGCAAAGTAAAAGAGGAATGCCAGGCTTTGTTTCAATATAAATTGTATGACAAATATTATTTTTTTCTTTTGGATGACCAGTTGCTACATTACTGTAAAGGCATGACTTTTGCACATAAAACCGTAGCAGAAACGTAAAATGTACGAGCAAATCTAGTTGGGAATACCGCTTGATAGTCAATTACCACATAGAATGCAAGCCGTATATGAAAGGAACAAAAGCACGAGAAACGCTTTCATTGTGCCGCGGCGGGATTACCAGTGATTAACGATTTATCGATCGGCTTTGGCGGCTTTGTTTGTTGAGCAGAATATGCGAAGTTGGCACGCCGTCGACAGAGTCGGACGTGCGAACGTGGCACATAAAGAGTTAAGAATTCTCTATGTGACCACCAACTATGACGTCTTTTGGACTACTATTTGAGCAAAAATACATAGTTTACGTCAGCTTTAAACATCTATATGACGTCCATTCTTTGTATTTCCTTCAAAAAGGTGTTTTTGACGTCAGATCTTGATTTTTTTCCTTTTTTGTCATCATAAATTGTCGCCATCGAGGTCAAAAATTGGCAACTGCGCAAGCGTCAAAGATTGTCGTCTGGCGACAATCTTTGTCGCAACACATGTCCATTGTATTTGTTTATTTTAGTCAAAAGGAGTTTTAAATATGTCTATCTCTTTTTTTAAAAAACAAATTTACGTTAAAAAGGCATACATTTAAGTGCAAACGACGTGTTAATGACGCTATTCTGACGTCTTATCTTGCCTTTAAAATGGTAATGTACACATCATTAAGAATTCTCTATGTGACCACCAACTATGACGTCTTTTGGACTACTACTTGAGCAAAATACATAGTTTACGTCAGCTTTAAACATCTATATGACGTCCATTCTTTTTATTTCCCTTACAAAGATGTTTTTGACGTCAGATCTTGTCTTTAAGTAAGTAATTTACACATCTTAATGGAATCTTTGCATGAGCACTAAGGCGTTCGAAAGACGTCACAAATATGGCGTCTTTCGAAGTCTTCCGCTTGAGTAGAAATATGATTTTTTTTTTAATGTCAGCTTACGGGGCGTCTAAATGACGTCGATCTTCTTTTATTATTTGTGCCAAAACGACGGTATAAAATGACCTAAAATTGACGTCATTTTGACGTTTCTCTAGTATCAGGGAATACGTCGCTGGTATGACGAGATAAACATCTCAAAAAGGAACATAAATTTGACGTCATTTATACGGTGTTAATATGACGCCATAAATATGTCCTGAATTTACGTAAATATTACGTATATAAGTACGTAGGGAAACATACGTAAATTTCACATTATAAAATAGTCACTAATATAATGTCATTAATACGTTGCAAAGCGACGTATCTTTTTTATGTCACTTATTCGTTGTTAATATGAAGTGAAGAATACTTCCAAAACTGAACTAAATTTTAGGTCTTCTGTATATCGCTTATATTTTTCATAAGTTATACGTCACATAACTAACGTAGATTTCACGTTATTACTATTATTACTATTATTACTTCTCATGTCGCTTCATGAATTCATCACAATACAGAGTAAATTTGACTTCATTAACACATGTTTACATGACCTGATAAATACAATACGTTGTAAAGTACGTTAATATAACGTTAAAAATACATCGCAAAATAGACGTAAATTTTACGTCAGTAAAAAAGTCAATAACATTAGGTAAAAATATGTCGGACAACTGTCGTAAAATTGACGCCATTAAGAGGTTCCTAACTGGACGTGACGTTAAAATGACATCATTTTCTGGTCATTATGTTGTGCAAACAGTTTGACCAGTTGCGACCAAATCAAGGCGTCTTTTCGACGTCAGTCTGCTATGTGGGAAGATTTGCTCTTTCAGAAAATAACAACAACTCAACTCGGCTGCGTTGACCCATTTTACCTATTTTCAGTCCTAACCCCAAAATAGTGCCTGCGACTGTTGGTTGGTTCTGTGATGGACGGTCAATTAGAGTGTTAAGAAAATAACATAGTTTCGAATACATCTTGACATTGTCGCTACGTGCATGTGAATCGTTGTGATAGTAGAGCAGATAAGCCGAAGAATTGTGCAAAATTTGACTAAAGCATGAAACTTTCACCATTGTTAGTACATGCTATAAGATTAATTTTAAGATCGGGAGGTAAGTCTGAATTGACCTCTGATGACCTCTAGAGGTCAATGACCTCAAAATCTAAGAAAATTGATGTTTTGCGTCATTGGTTAATGATAAACACAGTAATGATGTACTAAAACTTAATATTTGTCACAGTGAAATTGTCTTTATGTTCTACAGAGCCCGGACAGGTTTCTACCTTTGACCTCTGATGACCTCCAGAGGTCAATGACCTCAAAATCTAAGAAAATTGATATTTTGCGTCATTGGTTAATGATAAACACAGTAATGATGTACTAAAACTTAATTTTTGTCACAGTGAAATTGTCTTTATATTCCACAGAGCCCTGACAGGTTTCTATCTTTGACCTCTGATGCCCTTCAGAGGTCAATGACCTCAAAATGTCAGAAAATTGATATTTTAATGCGTCACTCATAACTGAAACACGATAATTATGTACTAAAAACTAATTTTTGTAGGAGGAATTGCCTGAATGTTCCACTGAGCCTTTCGATTCAGATTTCTACCTTTGACCTCTGATGACCTCAGATGACCTATGATGAGGCCAATGACCTCAAAATGTCAGAACATTGATATTTGGTGCAATTGGTTGATGACAAACATGATTTAGATGTTATATTCATTTGTATTACAATTAAATTGTTTTCCTATTCCACAGAGCAAGAGAAATTACTCACGTGTCTCTACCTTTGACCTCTGAGGAAGGTGACAGGTCAATGACCTCAAAATATCATAATATTGATATTCTATGTATAGTCAATGGTCAACTTTGTAATACCCGATGTACAATCATTTGTGCTATAATAGAAGAATCTTGTCATTCCATGGAACATTGGTCATTAGCCTGTGCATTATATCCAACTTTGACCTCTCAGGACAATGAGAGGTCACTGAGGTCATATGTGTAGGCTTACCTGTATTGATGTTTGGCTTCATTGGTGTAATCGTAAATGCTTAATCATGTACAAATCACGCATTTCAATGTTTGATCAAAGTATGTATGCACATTCCACAGAGCATTGGTTTATAGTAACAGGTCTCTGAAATGTGAGAGGTCAATTACTTCAGAAATAAAGCTTAAGTTTCTTGAGTGATGGCAGTGACCTCAAATACAACTGTTATGTTTGGGTTAGTTATGTAGACTAGCAAATATAGGCAAATATGGCCATTATCTCGACACTCGAGGAAAACAAGGCCCACGAGACTGATATACAGAGTGTTTAATCTATTCAGTATAAGTCTCATAGATCTTTTCCCCCATTTATCGGACTCATTATGGGACTGGTTTGCCTAAGTGTCAAGCTCATGGGCAATATTTGCATAGTTTCCAGCTGGTGGGCCTGTATTGGCCAGTGTAAAGCTGGTGGGTTGTTACAGTATGACTGCGATGAATGACTCATGGTCCTGGAGTATACAGTCCACAGCTGCGACATCATGGACCATCTTGAAAACTTCGACATACTGTGAGGCCCAACATGCATTCCACATGAAGCAATCCTGTGTATTGCAACTAGCTATTGCCATCCGAGACCTACCCAGGGAATAGATAAGCATTCATGGCAAAGCATGGAGAAAGCGGATTGTGCAAAATATTTTGGAGTTCCAATAGGAGGCTCAGCTGGAATCAAATCGCCACAGCAGCTTAAAAAGGTTATACTTCAACCAAAGACTCTCTCCAGACGAAGATACGAGTATCATAAAGTTCAGGTGTTTTGCTACCCCATGCCGCTCAGGACTGTCCTGGAATATGCATGCATCATCTGGGATCCATTCACCCAGGTGAAACATCATGAAGTTTGGAATGATCCAGAGAAGATATGCACTCTTTAGCTGCAATGACCATCATATGCAAAAACAAGCAGTGTTACAGCCACACTTGAAAAACAAAACAAAGCAAAACAAAACAAAACTACAATGGCAATCCCTGTAAGAAAGTACAGCTCAGGCAAATTCAGCGATGATGTTCTGCATCAAGAACCCCACAATATCCACTCCGCAGGAAGTTGTGGCTCTATTGCTGCTTTCTTCAAAAAGGGCAAATGACCAAAAATGTCAGGCATCATTTGCAAGAACACAAAGTAGGCCTACTCCCAAAAAAGGTGGCGGCTACTCTCGGCCACTGTCTCTTGTATCTCTTTGAAACACTTCAGGAGAGAGATGCTCAATATTCAGCTCTGTTATTAAAGATACATATGTCTCTCTTTTTGTTTTTGTATTTGTTTGTTGTTTTTTGCTTCATATAGCTCTTTGGATACCTTCTTTAACCAATTAAGAAAAGGCTCCATGGCAGAATATTATACAAGATTACACAGTATAATGAAGAAGAAGAAGAAGAAGAAGAAGAAGAAGAAGAAGAAGAAGGAGAATAGGAAACGAGATCTGCTGTCAATGATGCAGAGCCAATACCAATCAGTTCCATGGCAGATCTTAGTCGGCACTGCAAAGGTTTGGATGTCTCTCTCTGTTGACAAAGGATATTCTAAAGCTCCAAGTAAGTCCATGGGGTGGTTTACATTGTATGGGCACAGAGGGGTGGGTTGGGTATATGAGGATATGATGCTTTGTTATAACAATTAGGTCTGAGATATCTGTTGTTTATGTTTGTTTTGACCATCCCGCATGGATCTCCAACGAAAAGGAATGATAATGTGTTAGACCCAGCCGCCACCGTGTTTTTCAATAGATTTTGATATTACAGTGTATAGTTGAGAAAAAAGTAACCGCTCATTGTCCTAGATGGAAGTCAAAATTGAACTGTGTGTGGAATACTCTGCATACAATTTTGGACTCACACACACACACACACACACACATACACACACACACACACACACAAATGCATTTTTTTTAATATAATTATTATTTCATAAGCAGCTGGCCATTACAAACCAATGAGACCAGACATCAATATTCTTACATTTTGATGCATATCTTTCAATATCCTCCAGAGGTCAGAGGATCATCGCTAATGTTCGTGTGAAATGAGTACACGCCTTTTGAATTGCTCACTTTTATTGCTATAGAAATACACAATATGTGCATCATGTCAATCATTAAATATTGTATCAGTTTCATTTTCAGTCTTGGATTATTTTTTTCTATGTACAAATAAAATCGTGGCAAAGTAAACAACTTTCACATCAAAATATAAACGAGAATACTCAAAAAGAAATAGATGTAATAACGTGCAAGGCAAATACCAGGCCTACATCATCTTAAGGTATACAGGTGAAGGAAATCACCTTATTGATAAACAATTTACTTGACTGGGATAGCGACCACTGAACAATATTGTTTCTTAAAACTCTCTCTTCTTTTCAACAAGTGGAATAAAACACATGCACTTACCGGGGCATCAGTTTGGAGGAGGGGTGGGGTGGTGGCAGGGATAGTTGACCCCCACCCCATTAAATTCTGAGATGTGGACTATGTTTTGTTGTTGTTAGTTTTTGTTGTTGTTTTTTGCTTTTTGCTTTTTAGACAGAAAACTGGCCAAGTTTTTCACTTTAAGTGTGCATCGGATTGTTAAAATTTAATTCTGAAATGCAAAATCTCCCTTCTGTGAGAGGGGATATCTCCTTTCGATAGACTCCTTCCCCCTGCTTGGTTCCTTCCACAGATATAACATACTTTGGGGAATGATAATTTCCCTTATTCTATGAAAAATGTTTTTAAGAGATATTTTTATTTGAATTCCAAAGATGAAAAGGCTTTCCTATATATGCACGATTGTTCATTTTGGAGGGCAAGAGGCATTTGCCCCGCCTCCCGAGAAAATATGGGAGGGGGAATGGTGGGGACATAAAACTTTGCCTCCAAGTATTTCCTGAGATTGAGATTTTTTTTCTTCACTTTTTTTGACAGAAAATGAATTGTCACTGAACATTTCAGCTATAGTATGCACCAGATTAAAAGGCAGAATCTCCTTTGCATACCCCCTCCCCCACACTATCTTTCGTTATGTCCCCTTCCATATACGCTCAGTGCTTTTGTCCCATTTTTGTTCTATATCATCACAAAGTATGTACTAGATCTTTAATTTCAGTTCCGACATATTAAAGAAAATCCCTCTTGTTTGATGGGGTAGTGTATCTTTCAATTAACAATCCCTCCTCGGTTTCTACCCTTAGATTTGGTACACTCCTTTTACTGATAATTTCCCAAATATTCCATCATAAATGTGTATACTAGATTTTTTTATTACATTTCTATTCTTACTGCAAAGGCTCCCTCGCATGGGAAGGATTGGGGGACAGCCCCTTTCATACCCTCCTCTCGCTGTATCAACCTCTCCTCCATGCATTGATTATGGCTACACATTTGGGTATAGACTTTTTTTTTTCAAAATGGTAGTTCAACCAAGAGTGGCACGAGATCATTGAATTGCAAACAAAAGAATGCAATAATAAGCTCCATAATGTGGGAGGGGGATACCTCCACCCACATCCTTCTGTCGATTGGTCTTCCTCCATAGATGGCTGACTTACTACACCTTTTTGATACAAATTTCGAGGTATTCCTTCAAAAGTGCCTGTGTGCCAGGTCGTTGAATCTCATTTCTCAAAATACAAGAGCTCTATCGAATGGGAGTGGAATACTTTACCCTCGCCAACGCTGCGCTTGCTGGGTTCCTATCCATATAGACTTGGTACACCTTGGTGATCCATACTTTTTCAAATATTCCCCAAAACGTATGCATCAGATTCTTTAAAAAAAAAAAAACTTCGTCTTTGGGAGGAGGGTAGGTGAGATGCGCCCACACCCCATCAACTTCCGTATAAGTGATGACGCACACATTAAACAAGAGCTACACTGAATCACTGATTTCAGGTCTAAACCTGCAAAAATCCAATCCCCCACCCACATCCTCCCCCTCCCCCTCCGCTTCATTCCTTTGCACCATGAACTTATGCTTTTACATATTTTCCAAGTCCCCCCCCCCCACGTGAAAACAGATCGACACCCCTTGCTCTGTGCACATACCCGACTTAGATAATTACCTGAAAAGTTCTGCGGAATGAGTAGCCACTTTTTTGGTAACAGAAATGCATGGTTTGTAAGCCCTACATTATAAACAATTATTAACTATTAACTATCGCAATATCAATATTAACATCCTCACATTTCATTCGAGGTATTTGACCTTGTGTGATTTTCATAGGTGAACGGTAATGGCCCGTTAATACTGGGCCTACGAGTGCTCTCTAAAACATCATCATGTTTACCATTGATGATGCCAAACTATTCTGATACTTTGAGGTCATTGACCTCTCGAGATCATCAGAGGTCAAAGGCAGAAACTCGTCTGTGTGCCTTGGAATATGAAGACGATGTCATTGTACACAGATATGCTTGTTTTGTACATCTTTACCATGTTTGACCTTTCACCAATGATGTCATACTTCAATATTCTGATATTCTGAGGTCATTGACCTCTCAAGGTCATCAGAGGTCAAAGGTAGAAACCTGTCTGCTCTTTAGAATATGAAGACAATTTCATTGTAAGACAGATATGCTTGTTTTGTACATCTTAACAATGGTTACCATTAACCAATGACATCACAGATCAATATGATATTTTGAGGTCATTGACCTCCAAAGGTCATCAGAGGTCAAAGGTTAAAACCTGGCAATGCTCTGTGGAATCAGAAAATGGTTTCCCTGAAGTATAGATGCATGTTTAGTGAATCATAACCACACATATCATTCACAAATGCCTAAAAACATCGATATTTTGATATTTAAAGTTCATTGACCTCCGGAGGTCATCAGAGGTCAAAGGTAAAAACCTGTCAGTGCTCTGTTGAATCTGGAAATGATTTCTCTGTGGTATAAATGCATGTTTAGTGCAACATAACCACATATATCATTTGCAAATGTCTAAAAACATCGATTTTCTGATATCTAAAGTACATTGACCTCTGGAGGTCATCAGAGGTCAAATCAGACTTACCTCCCGATCTTAAAATAAATCTTATGGTATGTGCTAACACTGGTGAAAGTTTCATGCTTTAGTCAAATTTTGCACAATTCACGTGATTTTGAGGGCTTATCTGCTCTACTATGAGTGGAATAAAGATATATCCGGGCCATCCCACGAGACCTTTGCCCGACACCCAGGAGTCATGCGGTCCACGACACCGACATAAAAAAAAAAAAAAAAATAGGTCAATGAGTCATACAGCCCAATATGAGTTATACGGCTCATGAGTCATACAGCCCATGAGTTTGACACTACGCATAAAAGGCTCAAGAGACCGACACTAATAAAGCAAAAAAACCCACGAGACGGACACTGCACAAGAAGGGCTCACAAGACCGACAATAGGCAAAAAAAGCCCATGAAACCGACACTAGGCAAAGAAAGCCCACGAATCAAGTAGGCCTATGTAGTTCTTTGTATTTCTTGTATGGCTTTTAGGGGGCAGTTCTTTCACGCTACGGGGAGCGACATGATTATCATTTTTTTTAAATGAAATTATTCTTTTCAGGAAACCAAAAATGACCAAAAAATCATAATAATAATAATAATAATAATAATAATGAAATAAACGATACAGGACTAGAATTAACAATGTATGGTAAAAATTTCAGATGCCATGGTCATAATTTTTTAACATAGTTGGCAGGATGTAATTTTTTTTTCGCCCTTCTCTTTCTCGCTTCACTCGTTAAGTATAGGCGTTATGAGACATCCACCTGCCTATATTCGCCTGCTTAGCGTTTAATTTGTAAATAATTTTTATCTTAAACTACAATGTATGACATTAAAAAGTAAAAGATAAAAAAGTTTTATCTTTCAGCAATTCACCTCGATCTGTGGCTTGTGTTTGTAAAATTATTATTCTTCTAAAAACTGAATATTTTCCATGATATACAATAGCTATTATCATGGATGCATCTTTCCTCCGAATCCAAGCTACCTATAATAGACGTTTACATTATTTTCTGTGAATTTATACTAAATCAGCACCTTTACAGATGAATCCCCGTCCCCCCCCCCCATCATGTAAATTAGGATTGATGTGCACTGCACCATTAAGTATTTTCTTGTCAACTTCATTACACATAATTCATTTTTTTTCTTTTGTAGTTGGTTAATCTGAAGGGCCCCATCATTTGTTTTTCTAAGTCCGTATAGACAGGTATGTGTTTTGGAAAAGGGAAAGGAGGATGCTTTGGCATTTCCGAAATTCATGTTGAAACATATCATGCATTTGTATTGAATTTGCTTAATCACACACGCAATCACAATTAAAGATCCTGAACAGTTCAAGGGGTGAGGGAGGCCAATTGACTGGGTAATAGCCTAGCAACTCCCTTTTTCCATCTCTCATATCTTCCTTATGCCATTGTCTGTACACGCTATACAATTAATTTGTTTATAGGTGGCGCTGTTCATCCTGTCGGTCTTGTGAGCCTTCCCTGCCTATTGTCGGTCTCGTGAGCTTTGTTTGCGTAGTGTCGGGCTCGTGAGCCTTTTTTAAAAGCGTAGTGTCGGTCTCGTGTGCTTTGTTTGCATAGTGTCGGTCTCTTGAGCATCTTCCTTTGGATGCATACTCTTTACTCTCAACTTTAACAACTTTTAAAAAGATGACAATGCCACAGCTTTGAAAGTTGGCATTAATCGTGGACAGAATGTGCTAATAGAGCATGCTCAATTTCAGTTTTATTTGATAAACCCTTCACTGTTGTTGCTTAGGTATGTATCCTTTTTTTGTCCCAATTACCGCACAGCTAGCACGGTTTGGTAGAATAAAGAGCTTGAATAGACAATGCAATTTAGAGCCTCTTTTCTCGGTTCATATAGTGTGTGTTTTCTTTCCAATATTGAGACAGGTTAAGAGGACCCATCTGGATTGAGTTATACATCATTTTAAAGGCAGAAGTCTGCCGTTACTTAAACAGAATTCTATATCTGGCGACTTTTTATTGGTTTCGTGATATATTATAATATATATATATATATATATATATATATATATATACATATATATATATACATACATACATACATACATAAGAATATCTTGTAGGTTTTCATATGAATGAAGGAAATTATAAGCTGAAACAATTTCATAGCTTGACCTACGGCCTTGAATTCAATAAATAAATCGGACCACCTCCTGAAGCTGACAGCCCGCGCATGTTGTATACTGCAGGTATGCGAGACAAATTACCGCATCCATTAATTTGCATATCATAATATGATTATTATCTAATTTGTGTGGTGCCAGCAGCAGCTTGTCAGTACCATGCCGTCGTGCAAGTAACACGCATACATAACACAAACTGTAATATAAACACTTTCCATCGGCTAGCCCCAGCGGTAGACACCGTTCCTACGGTTCAAGGATGGAAAGGGAAAGACATGAGACTGCCATGTGACTTCCAGGATGAGCCGCTCTTTGTGCACTGGGACAAGGTGCACATTTCAAACCCGGATCTGTTTACGGAAAAAGCAGCATTCGTTAGAGGGGATTTCGTAAATTTTGAGGAACGCTTCGACATTGACAAAAACTTCAACCTAATCGTCAGCAACTTGGAAGTGGCAGACGAGGGTCTCTACCGTTGTGAACTGGTGCTTCAGAATTCCGAGAAGTTCTCGAATTCCACTCTGGTGACTGTTAGTTGTGAGTACTTGTTTGTACTGAAGTTTCTACATAACATTTGATTTAATTTGCAACAAAACAACAATCCAGTAAAGTTATTAGCTGCTTAAATTAAAAAAAAAAAGTGTTACCAGGTTGATTTATCAATATTGAACGTCATCCTCCATGCTGTCAAAAAAGTAAGTAACAAAAACATTAGGAGTTTTATAATACTTGGGTAGTTAGTTTCTTTATTAGCGGTGTTTATGGTATTCCTTTAAACTTGAGAGAGACATTGAATTATGCTTACAGTATTATTGCCCCCTTTCAACTTTGGGTCGGTAAGAGGAAGAACAATTTTGCAAGCCCACACTCCTATTTTTAAGATTAAACTGAGTTTCTGTGACTTTATTGGCTTCTAATATCTTTGTTAAGACCCTATGCAGTGAAAATCGGGAAATACAAGGGGAATGACGCCCATGGCTGGGGGAGGGGATATAAATTGTGTTAATGAGCACCCCACCCCTTTGCGGGGGGGGGGGGGGGGGGGGTCTGGGGTTCGGAAAGTGGACTCACACAAAGTCCCTAAACTATGGTCCTAATTCAAGGAATTGTATTTTCATCTAGAACCAGAACTAATAAAGCTTATACAGTGTTATATTAAGAAGTCTATGGATGCATAGTATTGCTCTGGTACATGAGGAGATGCTAAAAAAGGAGGGGAGGAGGCGAAATTGTATTTTTTTTTTTTTTTTAGGGGAGGGTGAGGTGCTTATCTAAACAAAGATCCTATACTATCTCCCATCCCTCCACCGATGGACTTGATTCCCTCTGAATTCCCCCATTTTTATTGCATAGGGCCTTTTTAAAGATACTACAAGCCAATAAAACACAGAAACTGAGTTTAAGAATAGGAGTGTGGACTTGCAAAATTGTTCTTCCTCTTACCGACCCAAAGTTGAAAGGGGGCAACAATACTGTAAACATAATTCAATGCCTCACTCGAGTTTAAAGGAATACCATAAACACCGCCAATAAAGAGTGCCCCCGAGAGTTTCGTAATCTTATATCTTTTTAAAGAAATCAATGCTGCTATTATAGCATCGCACGTTGTTTGTTAACGTAAGGAGGTACCGCAGTGGATAGAGAGAAATTGTTGGGTCATCGCGTTTTACCTACATTGTCATTTCTTGAATCATCTCTAGCCGGTCTCCGTCAATATTTTACCAAAATTCATCTTCTTGGATTGTGTTTAATTGTTTGTTTGTTTGTTTGTTTGTTTGTTTGTTTTGTTTTGTTTTGTTTTGGTTTTTTTAGGTATAATGCCTTGGCGTATAGAAATGTAATTGTAGCAAAATCTTTTCCTGTATGTTCTGATTTAAGAAATTCCTTAGTCTTCTTTTTATCCATGTGTAATCATTTGACTTAAAGATTTGCGTTATATGTTCGAAAATAGATGAGAAAATTATATTTGTAACTTTTGCATATACGGAGTCGTTCTTTCCTACACCCACCGCTTCATAATCAATGGACTGTATTAGACCCTTCGCAGGCCTGATCAGACAAATTCTCGGCTATGTTCGTTCATGTTGGAGACGCATCTGGGAATCATTGCTAAGAGTGCGAATCTAATATGGAAAAAAAGAACAAAAAAAGTAATGTTGAGTGCTTGTTTGCCTGGCATTAAATTCTTTCATATGTAATGTCTTGTTTTACTAGCAATGGCATTAACACACACTATTGAGGAATGCGTCGATGAGAGCGAGCCGAATCCCAGCCGGTGTACCTACCAAACTACCTCCCTCACTCTGACTTCCTTTGACCTCACATGTGTTGTACGTGGATTCAAGCCTAACGTTTCTGTGATGTGGACCGAGGAGTCGGGAAAGAGACTGACTTCTATTGTTTCGAAGCAGACGACTCTATCTGACGACACATATGAAAGGTTCGAGACAATCACTGCTTCAGCAACACACGGGACGCAGCAGATCTTCATGTGCATGGCTACTGGAGAAGCATTGAATGGGACATCTATCGCAGAAATCACCGTTCTACCTATGTCAGGTTTCATGACATTCTCTCACCTTTGTGCTTTTTGTTAACATATGATGTTGAAGTTTACATCTAGCTAACATTCACGACAAAAAAAAAATGACACTCATAATTTTTGGAGCTAATGGTTTTATTTGAATTTAAATCTTAAATCTTGTCATTGGTCATTCATATTGTGATATATATCCACACGCGCATACACATACTCATAATGTGATGTATATAATATGCAACACAATTAAGGAAGCTTTCTTTATATTTCACAGATAATGCTTACATTAGAACAGGAATGTTTTGCACTATAAAGAGATGAAGAAAAATGCACCGAAGTTATGTTAGCAATAAGAGTTTGTTTTCTTTCTTTTTTTGTGCAAGTGGTAACATAGTGATTTTCGTGTTAATAATCCCATGTCATTTGGGATTAAAAGTTTGGCATTACAAGAAACGGTTGATGTAAGAAACCTGTTCGATTTTCCCCCAGCCGCCTCTTTCTCCCCCACCATCTTTCTCTCACTCCTAATAGTTTATCTCTTGTAACAAAATCAGAGAGTGATTACATGTTTATCCTTTTTTTTCAGTGAAAAGTGACAATTTAGGCCTCATCATTGGACTTGTCGTCGGTTTATCCCTCGGCTCGGTCATCGCATTTTCCCTTGTTGGAAAATTTCTTCAGAAACATCATCCCGAATACCTGCCGCAAAAAGGTTTCGATATTTGACATTTGGTAATAAGTGCGTACTACTTCGAATGTAACGTTTGCCTGATGTAACCGAGTGTGTTGTGCAGGTTATTCTCACCTAACCTTTTAGTAGTCGCATCTGATTTTGTGATGAAACTTGTTCTTAATTTGCCTTTTCTTATGATAGCATCATAACACACCATAAAACTAATGCGTGACGAAATGTATGTGATCTCACAACAGTGATTTTTCATTTATTATTGTCAAGCATGGTAGACATGGTAGATTTCTATGGTGTCATGATAAAACCATGTCTTTCATTGAAAAAGTACATTAATATTGTACTTTTTGAAATATGTTGATATATTTTGATATATTATATTAAAAGTACAATATCGTAGTACTTATGATAAATTTTGATGTATATCAATATATATCAAAATATACACAGGGACATTTTAATAATTTCTTGTTGGTGCTTTTGTCGTGTTTCAAAGGATGTGCCTGGAATCCCTGCTGGCGAAGACCACACAAAGAAGAGTCATATGATATGGAAGAAGAATTACTACCAAGTATGAAAATGTGAACATTATTGTAATAACTTCTCCTATTCTAGAAAGCGATGACGATCAAAAATATTTCAATTCAAAACAGTATAGATATCCCATATCATCTCGTTTTCCAGGTATAATCGCAAGTATCTAAAATTGACAAAACTAGAATTAACTTGTTTTTCGATGAGAGTGTAGGCCTAAATGTTCGTCTATAAAGGTCGAGTGAAGATGAGGCAGTGGAATTAAACGGTCGGAACCATTACGTTAGGTTTTATTTTAAAAGAGGTGCAATTACAGTAATTTTTCTTTCGTCCACAACACCTTACTGAGGATGTAAGATATCTAATTTGGAATTATTACAGCAATAGTAATCCTTTGCCCAAGGAAGCACAGTACGTCACGTATATCACCCGTTGGCAATTCATAATCTCGTATGAAATGGTCCATGGTGGCTGTATTTTGTTATTCTTTCTGTTGGTATGTTCTAGGATCATTTCAAATCACATTATTTAGCCTACCCGTTGATAGATTAAAAGAACAACCTAAGTTAGTGAACGAAGCATTACTTTTCATATTGACATAAAGTACAAATTAATGTTCGTTTTCATAATGCAAGTTGTATGATTCGTTTTTAATTTCAACTTCATAGCGACGCTCAATCGCAGGTTTCCTCCTTGCATCTATATCAATGTGTAAGAAGTATAAACATGTGTCTTAAATTTGTCGGTATTCCTATTGGTTCAAAACAATGATGGCGCCTTCCATTACTAGCAAGAAAACGTCGATTCCACTAAGATTCTGCATTACATTCTTTGGGCAAGGTGTGCATAAAATCAGTTACGGTGTACTAGTATTTTTAATTACAACTAAATCCCTGGTTTTTTTTTCCCACGATGATCAATGTTGCTCCTACGATTACATCCAAACAGAAGGTGAATTACGCCAAGTTTTGATAACAGAAATGATGATACATTATTGTGTTTATTCAACGAGGAATTGAATAATGATTATCATTCGGTTTGTTTTTGTGTTATTTTTTCGTTTGTTTATACATGCTTGTTTTGGATTGAAAATCCATAGTCAAATGTGACCGGGCCCCAATCATTCACCAAAAAGTCGCACGTCAAGGACCGAGTATACTCGGGCAGGTGTCTATTTTGGTCTGTGGGAAATGCGTGTTGTGGCCAAAAAAAAAAAAAAAAAAAAAAAAAATCAACCCGTCATCAACGGGGTAACCGATCCATGTCTGGCGACTTTTTGGTGGTTTTGTGATGCAATTGTTTCAAATAAAAGATTTGGTTGAATCGTAAATTGCAATGGTCCATCGCCATTCATAAATGTAAACCAATGGACGTAAGCATTTCTTTAGTTGTTCACATTATCTGCCAATACTTGACAACACCTGAATCACGATGGTTTGTTTTTCACCTAGGGAGCGGTTTACAAATGGAACGCGACGACCTTCGAGGAGAAATAAGGGATTACGTACCCGGAATGGCGGAATATAATACACCTTTTAAAGACCAAGCGAAGGTTAACATCGGCTTCTTCGGTGAAACTGCTGCTGGCAAATCGTGTCTCATCAACTCTCTCATCTTCGCTCTTACTGGTAAGGGGAGGGGTCATGTTTTTGTTCCCTTCTAAGGGTATTTCTTTTTATCACACAAGGCTGGACTGCCTTATCGTGGAAATTAAACTATTAAAAGTAGATAAATGCACCATGTTCTTTATTACATAACAGTCAGAATTCTCAAAAGAGGCCTATCAAAGCCATGCATGCTGTCTGTATGTTTGCTCTTTCTATGCATGTTATCATTTGTCGTGTTTGTATCACGTCGTTGTTATTTTGCCAACGAGTAGGCTTTGATTATATTAAGCAGTTAACACATAATTCACGTAACTGCACCCAGACTGACAGAAGAAATGCGATGGACGTAATTTCATACACGTTTTCAATTGCATAGTTGTATCATGTGCCCCTGCATCACAACCAACCCCCTAATACAAAAAACCAACACAAAGAACAAAACAGACGGAATAGCAGTAGGCCTAGTGCCCTTGGGTTAGAACTATAGACAGTAGGGCTGGAAATATGTAGGGGTCTAAGCTACTTTCGGGTCACATTGGCTGACTTCGGGATTTTTATATGAATTTGAAGAAAAAAAAAATCAATTTACCTCTACATGAAATTCGAAGATTCTAAGCACAAAGTAGATAACTATGTACAACAGATTTTAACGACTCAACCTGTTTCCAATATAATTTTGCTTTCATTGTATTCTACCCTCTGTGTAGGCTATAATGAATGTGCATTGAAACCTACATAGTTTTTGAAATAGTCCTCAGCATCTGGAACACTTGGAGATTATCTGTCAAAGAAAGTTGTAGAGAGTGTACCAAGATTATTTCTATTAAGTTAAAAAAAAAAAACGCTCCTCTGACAGTGGTCGTGATTACTATGATGGAATACCATACCCCATTTTTTCTCCACTCACAACAAAGGATGAGATCCACGATTTAAATGTCAATACTCCCCATTGTGAGTAGCCCAAGAGGTTTGAATTTTCATCCTGTGTTTGGATGGGTTTAGATCAACCAATTTTAGCGAGTGTATGCACTACTCGAAAAGTTATGATTTCTTGATATCTCATCTGATGACTTATAAAGGATTCTGTGGTGCACAACCCAAGAACGCAGCCACAAGCTCATAGTCGAGGATGACATTATAAGCCAGAATGCGAATTCATCTAGATTGCAAAAACAACAAATTGATTTTTCATTATATGCCAGCTGAAAATGACAGAATTAACAGCTGCTGCAATGCCTTTAATCTCATTTATGTGTGTGTGTGTGTGTGTGTGTGTGTGTGTGTGCTTGGTCTTTCTGCCAGAGATAAGTTTTAGATAGTTTGGGAAAAGAACTCGCTAAGACAGGGTCAACGACGCGGAGAGAGAGGGTATAAAGACCTGGGGCCCGTTGCATAAAGGTTACAATTATGGTAACTTTGCCATCCAATGGTAACTACCATGGTAAGAAGTATACTCAACAGCCAATCAAAATCAAGAATTCCATGGAAGTTACCATTGGATGGCAAAGTTATCATAATAGTACCTTTTATGCAACGGGCCACTGTACCCCCCCCCCCCCCCCCCCCCCACTGACTTTGCAACTCTCTTTGTTTGTATTGATTCAATGGACAGGAAAATACTTCACCCCGACTGAGGAAGGGTACGCAGAACACACAGGAGGGAGGACCCATCATGTATTAACCGACAGAATCGATTTGATCGAGACTTGTGGCATAACTGACTTCTCTTCCCGGACTTTGGACCGCCTTAGGGATGAGCTGAGTGAGTGAACTTATGCACTGTAACAAGACAAAGTAATAATGGATAATCATGATTATTCGCTTATATATGAGAAACAGACAAACAAACAAACAAGTATTTCTTTCTATTTCAAGTATTTCATCAGTGTTTATTTTTATCATAACCTACAAAGCAGTTTCCGTCCATACATAAGTGCGTTTATGCTGTTAAATGCTGTCCGCAACGTAATGTATTGACAAACCCAAATTTCGTAGTTTTACTATTTATCCTTTTTACTCATCTCTCTTTTCCGTATTCCTACAACTTTATTTAGTTTTAACACAGCACAGCTAAACTCTTAGCTGTGTTTTGTAATGTTTAGAAACATTAAACCCTTTTTATTTTATTGTTTTGTTCGGTCTTTGTCATTATCTCCGTGTAGATCATCAAGTGTTATCCTTTAATTTGATCTTTTCTTATAACCTATCACATTCCGCTTAGTATTTGGTTTATTTTGCTTCTTTTATTCACATTCATACAGGTGTTACTCTCCAGGAGTAACTTTCAATAATTAATGGTTTATTATATTTTGCATTCGATTTCAGCTACGAAAGGGAAGACATAGAAACATGTGGATAACATGTTGCATAATTTAGTTATGTGACAATGAAAATTCGCACACAAAAATGTATTTGGGATTTGTTTAGCAATGCGTTTGACTGCTCTATAATAATAATCATTCTGCTAACACTATTAAAAAATGAACAGAAGATTTCTTTTCTTTGAACCTTTTCTTTGACTAGTATACGTAAAAAGCGATGGAAATAGTGGATTTATGAGCTGTTTCAATCGTTGTCATTGTCCGTTCAAAACAATAACTAACAGTCAGGTGTTCATGTTGCGATCACTCTGATTTTTTTTTTTTCTGGCTAGAGTTCACATGAGAATTGCTTTTGTATACGTTTTTTTTTTTTTTTAATAGAATAACAAAGAAAGACGAGGCAAGAACATGTGTGCAACCGGTGGAAATTACGCACTATCGTGTTGTAAACATTTTATCAGTCACAATTTTATCAGTCACAATATGAAATGAATGTATTAATTTCATGCCTTTTCCCAGATGGCGTATTCCCAATCAATGGTACGGTGCCTGTCAAAAGAAAGGAGGAAAAATGTCATTGCGCTGTTTTTGTTTATCATCACAGGTGAGATATTAATCACATGTGTGTCAGTACTACTCAAGTAATACGCACACATGGAATGAGGAAGGAGTGAGATATCATCCATGTTGATATGCTTTCACAAAAAAAAAGATACAATTACGCTAACACGCATGGTGAAATCGTTTAAATGTCAGCTCTTCTTCAGTCAGTACACTCACACACACACACACACACACACACACACATACACACACACACACACGCACACAAACGTATACACAAAATTATTCATTATTGCCATTTCTTCAGAAAAGAATAAGATAATCCATCTAAGTCCTACCTATATTACAGTTTAGTGTGATAGACGTGCAGCAATAGAATATACATTTCCAAGTTATGTCAATTTACCGTTCAAAAGACACATGGTTTTCCATATTTTTATATTTTCTTGGCAAGTCACAATCGAAACTTGTGAAATAATGACATCATCGCCTCAAAGCTCACATATTGTGGTATATAAAGCAAATAGAGTTAAAGGTTACTCGCAATAATGCCCGCTTCTGAAAACATGAAAAACTTGTAAATTCTTGCAAAGTTACAATAGTTTTCATTCTGATATCTTATATACTTTCAACATATACTGGTCTCACTTTTTGTATATTCACGTCACCCTTCATTTAAGCAAAGACACATCACTTCATGTGACATGCTGCCGTCTTGGCTGCGATAAATCTGCCTATGTGCACGGGCAAGTCTTTTAATAGTTCTACAGCTAAAATCTACTGCAAGGCGTCAAAACACTGTCATCTACGAATTTAGCCACAAAAAAAGAAAAAAAAAATCATAAGCACACACACACAAACACACACACAACAAAACAAAATAAAAACGAAACAAAAACAAAGCAACTGAGAGATAGGGAGGGGATAAGAAGACCCATCTCCATGATCATACACTCGGTACCAGGGAGGTGAACTCTACCAAAACATTGTCAGGATTCCAATTTTAGAATGCCACAAAAGGCATGTCGATATAATATTGTTCGAGGAAGCACCGTTGGAACACACATCTACCAAAAGGGATTGCAATTAAGTGCATCCTATGCACTCCTGTTTCTACAAAGAAATATAACAGGTTTGGGTTGTGAAAATGCCTTTTTTGTTTTACCATACAGGTATCTTCTTCATTGTTATTTTTTTTTTATTGAAAGCAGGGTATTGCAAGTCTTTAATTGAGCAGCTTTATGGTGCAGCAGAAAAAATACTGTTCGGGGAGTAAAATATATAGACCTGCATTGTTTAGAAGTACCGATTTATTCAAAGACAAAAACAAATGTAAATAACAATATATGTGACCGTAAATCACCAAACGAACAAAAAGTCTCACCCCTTGATTTTATGTGAGGACTCAACAAAGGTGAAATTGGTAAACTAAGTCAATCTTGAGTTTTTCATATTTTTGAAAGAGCTATCCTTCTTCAATATTCTTAAGTTTGGGATCATAACATGAATTGGAAAGCGTGTTTCAACAGATTTCTACAACCCCTTTTTGGGGGGAGGGGGGGGTAGAATGATCAGATATGTCTCAGAGACCCCTTTCCATTTCTTGAAATCCTTCCCATACCCTGCATTTTTTAAGACTAATAACTTTTGAAAGGATAACGCTACTGCTTTGAAAGTTGGCAATAATCATGGACAGAATGTGTTGATAGAGCACATTTAATTTCAGCTTAATCTAATGATTCCTTCATTGTTGTTGATCCAGTTGCTTACATCCTGTGTTCTGTCCAGGCCTGTCATCAAACAGCTAGCACGGCTTGGTGGAGATTAAGGGCTTGAATAGACTCTGTACTTCAGAGCCTCTTTTCTCTATTCAGAATTTTTCCAGAGTGTGTGTTTCCTAACCAGTATCTAGATAGGTTAAGGGAGTCCATATGAATTGAGTTATACATCATTTTAAAGCTAAGAGTCTGTTCTTCCAATATCTGCCCTTAACTAAAAATCCATGTCTGGCGACTTTTAGTTGGTTTTGTGTTGCAGGGTCACTATGATCGTGTGTGGTGGGTGTCAGGCAGTCGATGCTGCCAATAATTAGCTTGGCTTGTTGACTACAAGGCACATCGAGGAATGCATACAGCCTATTAACTAGAATAAACACATACACGCACATATACGCTGCCCCCCCCCCCCCCCCAAAAAAAAAGGAATAAATGTTAAAGACCTGTCTTCATTTCTGGATATTTCAGGTCAAACACTGTAGAAGACGCAATGAAGTTCATCAATAAATTCTGCAAGATGGTAGGGAAAGAAACCAGTAAGTACATAGTGACTCCTCCATCTCATCAGTCATGCAGTTTGTTTTGTTGTTGTTTTGTTGTTATTTGTTTGTTTGTTTGTTTTTTTTTTTTTGGGGGGGGGGGGGGTTAGAACTAATACATAATGATTAAATTTGTGTATCAAAATTCATGTTAAAAAACTGATTGTATGTAAAGTTCACTTAATAAAGGTTATCATCAACCGAGATAGGAACACCTCTTGACAAAATTTCACCATTTGAGATAGGAACACCTCTTGATAAAATTTTCATTAAAAAAAGGTCCTCCTTGACTCCATTTTTCATGCTCTTAATTAAGGGGGAACTGTATAAGACTATGGAAATTGAAAGAAAAAAATAGGACCCTCAGGTAATGGTAACGTCAGAATGTAAAAGGTTAATAAAGTCTATCGGATTAATAGGAAGACATTTTCTCGCACACACAATTAGAACAATGTTAATCAGTATGTATACAAACACTTGTATATAACTTATTTACTGGTTTGACGATTTCTGTATGAAATAAATACAAACATTATCCACTGAGTATGTATTTGTCAAATGTTTAGTCTCCGAGATGGCATTTTATCCGAAACATTCTCAGGAGATTATGATATTGTTAAAAGTAAAATAAAAAGGAATGAAACGCACAAAAAAAAAAAAAAAAACATTCAATGAAACCCAAAAATAGCTACGGTAGTTATTCATGATTTTCATAGTACTCACCCAGACAAAAACGAGCATTGAGGAGTTAATGGCACGAAGCGAATGTAATCACAATAAGCTACATATTATTTTCATACACCATCAGTGAGCTAAATTCACGGCCAAACCAAAGCCAAAGAAAGCCGTTATTGCACCGTGAATGATATTATGAACAGACCACACAAAAACAACGGCTCCTAGTAACCACCGGTCATGTCGGCAGTCTAATTTCCAGTTCAATTAATGTCATTTATTAAGGCCTGTCACACTTTTCCTGGTAAGCTACGCGAGCTTCTTGCGAGTATGGATTTTCCAGCAGGCGGAAAAGAACAGAACGAGTAATGCATATGCGTCCTACCTGCTAGACGCGTGCTACTTACCTGTTATTTGCGTGTATTCCGTGTGACCTTTGTGAGAACTTCGAAACCGAGCCTTTTTCACTTCAATACGAGCGACATACGGGAACTGCGAAGTACATGGATGAGAGTTGCCTCCGAGGTGCTGCGGCTAAGGGCCTCCTACTTGTGTTAGCCTGCGTGTACCTCTGCGGGCAAACCCCCGCGACTCACCCGGAACGATTGTTGAGCATGCTCAAAGCTTTTGTAACACCGTGTCTGGGGACGCCTTGCGTGTTGATTTGCGGGGAGAAAATGCTATCCGGACCTCCCAGCAGTTGGCCCGCACCTCCCAGTACCTAGCGCGTATCTCGCCCGTAGTTGCCCGGAGGTGCTCACGCAAGTCCGATTTACCCGCAGCCAAGTTTTGGAGCATGATCAAAACTTTTTCCCGATGAGTCGCTGGGATTGTCCGGAGAAATCCATGCAGAGCACAATGGAGGCCCGTAGTTGCCGCAAGTAACAGGCAGTTGAAGAACGTAAGTTGCCCTTGGATCTATGCTTACATGTGTATGTGGGATATTCTGTGGGACTTATGCCGCATCAAATTTCATCAGAGGGATTCCTTCATGGAGGTGTCAGCCGTCACTCGCCATTCACATGACCTGACATGCAGGTCACACAGAATGAACGAATGAAGAACGTAAGTAGTAGCGCTTGTCCAGCAACTAAGGCGCATGCGAAACTCCCTCAAAATCTTTGTCCACCAGCAAAAATAAATAAAAGAAAAAAGAAAAAAAAATGCTGCATACTGGGAAATCCCCACACGCAACAAGCCCAGAAAGGTGTGCCAGGGCCTAAATTTGACGGGTAAATAGGAATCGTGTGAGCAATTCCGGGTGACTACGGGTGAGACACGTTCGAGGTCATCTGTGGGGACCTCCGGGTAGCAAAAATAATTGTTCTTCGCCATACGCACGCACGGCTTGTCCGGAGGTGTGATCCCACCATATCATGCTTTGTTTCTAATGATTTGTATTTGGTACAGATACGTACATTTCAGCACCAGAATAAGAGTTTGTTTATGTTACCCAACCTTCGTGTAATCACTCTATTAACCAAGGGGGTATGAGAGATGAAGTCACAACAGTCTCGTTCCCTTTGTTTCAATGCTGGAAGCAGCAACAAGAAAACGATAAATTTGAAGTATGTTCCAAATTAGACCTTCCTAACTAAAAGGAAAACGATAGATTCACTTGTAATTGCATAATGACCGGCCATTCTACATAATCCTACGTTTATACCATTTCCCGGCTGCCACGGTAGCCCGGTTTGCTCAAAACGCCGTGCGCCGTGGCTTGCTTGTAAGATCCCCCCCCCCCGTTTTATAGTCTAATATTGTTCTTGTCCTCACTCTAGTGACATGTAGCTATCAGACGCCGTTCTAATGGCGTCTCATCATTCTAGACTCCACACTATTTCCCGTCGCGTACCACTACAAACCGCCTCCTAGTTTTGTCACGGCCTACCATATACGTACAATCGCGTTTTGTTACCTTCACCCATTATATTACTGCCAGGTTTCTCATTAGCATCGTGACTGCCTTGGCAAATTGTTTGGCAGTTTAACGGTCTGACAAGAGGTCAACAGCGATCTCTGCCTGTCACGTTTGTCCATCCCATTCCCCGCCTTGTCTAACATCCACAACGTTTTATCCACGGTTGTTGCGACAAAGATTGTCGCCAGACGACAATCTTTGATGAGGGCTGGCGGCATAGATTCAAAATGCTTCGACTCACGCGATGTAAGGGAACCAAGTTGGGGTTGGAATCAGCTCAAGAAGTTAGGTGGCGCAGAGTTGGGTTGAGGAATCGGGATGCAGATTTGGGGTAAAGAGTCGAGCAGGTTCGGGGTGCAGAGTCAGGGTTTGGGGGTAAAAGCTTGGGATGTATGCTTCATTTTACATGCATAACCTCACCTCCTGAAAAAAAGGTTCATATTTCAACATTTCTCACTCTTCCATTTAATATCCCCATTTTGTTTTCTATCCCATCATGACTACTTTTGCGAAGGTCGTGAAATCAGGTTACAATGATTGCCATCTTGAATAAACTCATCTCAGTAGTCCTAAGTGTTATAACCCACCTTTTTAAAGGATAATGCTACTTGTTAAGCATAGTCATTTTGATGACTGTTTTGTCATGATGATTGCTCGTGTAAATAATACTGCTCGCGTCTTTTCTTTCCAAAGAGCGAATGGGTAAAATCTTTATCTTCCCGCCCTTCCGTCTTGTGTTTTCTATAACTTGAGTATCATTACAAAAAGATGTCTGTGTTTTCCACACCCATTATAGTCAATATGACGGGGCATAATCTTCGTAGATTGAGTGGAGTCATAACAGAAGTGGTAGATGAGACTAGTTGATCTTTGCGTTGCGCTATATACCTGCAATATTATTAACGTGTATACAATTAATCACATATTCAGACACAAGCCAGGTTCCCTCCGGGTTTTTTTTTTTTTCTGTTTTGTTTCATTCATCGGATTTTGCCATTATGCAGATGCAGTTGTGACGAAGTTTGATGCTTTTCGTAGCACGTTTTGTCTTCGAAGGATAAACGACTTTAAAATCAGTCATGAACCCTATTCTAGTCAACATAGTTGTAAAGGTCTGACATGGCCTTCGAGGCACAAGAAGCTGAGTCAAAATTGTATTCAAAACTCGTTATTCAGGTGGAAGGCAGGCCTGGGATGACATTACGTGTTAAATCCATCATAACGTACGCTGGAGCAAACAATTATGATATGCATTCAAGTGTAAGACATTTTGGTCACGTCATAGATTGACGAGAAGCCTCTTTTGGAATCATTAGACAAGTATTTTTTTTTATGGTATTATACTTATTTTCCCCAGACGACACACTTCTGTATTACATTTCCAAAACGGCTTTTTTTTAGCTCTTATTTCAATAACTTGTTGCATGCGTCTCTAAAGTACCCTTTATATCCAATATGTTTTGTAAACTATAAGTCACAGGTCTCTACCACAGAGTTGATGGCAACTCCATTATGCCATTCAAGAGATACATCCATGTAGAAACGTTAATAGGCCTATTCCAATTGATACTGAGAAAATTGAAAGGTGACACACACAATCAAATATAGATGGTCATTATCTACATTCTTATATTGGTCATATCAAACAACGAATTACCTGTCTTCACTCATTTAGCAGTCATGCGATTTTAGGCAGTAAAATGTATCATTTTGAAGACTTAACACTTTGAAGACTGAAGACTTAAGCTACCTATAACTTACCTGCTATACTTACCTGTCTCTTGAACTGTAGACCAGTCAGCCTGTAGAAACTGAACACACATGATGTATACCTACACAAGATAAAAGCTCTTTTATAATAACATATAGGTATTACTTTTGAAAATTTAAATGGATATGGATTACAGAGTTAATAATTTCAAAATGTGTACTGAATCCAACATCTCTCTTTGCACGTTTCACTCGCTCTCCTGATTTTTTTTTCTGTAAGATTTCTTTTGCATGATTTTCTTTTTTATGTGTGTGTTTTCTTCCATGTTTGTTCACGTTGAGGATGATAGATGTGTTGTTTGTGTTATGATTCTTGAATCGGTATATAACGTAAAGTGTATCAATACTATGGTTTTTTTTCAGTTTATTGCCAGAACAACAATGCTGTCGTATATTTATTTCCGCTCATTGGAGATATACCAACTCAATCTTGTGCGACATGAATAATCCATTCACTAGCATCGATCCTGATTTTCACTTGTTTAATACCCACAGTTCATTTAATTGTTTTACCTCTGGTGAATTTAATGTGCATTGCAAATATATCTCAGAACTTAGTATGATTCATTTTAATGCCCGTAGTCTCCCAAAGAATTTTTAAGAAATATCCATATTTTTATCCTCACTGAAGAACTCTTTTAGTATAATTGCAATATCAGAAACATGGATATGTAAAGACCCAGTGATTCCATTTAATACCCGGTTATACTTTCATTCATTCAGATAGAGTTTTTGGTCGTGGAGGAGGTGTTGGCCTCTTTATAAAGAATGATTTTTTTTTTCAAATTCGATCTGATATTTTGCTTTCAAGTGAAATTGATAAAGGTATTTGTGAGTATTTGTTTATTGATTTTGTACATGATAACTCCAAGTACACTGTTGGTGTCATTTATAGAAAACCAGACTCAAATGTTGACGATTTCATAGGATTTTATTCTGAAGCCCTCTGTACTATAACGAAGGAACATAGAAATATATTTATAACAGGTGATTTTAACGTAGACCTCCTTAAGTATTTAGAAAATCAAGTTGCTTATAAGTTCTTAATTGCAAATTTTTCATTTGGGTTTGAACCCCTTATAAAGAGTGCAACTCGCGTTACTTTAAACAGTGCAACTCTTTTGGATAATTTTTTCACAAATGTTATGAATTGTCAATTATGTTTTGGTACATTTAGTAATGATATTACAGACCATTTACCTATATTTCTAATGTTGAATAATATAAGGAAAAACAAAAACATTAATCAGAATTATTCCCGTAAAATAACAGATGAAGGAATTTGATTATTGAATGAGAAACTGATTAGTGCAGATTGGTCAGCAGTATATGATACTTCCAATGCAACTGCAGCATATGATATATTCATTGCGAAATTGATTTTTTATATGATGATATATTTCCCTTAATGAAAGTAAAAAAGAAAAAGATTCGCAAACCGTGGATAACTCCTTTTCATCTTCGGTGTATAAATAAGCATAAATTATATAAGAAATTTGTATATGATAGATCTTTAATCAATGAAAAGAAATATAAAGACTATAGGAATAAAGTTAATAATTTATTACGACACGCTAAGAAAACATTTTATTGTAGTAAATTAAATGAAAATAGAAATAATGTGAATAAAACTTGGTCTGTTATAGAATCACTGCTTAATAAATTACCAATTGAAATGCCTACATTTTTTTCTAAGAAATGAAGAAAAAATAACAGGTTCTCAAATGATTGCAAACAATTTCAATTCATATTTCACAAATATTTGTAATGAAACATTATTATCTTTATCAAAACCCAGTTCTGATATGCATTTTAAAGATTATCTCCAATGTGATTTTTTCCATTCTTTATTTTTTAACCCTACCACAGAGAGTGAACTCTTGGAAATTTGTAATGCTTTAAAGATAATGTATTTTTGTGGTTTTGATAATCTAAGTTGAAATATTTTGAAACAGATAATATTTTCCATTGTTAAACCTCTTGTTTATATATTTAATTTGTCTTTAAGGTCTAGTGATGTCCCAACAAAATTGAAAATTGCAAAAATTATTCCAATATACAAGAAAGATGACCCGCATTTATTACAAAACTATAGACCTATATCAGTTCTCCCTGTCATATCAAAACTACTTGAAAAGTGTATATATATAACCGTTTGTATTCTTTTCTAATAAAATTTGATATACTTTCTAATTGTCAATATGGCTTCAGACGAAATCATTCAACCACTCATGCTGTTATAGATTTACAAGATAAGATTATTTCTGCTCTAACCCTTAACAAATATGCTATTGGAATATTTATGGATTTGTCAAAAGCTGTTGATGTTGTTGATCATACTATTCTTTTGTATAAGTTAGAACATTATGGGGTACGTGGGACACCTTTACTCTGGTTTAAAAATTATTTGACTGATAGATTTCAATATACATCATTTAAGAATTGTTCCTCAAACTATTCATGAATAACCCGTGGTGTTCCGCAAGGTTCTATTTTAGGTCCTTTATTGTTTTTGATTCATATTAATGATATTGTTCAAAGTTCTACTATGTTTAAGTATGTGATGTATGCTGATGACACTACTTTGTTTTATACTCATCCAAGTTTGATTGATATTGAGATTAAAGTTAATCAGGAGTTAGATAAAGTTAGTAATTGGTTTAAAGTAAATAAGTTAATTGTTAATTTTGTTAAGACAAATTATGTTATATTTCACCGTAATGTTTGCGATGATAAATATATCTTTGATGATGTGTTATGTTCTATTGATTCTGTTCCTCTAAAGAAAGTTGATTCGGTAAAATTTCTTGGTGTTTATATTCAGAGTAATATGCATTGGGATGTACATATAACGAATGTAGCAAATAAGGTATCTAAATGTGTAGGTATATCATATAGATTGAAAAATATTCTTCCAGAGTTTGCACTTTTCTTGCTGTATAATACATTTATGCTTCCGTATCTTAATTATTGTGTATCTGTATGGGGCAAATATAATAAAACCAAGATAGAAGTTTTACATAAATTGCAGAAAAAAGCATTACGAATATGCTCTGGTAGTCATTATCTTGCTCATTCGGCTCCTCTTTTTCGTAAATTTAATACTTTGAATATATTTGATATGTATACTTATAATACCGCTGTTTTGGGATTTTATTATTTCAAAGATATGTTACCTCATAATATTTCATGTATGTTTTCAACTAATAATGAAATTCATAAACATAATACACGAAATTGCAATAGATTTCATATGTGGGTAGTAAAAACAAATGTGGTCTCAAACTCCGTACGTCACCAATTTCCGTTAATCTGGTATTCGATTCCTAGAGATATTTGTTCACGCAATAGCCTGTCCTCATTTAAGATTTTTTTGAAAATATACCTTCTAGCAAATCGCACATAGTCATAGTCAATTTATCATATCATTTGTCTTATGTTTTTGTTTTGTTTCGTTATGTTATGTTTTGTTGTATTTGTTGGTTTTCTGTCCATGTCTACACTTTGTACCTTAAAAATCAATTATTTTGTGCATAATCGTAAGGGAACTTACTTCACAAGGCCTTTTTGGCTTTTCTCAAGTTCTCTTTTTTTTTTCATTTTCACTGTTATATGTAAATGATTGATTATCCTTTTGTGTATTGTAAAATCCAATACTGCTGTATTGTTTTATCCGAAAATGAGATGAATAAACGAATTGAATTAAATTGAATTGAATTGAATTGAATTTTGAAATGTATTTCATTTCTTCATTTCTTTCTCATTAACTTGTGTATTTTCTCCCTTTTCCTATTCACATCGTATGAAGGTTGGTATCCGATTGTAGTGATAACCCACAAGAGTCAAAATGCCGATACGGAAGACGTTCGTGAGGAGATAGTAAGGATCACGCCACTTACGGACTATTCCGTCTGGATGGTTGATAACTATACCTACGCAGATAATGAGGAAGATACTGGAAAAGACGTGGAGTATCTGAAATTCCTCTGGTTGGCCCTGAGAACGTGTGACCTCGTGCTCCGTTGACATCAGTGACTGACCTTCGGCCTTATGGACGTCATTTTACTGCATTTTCAACATTGGAATTTGCTCGATTTTTTTTTTATCAATGTTGACATTTTCTCTCATTGTATTGCATTACATGTCAAATTTACTTAGAAGGTATTTTCTCAGAAGAAAAATATGTAGAATACCAATGCCGATGGAAAAAAAATATTTTGATATCACAGTGTTGGAATATTCTATCATAAACAAAGGAGTTATAACTGGGACATCTTAATACATTAACTAAAAAATATACCGTAAAATTGCATCTAGTGAGTTAACAACCAATAAAAACGAGCCGCCATGAAATTTCATAAATATCAAAAAACCCGGTGAAGAGCAAGCAGCTGTGGTATTTCATGACCACGCAAACAATGTATTATGGAAAAGAACATAAGTTGTTATTTTTTTCCATTTTATTCATTTTCTTTTTCTTTATGTTTATGTTTACAGCGGTTAATAAAATATGGGATAGTCGTGCGGACATGTTAATGTTGTGCAAGCAGGGCCTGGAACCGTTTCATAAAAATGTTGTTGTTGTTGTTGTTGTTTGTTTTTTGTGGGGGGGGTACTTAGTTCTTGTTTGTTCGTATACTGGTCATGTTAAGCCGACATCATTTTCTTGGTGGGGGTTCTATTATTTTTTGTTTATCGATATTGTTGTTCTTCAATGTAGGGCTAAATTGTGTGATCATGTGAACTTTCTTAACCATCTTATGACAAAATTATCATTTTATTGCACGTGGATGACTTTACATAAGATAGCATGCAACATACTTCATAACACATCCAGACAAAGAGCCTTTATAATTATGAGGTGTGATATACACAGTACAACTCAACTTGGCTTTTATGAACACTATAGGCCTACGGTATTCCATCCAGGGTTTTTTTTTTCCTGCTTTTTTTTTCTAACGGTTCCACTCTCATAAAAAAATAAAACAAATAAAAACAAATGTGTGCGGCCTGCTCCACTTGTCAGTTTGTTGAAATGAAGTGTTTTGATTCTTAAAGAATATTTGCCAATTTATCTGTCAGCGTCGCTTTAACTTTATATCAATTTGTACTTAAGACTATCAACCTAATTGTACTTGTTTTCTCCCCTTCCGCACGATTGAATCGTTCAGTTATGGTAAAACTTGCTCAATATCAAGCTGATTCATATCGCAAGGGATGTAATTAATTCGTTTAAATGTGTACAATTTGAAAACTTCAAAGCATAATATTTGTTTACACCACAGACTTATCTGAAAGCGTACCTGTAAGCCCCGCAGTATCATTTTGTTCATGTGTGTCGTTGTTTAATCATCACTCCGAAAAAAATGGGGGTTTCATTGTGAGAAATGTAAGAGGCAACTGTAACTGCAGCACACGGTTTAAGTGTATACATACACGTTTCTACAGCACTATTTACTTTTCTGTCAACAAGTAACACCATTTACGGTTGTTATCAATGCACTTTCTCTCATTATGATATTCGCAAAAATGATAATCACCTCTCGTATACGTTGTAAGTGACTGACGATATCCAGCGATTAAGAAAACACAATGTCAATATATCCTGTGATGACACTGAAAGGCGTTTGAATGTGGGGAAAAATATGGAAACTATTATTCAAGTTCTCTCATAAACCACCATGGACCCGAAGTCCGCTTGTTGTTCTTGTTGTTGTTGTCGTTGTTGTTGTATTTTCTTCTCTTTTTTTTTTGCTGCTCTTTGGTATCGGAGAGTGCTCGAAATGATAAAAGCATTTCGTATTGGATTATGTTCGAAAACGGTCAGTCGTCTCCTATGTGGACACGACTCACAAGGTGTATGCCAAACGAAACATAATGGGAATGACATATCATTAATTGATCGACCCCGACAGTTTTTGCATGTGTCAAATGGCGGAAGTATTTCAAGCTCTTCAATAAACAAAACCCAAGAAACATTGTATCCAAATTCTTGCAACATTCTGCCATGATATGATTACCCGTGTGCACAGCCAATGCCTTATACAGATTTGTTTGTCGTTGATTTGTCTTTTCTGGTAATGGTTCGGCACTTGGAAACTCGTTTTTTCTTTGTTACTTTTGTTTACAAGTATGTCCTCATTTGCTACATGCGTCACTTGCCAGCCCTTTGCTGACACATATCAACTTCTTACCATAAAAAGTTGTGACATGTATATGATTTTTCTGTATTCACAGTATGTTTGTATGACTTGTTTTCTGCTTCATCAAAACGACAACTTCTACAAAGCCTATCACAATCACAGTTATATATTTCATCACTTTATTGATATACAAATCGAACAAAGGAATACATAAATACAAAACATAAAAGCCCAGGACATAACTGGATAAACAGAATAAGCAGGGCATATACATAAATATCACACAATGTTACAGAAGATTTACGAACATAAATACACATAACTTTGACAGAATCCTACATATATTCAAAGTGTGAAAAAATATTGTATAAGCAGGCAAAAGGATAAGAAATGAGACCAGAAAGATTAGGAGTAGAGAAAATGGAGACTAAGAAAGAAAAAGGAGAAAAGTAAAATAGCATGAAGAAGATGAAACTAGGACAATTGTACATACATGATGCACTTTTCTCTTGACGGCATTTAACATACCTATTGAATATTTAACAAACATTTGCATTATTTTGTATTCCAGTGAGTCCAATATAATAGAGGGGGCGATTCCGCATACATAAATTATTCACAACGAAACATGGTCATTCATTCCGCGCACATTAACATAACAATAACAATAAATTACATAAATTATTAATATCACATGAGCCGACTCCGCCCCGGGGAACCGAAAAAAAACCCTGGAAAAGCCCGGACACGGATGGGGACGCCCCATTATTATAAACCTTTAATTTATATTGATATATATTAAAAAATATATATATGTTATAATGATAACCCGTCACAGAAGAACTCATGCCCGACAACAACCCCCCCCCCCCGAATATCAATCTGATACACAATTAATCCAGTGGCCTCAGCCTAAACATTGGGCTAAGGATTAAAATTGAATTATGTCAAAGCAATGAATGTTGACATCCCCACTTTGGTTCTTCCTTAGCCGAATAAATTACAAATGAAGAAGTGATTGCAAGTGACGGCAATCTGTCCCGATAAGTCTTGAAAGACACTGGTTTCCCTCACATAACTCAAAATAACAAAAAGTATTCAGACTAGATGGACACAAAAAAAAAGCCCTTTCCAAGCCTCAAGCCAGAGCCCAACCGACGGCAGAACACTCCCATCACATAGAGCAATGAACTCGACTAAATGCAAACCCTACACACAGCTCAACTATACTTCATAATTATATGTTATAATAATAGCCCATCTCAGAAAAACTCATGCCCGACATCAAATCCTCCCGAATATCAATCCGATACACAACTAATCCAGTGGCCTCAACCTATTATAAACATTGGGTCAAGGATTAAAATTGACTTATGTCAAAACAATAAATTTCGACATCCCCACTTTGATTCTTCCTTAGCCGAATAAATTACAAATGAAAAAAAGAGATTGCAAGTGACGGCAATCTGTCCCGAAAAGGTTTGAAAGACACAGGTTTCCCTCACATAACTCAAAATAACAAAGTGTATCCGGACTAAACGGACAAAAGAAAAAAAAAAAAGCCCTTTCCAAACCTCAAAACAGAGCCCATCCGCCGGCAGAACACTCCCATCACATAGAGCAATGAACTCGACTAAGTGCAAACCCTACACACATCTCAACTACTTCATAATTATATGTTATAATGATAGCCCGTCTCAGAAAAACTCATGCCCGACATCAAGCCCTCCCGAATATCAATCCGATATACAATAAATCCAGTGGCCTCAACCTAAACATTGGGCCAAGGATTAAAATTGAATTATGCCAAAGCAATGAATTTTTGACATCCCCACTTTGGTTCTTCCTTGGCCGAATAAATTACAAATGAAAAAGTGATTGCAAGTGACGACAATCTGTCCCGAAAAGTCTTGAAAGACACTGGTTTCCCTCACATAACTCAAAATAACAAAGTTTATTCAGACTAAACGGACAAAAGAAAAAAAAAAACCTTTCCAAACCTCAAACCAGAGCCTATCCGACGGCAGAACACTCCCATCACATAGAGCAATGAACTCGACTAAGTGCAAACCCAACACACATCTCAACTACTTCATAATTATATGTTATAATGATAGCCCATCTCAGAAAAAAAAAAACCCCAAAAAACTCATGCCCGACATCAAGCCCTCTCGAATATCAATCCGATACACAATTAATCCAGTGGCCTCAACCTAAACTTTGGGCCAAGGATTAGAATTGAATTATGTCAAAACAATGTATTTTGACATTCCCACTTTGGTTCTTCCTTAGCCGAATAAATTACAAATGAAGAAGTGATTGCAAGTGACGACAATCTGTCCCGAAAGGTCTTGAAAGACACTGGTTTCCCGCATAACGCGAGAAATTTCTTCAGCCTTTGCACATTGTCATTACTAACAAAGCCCCGGGAACCTATTTCAATAGGTAGAAAAACAACAGTGTAACCATTTGCTTCGATGTCAGATACCAAAGATGCATATTTGTTTGACTTCCGTTCATTTGCCTTGAGCAAATTTGTTTCAAAAGGGACTGTGAGCTCAATAATTGCGAGTTTCTTATCGCTTTTCCAAAGGATGCATAGGTCCGGGATTAGGTCAGTTTGCGTGCATTCCAGAGGAACAGTGGACCGATTGGGCCTTATTTCACCTGCAAGATAACTTTGTATGATGGGATCCGGTGAAGCTTCACCGTTCCCATGGATACCTAACCGGGCGACCTCAACAATGTGATGTAAAATGTTGTTGTGGCGCCATGTGAAGCGGCCTTGCTCCAAAGCGACCGAACAATGATTGAGCACGTGATGAAGTGTTTCACGATTACCACATTTTGTGCACCTATCACTCGACCTCTTACCCCATGTAAGCAGATTTGCCCGCGTATTCAGCGAGTCTGTTAAGGGCTTTTTACACTTGTGTTTCTTAACCCCGGACTTTCTCTGACCCAGGACTATCGTTAGTCCCGTACCAATTTTTTCAGCTTTTTACACTCGCCAATTAGTCCCGTACTATCTCTTGTCCGGGGCTAAGGAGAAAACTGACCTTTTTACACTCGTATTTCTCAGCCCCGGACTTTCCAAACCACATGAATATTCATAATTACGCTGTGTACTGTACACGTAACACGCACGCACCGGCAGCACTTGATTACCTCGTTTCTGATTGGTCAGTGAGGGTCGGACTCCGTCTCCGTCGCTTAGCCCAGGATTATTTTTTCGTTCTGTTTACACTCACTTGCTTGGCACCGCAATTGCGGTGCTAACCCCTGCTATTTTGCAGGGCCAGATAGTACCGTACTATCGGTGGGGCTAGCCCACTTTGGCAAAAACGAGTGTAAACAGAAAGTGGGCTAAGGATAGTCCCG
Organism: Diadema antillarum; assembly: GCF_040938485.1. Taxonomy (NCBI): domain Eukaryota; kingdom Metazoa; phylum Echinodermata; class Echinoidea; order Diadematoida; family Diadematidae; genus Diadema; species Diadema antillarum. The sequence goes on from NW_027270985.1 coordinate 719,026, forward strand.
TACCAACGGTGGGGCTAAGCCCCCCCCCCCCCCCCCTTAGCCCCACCGTTGGTCCGGGGCTAAGCACAATTTTACAAGTGTAAAAAGCCCTTTAGAGCATTAAGCATGAACTTTGCAACTCTTTCAGGTAAATTGTATGCCACACTTTTCCACTGGGCGTTACCGGTTTCTAAGCTAATTAATTCAAGAGTTTTTCCTTGTACAGCCAGATTTTTTACATGATTGCGCCAGTATTCTGACACTCGTTGTTTACACAAATTCTTCGCCGCTCGTTTTTGTTGCGGGGCCGATAGATTTTGCATGTGAATGTCATTCCAATCTCTTTCGCATTGAACAGTGGCAGATATTTTTCTTGTCCACATCTTCTCCCTTTGAACTTTTGAATCCAAACATTCATTGACTTTAGAGTCACTCTTTTCCCGAATTTGGACATGTGCAAAAGTATGGCATCCAATGTACAAATTAGAAATGGAAGGAATGTCAAGTCCCTCAGGCATGTGAAGCATTGCCATGGTGGCTGGATGGGCGAGGCCCGACCACTTTTTTGCATATCTATTCGTGAGAGCATCGAGCTGCTTGAGATGCGTTTGACAAAGGTCATTGACCGTGACATGGAATCTGATTGATGGTAGAAAATAACGAGAATACATTTCCAATATGTACATAGGGCGTACTTGAGAAGCATCAATGTTACGTAAACCTGACAATATAAGTTCGCTCAGGTAATCATACACTGACTTGGAATTATCTTTATCAGTGACCAATGACCCAAGAAACCTAAAACGGTTATCAGTGTCACTCAGTGACAGAACATTCTGGCCCTCAATGTGAAATGCGGTAGTTTTGTTAATAGTTCCACTAGTTATTGACAATGACCTACACTTCGGCGGTTTAAGTCTGAGCCCGAGACTAGTGACATGAGAAGACAGCGTATTCATAATTCGCTGGTGGGATCTACTGTTGGAGGTGATCAGACAGAAATCATCAGCGAAAAATGTAGTCACATATTTACTCTCGTTCAACATATAACCAAATTTATCATTTGTTTTCAAATACTCAAGTAGGGGGTTAATACACATTGTGAAAATAAGGGGTGATAATGGATCCCCCTGAAAGATCCCTTTCCGAAACTGAAATGGCTCAGTGTTCCAATGTTTTGTTACTACTGTACCAGAGATAACAGAGTACAAATTACTAATGTAGGCTCTCAATTCTGATGGAAGAAAATAACTGCTGAGTATATATTCGATCAGTGTATGAGGCACTGACCCAAATGCATCTTGTAGGTCAAACCATGTGAAGTGGACGGTTCTCTTGTTGATTTTAGCATGTTTGATTACCTCATGAACAATCATGTTATGGTCAACACACCCTGAAACACCTTTCATGAAACCTTTCTGAGTTGTAGTGTCAATCAGTTCATTCTGAGTTAGATAGCTCTCAAGGCGATTTACAATTATTTGGTGAAAAATCTTACCAAACACGCTGGAGAGTGCTATCATTCTGAAGTTCTCAGGATTGTCCAAAGAGTCCTTTTTATGCAGAAGGATAACTTTTGCTTGAGTCCAAGATTGCGGTGGGGTGGGGTTGGGGCTCAATAATAGCTTGCTATAAAGAGTTGCCAAGAAATGGTGAATACTGGGCAGTTCCAGTTCTTTAGTATCCCATAGGGAATTCCATCTGGCCCTGGTGCAGAGTTTGAACGTCTGTGACCTAAAACTTGCTTGATATCTTTCGGTCTGATTGGTCCCATGTTGAATTGATGGTGAATCTCATCAGCCGCCGGGCCCGTCCACCAGTCGAGCTTGTCCGGGTCGATCGGCGTGGGTTTGGCTGCGTACTTCGCTGAAAAGTAGTCATCAGCTGTTTGTCGCGAAAAGGTGGGATCGGATGCCGAAGAGTACAAGGTATCATTGACGACATTTTTACTGAAAGACCAAAAATTTTTCCTAAATTTACTTTCTTCATATTTTGCTGATCGTTGCTTTTCATGGGCTCTTCGTTCCTTCCGCAAAAAGTTATACGAATGCAATGCCTCATAGAATTTAGCACGATCATCAGAATTTGCGTTTGGAGAAAAGGCCGTTTTGCGAACAGAATGTTTCATTTTGTTCATTTCAAACAGCGTCTTAGATTGTCTCCTGATAAATGGTTCGCACTTGCTTGTTTCGTTCATACCTGAGAAGTGTGGCGACGTGTCAAAATACTCCTGTAAAATCTCGATAAAACGGTCCCCTGCTAGTGAGGCGGGTATTAAATCACTGGCCAGATCATGATGTATTATACGTGTAGCGGCTTTTATGTCATCGTCAATGTGATTCCACTCCTCAGGCGAGAGTTGCGGGCAGGTGTATTTCCGAAAGGCCGGTGTCTGCTGCTGAGCCAAGGTGTATGCAAATTGCCGACTAGAAAATGGCGTCGATGAGAGAAAGTGTTACACTCATTACAACTGAGTACAACGGCGTAGCCAGGATTTTATCTTAGGGGGGGGGCGGCTAGTCGGCGAGGGAGCGAAGCGACCGAGCCCGAGCGAGCGGAGCGAGCGAGGGGGGGGGGAGGGTGTGGGAGGGGGGTGTCCCCCCTCCCACGGTAAGAACTTTTTGCATTTTGATGTTGTAAATGGTGCAATTTGATGCATGTTTTTGCGCGTTTTATCGACGTGAAACAGTCCCACTTGTTTATGGTAGCAGTTTATTTTGATGTAGATTATTATTGAACAATTTGCCTATAAAATGGTATAATTTAGATACACTTCTTGTATTAATTCTTTTCACTGAATATCATGAACGCGACTGAACCCGAGCGAGCGGAGCGAGCGACTGGGTAGGGGAGGGTGTAGGAGGGGGGTGTCACCCCTCCCACGGTAAGAACTTTTTGCATTTTGATGTTGCAAATGGTGCAATTTGATGCATGTTTTTGCGCGTTTTATCGACGTGAAACAGTCCCACTTGTTTAAGGTATATAGCAGTTTATTTTGATGTAGATTATTATTGAAGAATTTGCCTATAAAATGGTATAATTTAGATACACTTCTTGTATTAATTCTTTTCACTGAATATTATGAACGCGACTGAACCCTAGCGAGCGGAGCGAGCGAGGGGGGAGGGGAGGGTGTGGGAGGGGGGTGTCACCCCTCCCACGGTAAGAACTTTTTGCATTTTGATGTTGCAAATGGTGCAATTTGATGCATGTTTTTGCGCGTTTTATCGACGTGAAACAGTCCCACTTGTATAAGGCATATAGCAGTATATTTTAGTGTAGATTATTATTGAAGAATTTGCCTATAAAATGGTATAATTCAAATACACTTCTTGTATTAAGTCTTTTCATTGAATATCATGAACGCGACTGAACCCTCGCGAGCGGAGCGAGCGAGGGGGAGGGGAGTGTGTGGGAGGGGGGTGTCCCCCCTCCCACGGTAAGAACTTTTTGCATTTTGATGTTGCAATGGTGCAATTTGATGCATGTTTTTGCGCGTTTTATCGACGTGAAACAGTCCCACTTGTTTCAGGTAGCAGTATATTTTAGTGTAGATTATTATGGAACAATTTGCCTATAAAATGGTGTAATCTAAATGCACTTCTTGTATTAATTCTTTTCGCTGAATATCATGACCGCGACTGAACCCGAGCGAGTGGAGCGAGCGAGGGGGGAGGGGAGGTTGTGGGAGGGGGTGTCCCCCCTCCAACGGTGAGAACTTTTTGCATTTTGACGTTGCAAATGGTGCAATTTGATGTTTGTTTTTGCGTGTTTTAACGAGTTGAAACAGTCCCACTTGTTTAAGGTTGCAGTATATTTTAGTGTAGATTATTGTTGAACAAGTTGCCTATAAAATGGTATAATTTAAATACACTAGTCTTCTTGTATTAATTCTTACACTGAATATCATGAACGCTGTCTGTTCAGCAATCAAGCAGAAAAAGCATGCACACGAGGGTGTAGATAGGGGCATATCCCCTGCCACACGAAGGTGATTTTGCGTTTTCAGACCTGAAATTCAGCGATCTGGTGCAAATTTTTGGTGCAAAACTTTTTCATCGAAGTGTTATAATCACGGAATTTAGCTCTTATTCCGAATGTGCACCATCTGTGTGTATGTATAAAGTCTAGTGAGGTTGAGCTTAGGGGAAGGAGGATTCCCCCTCCCGCTCGCGGAGCTTTTGCGTTTTTAGAATTGAAATAAAGCGATCTGGGTATAGCCACAGTCTACTTCTTTGCATGGCGGGGGGGGGGGGGGAGCAGGGAGAAGGCGTGGGCGAGTGTTATATCCACCCTTCCCTTCCGATGGAGCTTTTGCCTTTTTAAGGTTGAAGTTGAGATATCTCGTATACGCATATTTGATAGAATCAACATTTGGGAACTCACCAGAGGGGGAGGGTTTGGGAGGGGGATACCCCCTCCCAAGCACGAGAGATTTTGCATATTTTGAATTGAAATTCAACGATCTGGTGCACACTTTGAGTGAAATATTAAAAAAAAATATCTTATTTGATGAAAGGTTGCAAAGGAGACCCGCTTCATGTGCATGCATACAGTATACACGCATTTTTTTTTTTCGCCTCCCAAATCCCCGGTCCAAATCTTAGGGGGGCGACCGCCCCCATCGCCCCCCCCCCCCCCCCCGGCTACGCCAGTGACTGAGTACCGCAACAGAAACGAGAAGAACACGTTAAAAACTGTACATGTGCAAACGTTAAAGTCCAATAAAAATCACAGTTTTGTGAAGCAGTAATATCCGTAGGCGGAAAACAGTAAAATATTGCACAATTGGCAGAGGGTTCAGAAGCCCTTCCTTCTCCGTCTACGGACACTGGGGAAGGAAACTGTAGAAATGGAAATTTAACCCGTGTCATTTAATAGTGTTTTCAATACAATACGGGCAACATAATACCGAGTGGTATACGAGAAGGATCACGAAGATTGAATGAGCGAAGTCTAAAGGGGATGGCTTGTAACTGATCAATGGGAACCAGTGGGAATGCTGGGGGATGATTGTTCCAATCCCTGTGGAATTTATTTAAGAGTAATATCATTCTATTGTTGTGTGAAAAAATATTTGTTTCAGAATGATCTCATATTCAAATAATGTGCAGTTTAAATTTTCCACGTTAGCATGCATGTGCAGTGACGGGGCAATCGTTAACGGTAAATTGCACATTACTTGAATATGAGACCATTCTGAAGCAAATAATTTCCACACAACAATAGATACTCTTAAATGAACCCCATAAGAATTTGAACAATCATCCGCAGCATTCCAACTGATTGTCATTTACTAGCCATCTCCTTTGAACGAAATGCCTTCAGCTAAAATCTACATTGCATTAAAAGTCGTAATCGCAGAGATGTGTCATTGGACCAACGGACTTAAAACGTGTTTTTTCTTTGTTGATATTGTTGTTTTGGACATCCCAAATTCTCCTCCCCTAATCTAATGACTCGAAAGAAAGCACACCTTCTGGAAAAGTGTGTACTAAAAAAAGAGATTGCAAAGACTACATTGTACCATAATTATAATTCAGGGTATACAACTATTCAGGGTACACAACTATACGACGATTGACATGCGGCCGTCGGTTAGAGCAGACGCATAACTTTCATTCCCCAGCCACCGCCTTACACCGTCTGGAGACAGCACATTTACTCTTTAGTTTTCTTCGTTTTCTTCGCTTATTTTGCACCAACCTCGTTCACCACATTTAAGTTACTGGTACGAACCTGGACTACTGGTCTCACTCCAATTTCTTCAGCAAATTCTGTTTTTACTAATTAAGCGCAATTATGCCCATGTCAACCAGAACAACGGTGCCACGCCCATTTGCAAGCAAGCAGCCGAGCCGCGATCCTGCTACTGCAGCAGCAGGGGAAGCTTCCCCAGGCCAGACGGCGGTTGTGGAAACTGCCCCGTTAACCCCGGAAGTCTTGCAACGCAATCTCACGCAGTTTTCCACGAGAATTTGTGGAAAACTAGACCAACTTTCTGATGACGTCAATGCCATGAACAAGAAATTTGATGAGCTGGAGTCAAGCGTCAAGTTTAACTCTGCCAAAATAACCGAAATGGAAACGGAGGAGCTACCCAAAATGAAAGCAATGCTCGGCGAGAAAATTGAAAAGCTGGAGGAGAAGCTGATTCTTCTGGAAATCCGCAACCGGAAATCCAATCTCCTGTTCTATGGAGTCGAATCTCAGCAAGGTGAGGATATCTACTCCACTCTTAGGTCTACCTTCATCAATCTTGGAATAGAGAAACGCGTAGCCGACGGCATTGTCATCGCCAACGCTCACCGCCAGCCGAGGCGCAACGCTACCGTCGAAGGGCCTGTGCCTATTATCGCGAGATTTTGCTACATGCGTGAACGCGACCGTGTACTAGGTGCCTACGAGCGGTATCACTGACGGTGCTCCAACTCAACCGCGTCCGCGAATCTCGGTGCGAACCGATCTGCCGCCCACCCTCAAGGCCAGACGAGGAACCCTCTCGAGTGTCGCGTACAAAATGCGAAAGGACAGGGGTCTTTCAACCAAGGTGCCAGAGTAATCCTGCAGTGGAGAGAAAGAGGCTCGTCGAAATGGAATCTCTACACTGACTGACCAGAACGCCAGATCATGATTCTCGTGTAAGATTGTTCTTATGCCCTTATTTCACTCATTTTGCTCTGATATCTCCTCTTTACCCATTAATTCTGTAAGTTGGTTCCTTTTCAAGTAATTTAACGTGTCTGAATGGAAAGAAATGAAAATGCTTTCTGTACATTATCACGTGGAGAAATGGTTCAAAATTTTTAAGAGCGTAATAGGCCTATTAATATGTCATTATTGACATTGGTATAATTTACACTGGTTCATTTTTGCTTCAAATCAGCATAACCATAAATTGTGTGGATTGGTTTATAGAAATGAATGTTATTTTCTTAAATATAGATTTATTTCATAAAACTGCAAAATTATAGTATTCATGTCACTTCTTTCTCGAGCGCAGTGCGCAAACAAATTTCGTTTGTGTATCAAGATATTACTTCTTGTCTTTTTGTTTGTTTGTTTGTACCAAAACTCATGTGTTATGCATTGAGACCTAAAGAACGAAAATATATTTCCTTTTTATTACTAAGCTGAACCAGCCGATTACATAACATCCGAAAAAAAAAATCATACATAAACTAAAATATTTTGCATGGAATATTGATGGAGGATCTGTATTTCCGTTTTTATGTCCTTGTTTCATTCCCCTGATAACAAGCAATGAAGTTTCGTATCTACCGCAACTTTGTTTGCTGAATTTTTGTTGTTATAGCTGATTTATATGATAACATAACAAAGAGTGATACAGATAATAATGCTGCTCAACTGAGAGCAATATGTAGAATTTGTCTACTATTTGATAGTATAATTTCCAAATTGAATTTATTCAGCATATCTTGACGCATGCTTGATATGACAACTTTTTCCGGACTTTTTTTTTCTTCCCTCTCCTTCAATACCTTTACTCCCAGTCATACGGCTGTTTTGCTTGAAATGATAGTGCATATTATTTTTTCCTCATCTTTTCTTGTTTTATGTGTGTTTTCAACTTAATGTACTCACACATAATGGTTTAGATGTTAGAGTCTGCTGTATCTTGCGACCCTCCAGACTATCGCGTTCTTTTCTAGGCAGATCCTGCAAAGTTATGTAGATAGCATTCCCCAGAGTAAGACTTTCTCCTTCAAGACCTTTGTTCCCCGTCATATAACTGACCTTGCCTGAAGTTACAGTGCATATCTTTTTTTTTTTTCATCCTTTCTCTTGTGTGAGTGTGTGTTTTCTACTTACCGTCCTCATACATCAAACGTTATTTTGATACTCATTAGAGTCTGCTGTAGCATGCAACCTTATACAATAGACCATCGCGTTCTTTTCTAGGCAGACCCTGGTTACGTATACCGGACTTCCGATGGGAAACGAATGTTCGGAATGTATTTATCATGTAAAGTTATGTAAATGATATTTCTTTGAGTAAGACCCGCCTTGTATTTTTGTAGTCTGTTCATGATTCACAGTATTCTCTTACCACCATTTTTGTTTTGACGCTCATTGTAGTTTAATCATTATACGGTTACCCCACATACTGACTCTCACTTGCGTATATTATAGGCATTATGCTTTACTCGAGTCACTTCTTTTATGTGACACTCAATACCCCAATGAGATAAAATCTGCAATCATTATGTCATGTGATACGAATCAATTTTTTTTTCTTGCTTTTTTTTTCATCCATCATGTTTGGCTCTTCTTAGTTTCTCGTAGAGTAAGCTTCGTATTCTTATTAAATACCAGTAACCGAAACATGACGTTTTATTATTCCATTGATTTAACCATTCTACCATTGTTATACATAGTTTTGTCGTAGGAAATATAGAACTTTAAATTAGGCGGTAGCCATAAATTGTGAGCTTCATCAAAGAATTTAGTGACATTTCTGTAGATTTATTTCACTGAATAGTTTATTCCAGCATTTATGGCATCTTTCGTCCGCAATTGAAAAAATATGCAATTTTTCTGTATTAAGATGTTATCTGCCCTGCTTTGGCGGGGGGAGGCGAGTCACAAAAGTGACATTTCTCGTAGGGAGCTAGGTGTGTCTATTATTTACACTGATGTCAATGGACTAACATGGTGTCTTGTCTAGCATGTCCCTTAGTGGCATGGGTGTTTCTGCACGAAATTTGGCCTGGAGGGGGAGCTCATTATGTGAATTATGAAGGCATTGGTGACTCAGGTTCGGATGGTATGTCACTTGCTTCCTTTTGCCAAGGTGGGGCAGTTATCTCCCCGTACCTTAGATATACATGGTTTGCATGGCATCGCAACGAATGATAAATTATTAAGTGAATCTGCTATAGCTTGTGACTTTCCACATACCATCACATTCTGTACTTGGCGGATCTTCGTATGCGTACTCCTGATTTCCAACTGTGTAGGAATGCTGGAAATGTATTTGTGTTGTAAGCTATATAAATAGCCAGTAAAGGCTCGGTTGTATATTTTTGCAGTCTTTCCACTTATTTACAATATAAACGTGTATACTTATATATATAAACGTGTATACTTATATATATATATATATATATATATATATATATATATATATCTTTTTCCGGGGGGGGGGGGTCGCTCTACTACAGTTTAGTGAGGCTGGTACTTTACAAAATCGGCAAACATTTCCGACTTTACCAGACTCATGACAGATTTCAGCCATTGTGAAACTTATCGTGTTTACTCAGGGCGCTCGGTACCTCATTCGTTAATTTTACTATTTCATACCCATATATTTGATTGTTAAACTGATTTCAAGTAGGCTACATTTATGATAATGAGCATTCGTTTCTCTGAAATATTTGTATTTATACTTATCCTTTACAACCAAGTTGTCTCATAATTAACCATGCAAAGGTTCTGGCCATCTTATCTGATATTCTGCTTTAAAGTACAACACAATGTTCACCCTTTCAACAACAAATGTAAAACTTTTTAAATTATATCTGGATATAGAGCCCGCGGCGTGACGCTATAGCAACGCACGTGCGAGGCCTGGAACAGGCATGTGTTGTGGTTTATTCAAGTTTCCCGCAGTTAACTATGTTGTCATCATTTGTAAAGGGCACCGTCCTTCCTTGTCCTTCTTTGCACTGCATTTTATCTTACCATTTTGTTAATCAAACAAAAAAGTATCGATATTCACATAACACTTACTCAGCCGATTCAAACAATATGAGATCATATTGTATTAGCAGTACTCATGTATTTGCCTTTAAGTATATTCCTACATAAAATATGTTACTTATTGAAATTTAGATAATTCAAATTCCCTTTGCATTTTCTTTTGATTTGGATTTTCATTTTACTTTTTTCCCCTTCCTGTCTGCCAAATTCTAAACGGTGTATGGTGATGGCTGGCAGGAAGATGTGCACCGATGCTTTCTGTTATAGCGTATATGTACTTTCTGAGGCGGATTTTTTTTATTATTGCAGCGGTAGGGCAATGCTCTCTGCTGGTAAGATCATGTGCATTCCTTCTTCTTTTGTCTATACTCTCCGCCGACCATCTTGTGTATGCATGTTTTTTTTTAATTTTATTTCGGAAGCCCACCAAGACACTCGTTGTATCTTCGTTCGCCTGTTGTGTGTGTTCCTCGTTCTTCTCTCTCATCGTTATTGACCCTTCTAGCCCAATTCATTCTGCATTCTTTTACTCCCAGTTCCCTTCCTTCGCAACGATCCTCTATCTACTCAAGTCCTTACGCAACCCATGCACACTACTATGTGCATCGATTATTTCCCGCGCCCTGTCACATTCCGTCTGCCGTGTCTGCTGGCTATTCTCCAATTGCATAATAACCTGGCATTCCTTCCTTTAGCGCTACTGTTTATGCAGGTTCATATCTTAGACAATTTCATCTTTCGTTACGGCTGATCTCTCGAATGCACCCTTTTATTCCGTGCCAAATGACGATTTTTCTGAATTGTATAGGCTCACAACATCCGAATCTGACTCAGTTGATGAGGCACCAGTAACACAAGCAACTCCTTATGACAACTTCGTTGCCGATAATATTAATTCAGCAGTAAATGAACTGCCTTATGATCTTAGTAATGATTTAAATCTGAACACGTCATGTAATAATATAATTGTTAATCAAGTCAAAGATATGTATTTTTATACAAATGATGCACAGGATAGAGTGTGTTAGTGTAGGCGTGGTGCACTCGAGGGTATTTACAATGTAGTGCAACATGCACTCGGCTTCGCCTCGTGCATGTTTCACAATTGTAAATACCCTCGAGTGAGCTACGCCTCCACTAACGCCACGAAATAATCCTGTGCATCATTTGTTTTATAAAATGGGTCGAAAATTCGAAAACTAACATCATTTTTCAGCGTGTTTCACGTACCTTTGTGGGTCAAGACGTCCGAAGATGTTCGTCCCAAACATTTACGCACGTCGCACTCGCGGAAGTCCCGCACATACAGTATAAGTATAATGGGGGGTTGGGTTTCCGGACACTTAAGTTCCCGCATGAAAACTTACTTATATTACATAGAATATGCACCATTTACCTTAAAGACTTGATATAGACTCCTCATATAGGCCTACTAGACAACATACTCTGAAAACGGCGAGAGAATTAACCTGCTAAATCGTTGGATTTGCTCTTCAAAGTGACTCCATGTACGCGTCCGGTCCCATAGCGCTTGGTCTACTGTACTGTACAAAGTGTACGTATAGTATAGAGTATACGTACGTACGCCACACATGTTATGCACAAGGGAAGACAGGCCGGCCGGCCGGCCGGCAGCCCGAACTAGAAGTTGTTTACAGGATTGACAGCGCGTATGCATGCAATTCATCAAAGGAGCCGCCGCGCGCACAGACGATCGGCAATCTACCATAGGATTACAGGCAGTGCAATTGTACTGAAGTAAAGGAAGGAGGTGTGTCTCATTTCAGCGCTTCCTATTGGCTACATTCTTGAACCCATTTTATAAAATTTCTCTAAAGACACGTTTTCTCTGTTGCATTTTAACATAAGAAGTCTGAATAAACATTTTGATGAGTTAAAATTTTTATTAGAATCCGATGCTAGCCAATCACTCTCTATCATTGGACTTAGCGAAACCTGGTTGACTTCCACTACGGAAGATTCCTTTGCAATCGACGGATACAATATGTATGTCAGTAATAGATCGGACAGAAGTGGAGGCGGTGTTGCATTTTATGTATCAAGTATTTACAAATGTATTGTTCACAACGACATTTGTAGAATGGACAACACTGTTGAATCTCTTTTTGTAGAAATTTCTATCCAAGGATGTAGGAATGTGTTATTGGGTACAATATACAGACCTCCTAATTCGAAAACTTTAGATTTTGTGACATATCTTTCAGACCTGGTAAAAATCCAATTTTTAGAAATAAGGATTGCTTTCTACTTGGTGATTATAATATTGATTTGCTGAAATCTGGAAATGATTATATCTCAAGCGAGTTTCTTGAGACATTTTTGTCTTCATCCTTTTTGCCACTCATTACTAAACCGACTCGCGTCACGGATCACTCTGCTACTTTCATTGACAATCTGTTTTGCAATATCTTACCTCTTCCCGATTCTTTTATAATTCTCTCAGATGTGACCGACCATTTCCCAATCATGACTCATTTTACTTTGAAAACTTTGGCTAGTGATGCTAAACCTTCGGCTCCTTTATGCAAACGTAGAGTCTCATGTGAAAAGTTAGCCAGTTTTGATGCCGCTCTTGATAATGCTGATTGGTCACGAGTTTATGAAAATGATGAAGTTAATCTGTCTTTTGATAATTTCATGGAAAAATTTAATTCTCTTTTGGATGATATTATTCCCAAGCAAAAAAAGTAAAATGGATTATAAAAAGACGCCTAGGTTACCATGGATTTCAAAATCAATTCTTCGTTCAATTAATAGAAAAAATCGATTGTATTATAAATATAAAATGGAAGAAACTGAACGATCAAAGAACAAATATACATTATATAAAAACACATTAACTAGGATTTTACGTATGGAAAAGAAAAGGTATTATTCTCAGCAGTTGTCGAAATTTAAGTTTGATATCAAAAATACCTGGAAAGCTTTAAAGCAGGCAATGAATATTCCGAACAAAAAAGCAGAAATAGATGAAATAATAATAATAATAATAACAATAGTCAGTTCTTAGAAACGCATAATACCATAAGATAGTCTCTATGCGTGTACAAAATAATGAAACAAAATCTATCACATATTTCTCTATTCAAACATGTAATCAACAATTGTCAAAAAGGTGAGTTTTTAACACAGATTTGAATTTATCAAAATCTGTAATGCATCTAACACTGAGAGGGAGATTATTCCATAATGAGGATGCCATTTTTCCAAAAGACCTATCACCATTTGTCTTAGATTTGACACTTATTTCAGAGAGGAGATTTTTTGATTTTGAGCGCAGATTACGACCAGGATGATATGGCTTGATGAGTTCACTGAGATATGCAGGGGCATTTCCATAAAAAACATTTGAATACAAGGGTCAAAATCTTAAACTTGATACGAGCTCTTATGGGCAACCAATGAAGACTACGAAGAATGGGAGTTATATGATCAAATTTCCTTTTGCGTGTCAAAAGCCTTGCGGCTGAATTTTGTATCCGTTGGAGTCCTTTCAGGTGAGAGTCTGGAACTCCAATGAGCAAACCATTATTATTATCCAAATGACTAAAAATAAACGCATGAACCAGTTTTTCTGTAGTTGCTTTATCGAGAACGTGTCTCAATTTTCCAATCCTGTGTAGACCTATGGCTGCAGATTTGATAATGTTATTGATGTGAGTTTTCATACTAAGATCATCTTGGATAATGACACCAAGGTCACGTGCCTTAGAAATTGGCAGCACAGGAGTATCGCAAACATTAACGGACAAAGTTGTTGAGGACTTGTTACGAGATCTTACATGCACAACTTCAGTTTTCTCAAGATTCAATTTCAAACCATTTTGCAAAGACCAATCTTGAATTTTACCTAAGCATGATTCAATCTGACCAACTGCTACATTCGAATTAGTGCTTTTTGGCAATGAAAGATAAATCTGAGTATCATCAGCATATGTAATTTTACTTATGCCACACTTGTCAATTACATCCTCTAAGGGAGCTGTGTACATTATGAAACACAGTGGTCCTAAGACAGAACCCTGAGGAACCCCTTGTTTGAGAACATAAGGGGCAGATGCAGTACCATTGATTGAGACACTCTGCGTTCGGTTGCTAAAATAAGACTGAAACAAATCAAATGCAGTACCAACAATTCCATAAGTCGATGACAGACGGCGGAGCATGATGTTATGGTCAATAGTGTAAAATGCAGACGAGTAGTCTCCAGCATCACCAACAGTGTCTCCTGGCCCCTGTCTGCTGCAAGAAGTAGGTCATTAAAAACACGTATCATAGCTGTCTCAACACTGTGATTTCTCCTGTATGCTGATTGTGCTCTTCCATACATTTCATTTGATTCCAGATATGCATTTATCTGATTGGCACATGCTCGCTCTACCAACTTTGCAACAAATTTAAGCTTTGCTATTGGTCTGTAATTTCCCAATACTTCTGAATCTAAACCTGGTTTCTTAATAAGAGGATCAACTTGTGCATGCTTGAAGGAATCTGGAAAACAGCCGCTCATCAGAAAAAGGTTGATAATGCGTGTGAGTACTGGAGTCAGCTCATTAACACACTTCTTCAACAGCCATGTGGGTATTGGATCCTGGTTGCAAGATGAAGATGGTGAAGCCAACACCAGTTTCCTTACCGCTGTCTCGGTGACGGGTTGAAATTCTGCAAAGGTTGGTCCGTATGCTGTCGCATGGATGCTATTTGGACGTGGTGATGTACAATGAACTGAAAGTGATGACTGGTTGTTTGACACTTTTGCCAATTCATTCTTTATGTTTTGAATTTTCTCAGAGAAGAATTGCACAAACTGGTTAGCCAAGTGAAGTAAATCACCACCATACTTGGATGGAAGAACCTTGTCGGACGATGACGAGGAAAGTTTGCTGAACTTTTGAAATATTTGCCGAGTGTTGCAATCCTCGAAGGATTTCTTGTGATATTCACGTCTTCTCTTGTTCAACAAAGCCTTGTATCTAGCTCGCTGATCTCGAAAAACTTGTTTGTACACTTCGAGATTCTGAGAATTTCTAAGCCGTTCCCAGCTCCGAAGTTCCTTCTTTGCTGCACGGAGAGAATCATCATACCAAGAAGCATGTGGACGAGCAGTGATTGTTTGTATTATCTCAGGTGAATGCTTGTTCAGCAGATCACTAAGGACATCATCATACTGTTTTACTAATTCGGCTAGATCAGAGGATGGAGCAAGAAACAGTGCAGATTTTGTAATGTCGCAGCGAAATGCCTCCAAATCTATGTCACGAAGCTTACGCGTCTTTATGACAATCTTCCCTGCCGGAGGCCTGGATGTGTTCAGCTTACATTCAACCAAAGCATGATCTGAAGGCAAGGGATTAGAGACGGTGACACTGTCATCCACAACAAAATCATCCAAAGCACGTATCAGGATCAGATCCAATGTATGGCCTGCATCATGGGTTGGAGATCTAACAAGTTGGTTGAGGTTGAATGACGTAGCAAGATCATCAAGAAGTATAGTGCTGCGACTTGTGACGTCATCAACATGAATGTTAAAATCCCCACACACCATAACGTGACCAGGGTAAGTAGCCAGCTCTTCAAGGAGTGTTGAAAACTCATGAAAAAAGTTAGTAATTGTGGAGCATCTGTTTGCTGTCATTTGCGGCCTATAAATCACTACCAGACGCACAGATGAACACTTTAACGAACAGGTAAATGTCAAATCCATAATTTCAAAAGACTCGAATACTTTGGATTTGTTGGAAACAACTTTGATGGACTTACGGAGGCAAATACCAAGGCCACCTCCTTTCCTGGTTTGTCTTGGCACATGGTGCAGCCTATAATCGGGTAGTACATTTAGTATTCCTGCAATGGTGTGGTCATCTCGATGATCCCCTGACATCAATGTTTGTGTGATGACAATAATATCAAGTTTTCTCTCCATCACCACATCACAGAACATGTCCACTCTGTTGTTCAGCGACCGTGCATTCCACAAGCCAAAGTGACAGGGCTTTTGGGCTGACATGCCAGTTGAGGGCATCATGGATGCTGGGGGTGGTCTTACCTTGTGGCAGCATGGCAAATATGGTAGAGGCATAGATTGTACAGTTGAAATGCTGCTCTCTTCAGACGCTACATGTATGACAGAAGATTGAGTAATGGGTGTTGCTGCTTTCCGCTTTTTCCCCGTCTCGTTTTCTTTTTGTACGAGATTCCAAGAGAAGTGAGAGTTCTCCATAATGTAGGGGGAAGCCATTGATGACATGTCTCTTTGAGGCCGATATCATACAGCTTCTGCCTGGGATAAGTATGCGTAACATGCTCTCTGATGTCTTTAGTTTGCGTGCCTTGACCTCTGCACAAATCCTCAAAAGGCCCAGGGTTAGGATTGATGTCGCCATCACGAAGAATGGAGATTCGAAAACAAGCATCAGACTTGGGGTAGTAGTGAATCTGACCGCCACAGAGTTTACTTGTAAGTTTCACTGCCTGAGAATGTGTCCACTTCACTGGTGTAAGAGTGTACTGGGATTGTCTCAGTTGAGACCAGCATTCTGAAGTACACCCATTCAGCAGGTGCATGCCAAGGAGCAGAACAAGGGTTGAATACTTGATTGACCCCATTGTCTCAGTACAGTGTAACTGCTTCAGTGGATGGTCACAATAGGATTTCAAGCTAGTTCATTCAGGCTTGAGTAATCAGCAATGGGTATGCCCATAAAGAAGCTGTAACATGGCTGTGCTTGACCCAAGTAGACTCATGGTATGGCAAAAAATATGAAGTCCACAGACATGACAGGTACATCCTTAGAAATTGCATCAAGAGTCTAGCGTGATCCAGATGCCTTACCAAGAACATTGGTGTAGTTTTGAAGCTATGGCCAAGATGATACAGCAAGAAATTAGCACAAAATATGGGAGCAGATGTGAGGAGCTGTTCATGGGCTGAACGCTCACTCAAATTTTAAATAAAGTGGGATCATGAAATAATTGAGGACCCTGTTGATATTGCAAATGTTTTTAATTCTTATTTTTCAAAAATAGGTGACACGCTTGCTCATGGTATTCCAGCTACAGAACAGAATTTTACTGAATTCTTAGGCCACTGTAACCCCAACTCTATTTTTTTAACTCCAACAAATAGATATGAGATTATCGATATTGTATCCTCTTTAAAAAACAAACGTAGCTCCGGTTATGATGATATAGATAATTGTATCCTTAAGGGTGTTATATCATCAGTCGCAGATCCCTTGGCTCACATTTTTAATCTGTCAATATACTAATGATGCACAGGATAGAGTGTGTTAGTGAAGGTGCGGCGCGCTCGAGAGTATTGACAATGGTGCGACATGCACGAGGCGCAGCCGAGTGCATGTTTGCAACCGTTGTCAATACTCGAGAGTGAGCCGCACCTTCACTAACGCCACGAAATAATCCTGTGCATCATTAGTTTTATAAAATGGGTCGAAAACTAACAGCATTATTCACGTACCTTTGTGGGTCAATACCAGTCAGCTACATGTAGCACTCGCTCAAAAGTCAAGATGTCCGAAGATGTTCGTCCCAAACATTTACGCACGTCGCACTCGGAAATCCCGCACACTCACCTAGTACTGTACGTACGTATAAGAGTATACGTACGCCACGTACTGTTAAGCACAAGAAAGGCCGCCGGCTGTTGTGGCAGCCCGCGGCCCGAACTAGAAGTTGTTTTACTACAGGATTGACAGCGCGTATAGTAGCGCGTGACGCACTTGTAACAACTGATTGAGTGCGCACTGCTAGTGTAAAACATTGTGACGTACGTCAGGCCAGGGAGGTGGAAGAGAAACTCTTCTTAGTGCTTACCTGAAGAAAATAATGCACGCACACGTGACTCATTTCAGCGCTTCCAATTGGCTACATTCTTGAACCCATTTTATAATTTCTAATGGTATGTTTTCTGATAAACTGAAATTGGCTAAAGTAATTCCAATACTTAAAAAAGGTAATAATCTGGATGTCAGTAATTATCGTCCAATCTCTTTATTATCTTCATTACCGAAAGTTTTAGAAAAAATAATGTACACCAGAATTACCAAATTTTTAAATGTGCACAAAATATTCCCAAATTCCCAGTTTGGTTTCCGAGAAAAACATAGTACCATCCATGCAGTTCTTCATTTTATTGATAAAGTCGTTAATGCAACTGACAATCATTCTCATTTAATTAGTATATTCTTGGACTTCTCCAAGGCCTTTGATACAATTAATCACAACATTTTACTCTACAAGTTATCGCACTACGGAATACGGGGGAAGGCCTTGGAGTGGTTCAAGACTTATTTAGCTGACAGAAAACAGTTTGTTTCAATAAAAGATAATAATTCAGTTCAGATGTAAAGTGTGGTGTTCCACAGGGAAGTCTTTTAGGGCCGCTGCTATTCATAATATATATCAATGATTTTTCCTCTGTTTTAGAGGTAGTTTCCTTTATACACTATGCTGATGACACCAGTGTTTTTCTTGCCCATAACGATATCGATGTTCTTGTTCAACAAGCTAATACAGAATTGAAAAAAAGTGACCAACTGGGTCAGAGCTAACAAGTTGTCATTGAATGTTCAAAAAACAAAATATATGCTTTTCAGCAATACTGTTGATTCTTTGAATTCAGAAATAGTTCTGGATGATTGTAATTTAGAAAGTGTGTCTTATTTCAAATTTCTTGGTATTTTTGTAGATAATAAACTTTCTTGGAAAATACATATTGATCATATTTGCAAAATCATCTCTCGAAATATAGGTGTTATGAACAGACTAAAATTTTATATTCCTGAAAAGACATTACTTGTGTTATACTCCTCTTTGATACTCCCTTACCTTCATTATGGAATTTTAGCTTGGGGTAATACACATCAGACGCTGCTGAATAGAGTGTTATTATTGCAAAAGAAAGCCCTCCGTATCATTTCCAATCCTCCCACTCGTTCACATACAAATGTATTGTTTAACTGTAATAAGCTACTAAAAATTAACGAATTATTTTTATACAACTTAGGCTAATTTATGTATATGTATGATAACAGTTTACTGCCACCTATCTTTGGTTCTATGTTCCAAAAAAATCAATCATTCCATAATTACCCCACCCGACGCTCTAACGAGTTTCATTTACCACTTCTTCCAACGATTCTAGCAAAGAATACACTTATTTACACTGAACCTAATTATTGAAATTCCCTGAACCACGATATAAAATCTGCTCCCTCTATTATACTCCTTTAAAAGGAGATTGAAGTTTTTTTTTTCTTTTGCAATCCTATAATGACGACCCCCTGAATCAGATTAGTTCATAGGCTTATTTTGTTTCCCGTCCGCAAAATCTTTATTGCCGTTTTTTTCATCATTGTTACTTTTGCCTTAGCTTTGATTATGATAAGATCTTCTTTAACTTATACCTCGCAGTTGAAGGGTTTGTTGTATATTCTTCTTTTCTTCTTCTTCTCTTTCTTCCTCTAACCTCCGAGGATCGTTGTCTCTGTTGCTTACTCCTGTCTATTTCATTACCTCTTCGTCGCGCTGTAGTCTTGTTTCCTGTCGTGTCGTCAAGTCAGTTTTCTTCCCTATAAGTAGTCTTGTTGCTGTCCCAGTCTTGTCTCATGTTCATTATTTTGTTTGTTATTGTTTTGTGTGTAACTGTTTGTCCGTCTGTCTCTTAGTGGGCTGCTAAACTTTTTATGCCAAACTTTTCGTGCTGCTTTGATGCTATATTTAGTCAAATTTTGCATCGACTTTTTAATACAAGAGGGGCCCACACTCTACAAGCATTGTCTTTTTAGTGGGTCCCTCCATTTTTTCACACAGTGTATATTGACAATTCTTTCATTTTCGTTACTTCTGCAACAATTGCAATGTATTGATACTATTAGTTTTTCACATTATTGTTGGTTTCTTTGTACGAATTTACATACATTGTTTCTGTCACTCAAGAAAGTGAGATTTATGTCTGTATGATTTTATTGTGGAAAAACGAATAAATTCGAACTCGAACTCGAACCTCATTGCCCACATCGTACAGAAAACTCCATTCGGTTTGCTTCAGTGGTCAAAGAGAAATGAGGAATTTTGTAGAGGATGTCATGAATCTTCTTCCTCTAAGTTCTGTCTATTGTATTCACACACAAAAGCATCGAAATGCTAAACTTTGAAGAATCAGACTCACGACACGCTTTCAAACATTCTACATTTCTCTGCGACCGCTCAATCAAATTGAATGGGGTTTTCTGCAAAATAGAGCTTAGATATTATATTTTAAGACGCTGAAGTAGCAATCAAACAGTCTTGTCATTTTGGGTGCTATTAATGCGAACATTTGATTGCAATTTTTTGGACATACTGTACAGCGTTTATTCAAGCGTTTAATCTAATACAAAGTTATGCTAGCTGGACAATGAATGGGACAAAAACTAAGGTAAAACACTGTATATATAGATTTAGTTGCAAATAGTTGCAATGAAATGATAGGAAGGTTCAGGTCATATAAAATTAAAAAAAAATGAAATTCTTTTCATTTTCTTTATCATTTCCACCTGGAATGTCCCTGGAAACGCTTCCTCCTCCCCAGACAACTACTCAATGGACATCCCTGGACAATTTCCTTTAGTTTTTTATTGACATGTATTTCAATTCTTTCTAGGAAACTTGCTGCAATTAACATGTCCAGAAAAAAAAAACATGACCAGTACACCTTCGAGCTTCCAAATTTCAGAGTTCAGCTTTCACATGATAGTTTTAGTTCTTGACAGGAGAGCTTCCAACTGGTGACACTTTTATAACAGGTGGTCAAACCTAGACTATTTTTCTACACCTAGCCTAAAATAAACAAAACAAAGTAAAAAGCCTGTGATTCTGAAAGCCACACTCCAAAAACGTCATCTGGTTTTAATTTGACCGAAGTGAAGTTGAACGATGAATCTTTTCTTGTCCAAAGCACTTGTAGTTCACTTCTCGAGCGACTCAGATGGCGGATTGAACGGACGTAGCTCTGGAGTGCTCTTGACTTTTACTTCCCCGGAATTCATATACACCTTACTTTTTCACATCTCTACCGAGAATGTTATCTGAACGTGACAAGGAAAAAAGAGACTTCAATCTTCGAAAACAAACTGGAAATAAATCACGTTCAAAAACCAAGCCAAATGAAATCGAAACTGAAGGAAGTGCGTCTGGGGCGTCTTCTCGTGATGAATCGCCAGATCCCTCCGTGCGGCCCAAGGAACCCAGCATTCCTAGCGGCTCCGCCCAGCAGGCTGCGCAGGACCAGAGCGAACCGTCCACACGGGAGCTTATGTCCATGATGACTGATCTGAAAGATACTATCAAAACAAAAATGGACACTATCCTTTCGGAAGTGGTTTCCTTTAGAGACCTAGCTGAAGTCAAAAAGAACATTGCAGAAATGGAGCACAGCGTAGCTGACACCTCGGACAGGATCGCCGAAGTTGAAGATAGTAAGTTGCCCAACCTGAGAAAAGAAATAGACAAAGTACGATATGATATGGAAGAGAAAATGCTGCTCTACGAGATTCACAACCGGAAACTAAATGTACTCATATACGGCGTCACCCCACAAAGCAACGAAAATGTCTACGAAGCAGTCTACACTGTCCTCGCAAACCTCCTTGGGGTTTCCCGGGACCAGGTGGAGAAAATACCTCTTTATACCAATGCTCACCGAGTGCCTCGTGCGAGGAATCCCAGGGAAAACCAGAGTGACCGAGCGAACAACCCCCGGACCCCATCATTGTCCGATTCAGCCGAATGGTGGACCGCGATAGAGTTCTCCGAGCTTTCGAGAGGCCGGTACAGCGTGAGGACCCGCCGAGAGCTGCCGCACACAGAGCTGCTGCACCTGGCGCCACCAAAGTCTCCAACAAACGGATCACGATCCGTTCTGATCTACCCCCAAGTATGAAGCGAGAAGGAGGCAGGCTCGCAGCCATCGCGTACAAACTTCGACAGCAGCAGAAAGTCTCCACCAGAATCATCATCAACAAAACCAAGGTCATCCTGCAAACTAGGAAAAAGCAAGACGAGGGACGTCCAGATCCTTGGTCGACCTACAGTGAGTCAGGAAAGTAAAAAGAAAATGAATTAATATTGGAAGGGAAAAGAACAGGTTAGCATTTTTGCATATGTCAATATAATGTCAAGCTTTCGTCTTCTTTTACTATGTTTATAGATACAACTTTGTTGTCTTGTATCATGAAATGAATCTATAGATTATAATAATTTTGAATTTGATTATCAAGGGACAAAAAAAAGTTCCTGGCATTAATAAGAAACAAATAGATGTGATTGTAGAGATTGATGAATTATTTTCTGTAAGTATGTATGCTAACTTAATTTGTAAATTTAAGTTTTATAACTACCATTTTTATTTATTTTTTCTGACAAAAAAAATCGAATCCCTCGTTTCTCCGAAACTGTGCATGACAAGAGTTAATTGCACAGTAAATTATTATTGAGTTCATAAATAATATTACTTTAATAAATATATATTGGAATAGAACAGTCGTTAAGTGTTCTGTTATAAAGCTGAGTATCATTTTGCCTTTTTTGCTCATTGACTGTATCGACGTATACATTGGCCAAAAAAAAAACATTTTCATGAAGCGGAGTATCATTTTGCCTTTCTGCTCATAGACCTTATTGATACATACATCGGCCAATTAAAAAAAAAGTGCCGCATATCAGTCTGTTATATTTTTAAACGACTTCCCCTTTATCAGATCATTCAATCTGCAGCTTATTACAGGGATCATATAAATCTACATTTCTACAGCGTTGTTATTGCCCTAAAACATGGCAAAGTCCTACACTCAATGATTTGCTCTCAATTCACCCCTCAGTCCATATCCCCATACAACCCTTCGATTTCCTCCTGATTTTATTTGCAGAAATACTTTTCCGTCAATACCATCAATATCATGTTCGTATGAACCACATCATTCCACTAATAGCTACGCGCCTTTCCTTATTCTCTTTCAATGCTGAGTGTGGTCATTGTATAGCATCATACCAATGGGATGTTGTGTGATCTACGTCTTTGTTTTGCATACGATGCATATTCGCATACCTTTTATAGTTACGCTTCTACGCTTCTATTATAGTCAACAAACTTTTATTTTTTAGGTGGCATTGCCATATTTTTTTCTTTTTCTGATGTGTGGCAAATTGTAATGTTCTTACTGCACTGAACTGTGACAAAACATGTATAAATACATGCTGGTCGCATACTCTTTGCAATTATTATGTGCTTCTAATTCATAAATACATAAAGAATCTCCTCCCCCCCCCCCCAAAAAAAAAAGAAAAAAAGAAAAAAAAAAGAAAAAAGAATATATATATATATATATATATATATGTATATATATATATATATACACATATGTACCCGAAATTGAGGTAACCTACATTTTTTCTTTTAATTTGCAAACCGGATATTTCAAATAATAGTGCTTTCGGCTCAGGCTACCAGCTAGCCTGTATATTATTCAATATTACAGTCTTGACGTATATGCTAAACTGTGCATTAGGCTCCGTTCACATAGCCTAGAAGTATTCGGTATTCGCTATTCGCTATTCGCTATTCGCTATTCGGGCACCGAATACACCATCACCCGCACCGTCAACTCACCATCCCATGCAGTGAGGATTTCTTCCTCCTACATCCCAGCAAATCTTATTAACAATTTTTAAACTGCATCAGAATGTCAGTCTACATGCTTATTTTTGCTAAAGGGCAAATCCAGACCAAAAGAGTCATTATTTCATAAACGAGAGACGGTATACGCTGCAAGAAAATCGAACAAGCTCGATTCCCACTTTGCTGTACTTTTCGCAGCTATTCGTACTTTCGAATAGTGCCCTCTTATGTGAACCGGTGTGAGGAAATCCTATCGTTCGATTCAAGCTATTCGCGTGCCCTCGAAAAACGAGCCCGAATACCCGAATAGTACTTCTATGTAAACGCAGCCTTAAGCATGCTGTTTGTTCACGTTCTGATAAAGTTACAAATATTTCTTTCGCAAATGAGCATACACCTGCCCACATACCGGTTTTGACCGACTATAAACTTCCCTATGCAGTGTGTGACCTAAGCTGGCTGCTCAGCTCGCTGAGTTGACATACAGTCTATCATTATCATTTTGGCGCCACTTGCAGCGAGATTTAGTCTCATGAACTTGTTTTATGCCTATATGCATGTACACTAATGATTGGAAAAGGGCTTTTTTTCTTCTTTTTTTAAATGAAACTACTGAAATGCTGTTCCCCCTTCTTATTGCCTGCTTTTTTTTTCTTCTTCATGCTTTCGAACTGACGTTTAAAAGCTCACGTTTTTACGATACGGTATATGTTTTTTTCTTTTCTGTCTCTGCATGCTCGTATATAAATGTACTGGTTTGCACCTGTTGTATTCCTAATACCCTGGTAACAAATTGGCCGCTCAGCTCACTGAGCTGGCATACAATGGCTTATAGTCGTTGCCATTTTGACACCACTTACTTTCGTCACACGATTCATGGTTGATCAAATACATTAACGTTGAAAAATGCTCTAAGCACAATTAAAGATGTTATCCGCCGCTATATGCAATATCGGCACGGATTCTGTTAATTTTTCGTTAAAATCATTTAAAAAGGATAGGTCCTATAAGATTTTATGATATTAAAACTTTTTTTGTTGTTGTAATATGAGCACATACCCCAATGTTGGATTTCACTGTATATATAAGTGCCTGATACATGGTACTAACTGATTTTGTAATTTAAATTGGCTGCTATGCCTACTGAGTTGACAGTTAGTCTGTGTTGTTTTCTCTTCGGAGCCGCTTGTGGCGCAATATTGTCACATACTAAGTAGTTTGTGACTGGTCATGCACTGCTATATGGTTGATAACGTTTCATACGCTTCGTTCATCATCAATATACCAGAGCTGTAGAGATTCTGCTGAAATTATTCAAAAACTTTTTTTAATATCAACGTTATTAAAAAAAAGATGGTATTGGCCGACGTGCCGCTTGCCGTTAATGCCGTAAAAAGATATATTCAAGAAAACACTAGCTTGCGTTCTCTGAACCATTATGACTGTCATTGTCAGTGTTGAAAGTTTATTTCTAAGTTTAATCATTGAAAACAAAAATAACTATGATTTGCATATAAGGTATTCCACTGATGGTTCATTAGCCGTAACCACCCTACTGGATAGGTTCACCGACCTATCACACTATCCAATCTCAACATTCACTCCTTATTTATGCTTCATGCACTTTGAAATGCTGTTGTCTACGTTGTTATGATCTTCTGTTCGAATCAGGAGCACCTGCTTACATGTAAATGTATACTGGTTTTGGCCGGCTACTTGCCTGACATGCCTGAATCGGTTCTCTCAGCTCACTAAGACGACCGGTATTTAGTAATCAGCTGTTAATTTGGCGCCCTTTTAATACAATATATCACATTGTTTGTGGAGGGTTAACAACACTTAGAAGATCTGTTTAAGCTTCCATGTATCATCTCCCTTTTATAGGCAGTAACCATTTAACAGGCTAGGTTCACCGACCTGTCACATTATCCGATCTTTTCATTTACTGCTTATCTGCGCTTCATGCATTTGAACTGCTGTTTGTCCACATTTTTATGCTGCTATGATTCTCTGTCGCATTGCGAACACCTGCTCACATAATAAACGCATACTGGTCTAACCGGCCATGCCGGCTACTCGCCTGAAATGCCTGAATTGGTTGCTCAGTCCACTGAGACGACCGGTATTTAGTAGTCAGCTGTTATTTTGTCGCCTTTGTAGTGCAATTATATTATGCAATTTATCTCGTTGTGAGTGGATGGTCAACAACACTTAGAAGATGTGTTGATGCTATCTAGCACTATTTATTATAATCTGTTGTTGTTTTTATTTTGGAGCCACTCGTGACGCTATTTCATCACATGGTTTGATACCGGCCATGTGTTGCTATGATAGGAAATGTAAAATACGCATTACCCATTATTTATCATCAGAGTGGCGAGGACTTTGCTAACTCCATTAGAATTTTGTTGTTTTTTCCTCTTTTTTTCAAAGTAAAAAATGGTATTGGCCAACTTATCGCATCCTATTAAGTTTATTATTAAAGAAGAAAAGAAACATTGTAGACAACACTCTTGCGTTCTGTGAACTATCATGTTGTTTGAGTGTAAAGTTTATTTCCAAGTTCAACAATAACAGAAAAAAAGAAAACTGACTGTGACTTGCCACAAGACATTTAATTGACAAATCATTATGCAGTAACCACCCCACAGAATAGGTTCACCGACCTGACATATCATCCAATCTCAACTTGGTATTGTTAATCTATGCTCATGCATTTGAACTGTTGTTTTTGTTTTTGTTTTTTTTTTTGTTTTTTTTGTTTTTTGTTTTTTGTTTTGTTTTGTTTTTTTTTTTTTCCGTCCGGTCTTGTCTCTGTCTTGTTTTTGTTTTCCGTCCGGTCTTGTCTCTGTCTTGTTTTTGTTTTCCATCGTCCAGCCCTCGTGTATCGTTATCTCCGTTGTGCTAGTCTTACTTCCTGTCGTAGACTGTCTTTTGCGTTTAACTATAGCCTCGTCGATGTCCCAGTGTCGTTTTATGTCCGTTTATATGTTAATGTTGTCATTTTGTGTTTTTCTTCCTTTTCTGTCTGACTCTTTATGGGCTTCCATTTCTAATTCTATTTTGTCAATGTTTTTAAACATTTTTTCCTCTCTACTTTTTTTTCTCTGCTGTTACAACTATTTTCGCTGTTGTTGCTTCAGACATTTTCGTTGCTGTCCTGATGCCGATAATTATTACCAATATTTTCACTGATTCTTTCTCTCCTGAGGGGCCCACACTCTACAAGCTTCGTCTTTTCAGTGGGTCCCTCCGTTTTTCGCCTTGTGTACGTTGATATTCAACTTTACTTTAATTTACTTCAGGCATTGTAATGTATCTTTACTGCAAGTATACAAGTACTGTTTTACTCTGTTAAACTCACTTTGATTGTTTGATTGGTTTTTTTTTTTTTTTTTTTTTTGGTACGATTCTTATCACTGAAGAAAGAGTGATGTATGTTATGTTATTTTTTTACTGTCGAGAAACGGAATAAACTTGAATTTGAATTTGAATTTGAATTTGTTTGTCCAAATTCTATGCTGTTATCACTGGCGTAGCCAGGGGGGGGGGGGGGGGGGCGATGGGGGCGATCGCCCCCCCCCTAAGATTTGGACCGGGGATTTGGGAGGCGGAAAAAAAATGCGCGTATACTGTATATGCATGCACATGAAGCGGGTTTCCTTTGCAACCTTTCATCAAATAAGATATTTTTTGAATATTTCACTCAAAGTGTGCACCAGATCGTTGAATTTCAATTCAAAATATGCAAAATCTCTCGTGCTTGGGAGGGGGATACCCCCTCCCAAACCCTCCCCCTCTGTGCCTCTTTCCATAGCTTAGTACACTTTTTAGATTTACAAAAAAATTATGAATAATTCTGAGTGCACAAGACTTATCACTTATATTCCGAAAACTCAAGGTTCCCTCATGTATAAGGGGAATTTCCCCTTTTAATCGACCCTTTCCTCCCTCAGCCCCCCCCCCCCAATCAGTTTTTGTGTGTGTGTGTGTGTGTGTGTGATTTCCCAAATGTTGATTCCATCAAAAATGCGTAGATGAGATATCTCAATTTCAACCTTAAAAAGGCAAAAGCTCGATCGGAAGGGAAGGGTGGGGATAACACTCGCCCACGCCTTCTCCCTGCTCCCCCGCCCCCCCCCCTTCCACTATGCATAGAAGTATAGACTGTGGCTATACCCAGATCGCTTTATTTCAATTCCAAAAACGCAAAAGCTCCGCGAGCGGGAGGAGGAATCCCCCTTCCTCTATATACCTCACTAAATTTTATACATACACACAGATGGTGCACATTCGGAATAAGAGCTAAATTCCGTGATTTTATCACTTCGATGAAAAAGTATTGCACCAAAAATTTGCAACAGATCGCTGAATTTCAGGTCTGAAAACGCAAAATCACCTTCGTGTGGGAGGGGATATGCCCCTATCTACACCCTCGTGTGCATGCTTTTTCTGTTTGACTGCTGAACAGACAGTGTTCATGATATTCAGTGTAAGAATTAATACAAGAAGATTATTTAAATGATAGCATTTTATAGGCAAATTGTTCAATGATAATCTACATCAAAATATACTGCAACCTTAAACAAGTGGGACTGTTTCACGTCGATAAAACGCGCAAAAACATGCATCAAATTGCACCATTTGCAACATCAAAATACAAAAAGTTCTCACCGTGGGAGGGGGACACCCCCTGGGGACACCCCCTCCCCTCCCCCTCGCTCGCTCTGCTCGCTCGGGTTCAGTCGCGTTCATGATATTCAGTGAAAAGAATTAATACAAGAAGTGTATTTAAATTATACCATTATATAGGCAAATTGTTCAATGATAATCTACATCAAAATATGCTGCAACCTTAAACAAGTGGGACTGTTTCAACTCGTTTAAACACGCAAAAACATGCATCAAATTGCACCATTTGGAACATCAAAATGCAAAAAGTTCTCACCGTGGGAGCGGGACACCCCCTCCTCTCCCCCTCGCTCGCTCTGCTCGCTCGGGTTCAGTCGCGTTCATGATATTCAGTGAAAAGAATTAATACAAGAAGTGTATTTAAATTATACCATTATATAGGCAAATTGTTCAATGATAATCTACATCAAAATATGCTGCAACCTTAAACAAGACCAGTGGGACTGTTTCAACTCGTTAAAACACGCAAAAACATGCATCAAATTGCACCATTTGCAACATCAAATTGCACCATTTGCAACATCAAAATGCAAAAAGTTCTCACCGTGGGAGGGGGGACACCCCCCTCCCACACCCTCCCCTCCCCCTTCACTCGCTCCACTCGCTCGGGTTCAGTCGCGTTCATGATATTCAGTGAAAAGAATTAATACAAGAAGTGTATTTAACGTATACCATTTTATAGGCAAATTGTTCAATAATAATCTACACTAAAATATACTGCTACCTTAAACAAGTGGGGCTGTTTCACGTCGATAAAACGCGCAAAAACATGCATCTAATTGCACCATTTGCAACACCAAAATGCAAAAAGTTCTTACCGTGGGAGGGGGACACCCCCTCCCACACCCTCCCCTCCCCCATCGCTCGCTCCGCTCGCTCGGGTTCAGTCGCGTTCATGATATTCAGTGAAAAGAAGTCATACAAGAAGTGAATTTGAATTATACCATATTGTAGGCAAATTATTCAATAATAATCTACATCAAAATAAACTGCTACCTTAAACAAGTGGGACTGTTTCACGTCGATATAACGCGCAAAAACATGCATCAAATTGCACCATTTACAACATCAAAATGCAAACAGTTCTCACCGTGGGAGGGGGACACCCCCCTCCCACACCCTCCCCTCCCCCTTCACTCGCTCCGCTCGCTCGGGTTCAGTCGCGTCCATGATATTCAGTGAAAAGAATTAATACAAGAAGTGTATTTAACTTATAGCATTTTATAGGCAAATTGTTCAATAATAATCTACATCAAAATAAACTGCTACCTTAAACAAGTGGGACTGTTTCACGTCGATATAACGCGCAAAAACACGCATCAAATTGCACCATTTACAACATCAAAATGCAAAAAGTTCTTACCGTGGGAGGGGGGACACCCCCCTCCCACACCCTCCCCCCCTCGCTCGCTCCGCTCGCTCGGGCTCGGTCGCTTCGCTCCCTCGCAGACTAACCACCCCCCCCTAAGATGAAATCCTGGCTACGCCGTTGGCTGTTATGATATCTCTATAGCATTACGAGCACCTGCTTTTATATACATTTAAATGTATTTGTTTTGTCCGACTACTGTACTCGCCTGACATGCCTGAATTGGCCGCACAGCTCGCCAAGTCGACATACTTATTAGTAGTCAGATGTTATTTTGGCGCCCTTGTAGCGCTACCTTGTCATATTGTTCGTTAATAGTCACATCTCACTGATCATGTACATTAATGGTTGAATGAGTTTCCTTCAATAGCCATGCATTATCTGATGTCCATACAACAGCGGTACAGACTCTGTCTGAACTATTTTAAACTGGTTCCGTTCCATTTGACTTTCTTTTTCCTATATTGTATACCAAAAGTATACCAAAATGTGTATATATAATTTGATATTTTCTACAAACTCGTTATTAGAGTAAACGCCATGATTATGTATTATGTTACTGTTGCGACACGGATTGTCGCCCCTACAGGGATTGTCGCCCCCTGCTCGGGGCGACAATCCGTGACGGGCGTTGGCGGCACGGATTGTCGCCCGCCCTCGAAGCACATTTTGCTGGGTAATATCGTTCTGGACATAGTCATTGAAATACTAACACATAACTTACATGGCTACATCCATGCAAACATGCCACGTAAAAAGTCATGGTGAGGTTTCAAGGAAGTGTGTATGTGCGCATGCACATGATAATTTAGTGTCCGTTTGTGCGTGTGTGTATGTGTGTGTGTGTATGATGGAAGAATGTGTTTATTATGTCAGCTTTTTTCGTATGTGTTTTTTAGCTGCGCGTGGGGAGGGTACCTAGTAAGCTGTTGCTGGCATAAACGTTGATATTGATTTTATCAGCAGCTTTGACTTTGATGAGTTTGTTTGGCGGATTTGTATATGAATTCGCAGTGGAGCTTGTGTGCGGGCGGATGCTGCTTTTCTGCATACGGTCCATTATGTCTTATTTATCAACATTGGGAAGTCGTTTCATCAGGATGGAATGTGGTATCGGTTCGGGTGTGCGAGTGTATGTGGGGAGGGGGTTACATTTCGTTATTGCGAAAGTTCGTTATTCTGAAGGGTCCTTAGTCTGAAGGTTCTTTATTCCGAAGGTTCGTTATTTCGAATTTCATTTTTGGATCAACGAACCTCTAGGTATAGGGAATTGTGTGTTTCGGATAAATGAAGCCTCGGAAAAAAAAACGAAACTTCGGAATAACGAACCTTCGTGTGCATGTGCGTGTGTGTGTGTGTGTGTGTGTGTGGGTGGGTGTATGTATGTATGTGGGTTGGTGAATGTGGGTGTGGAATGATTTAGGTTTTGGTTAATCAGGGGTTGGTGGGTTGGGGATTGGATTTGAAGAAGGATAGTTATAAATGGTATGACAGATGTTGGTAGGATTTAATATTTAGGATCGATGTAGGCCCCAGATTTGTTTCGGTTAGGGGGGGGGGGGGTGGTCGGGTTTTTTTTATGACTGATTTCATTCTAGATTTGTGTAATGTATTTGTGTTTTTTATGTATATGCCCTTGTAAGTAAGAAGGTGTTACATGATCCAAACCAATATATTCAAGGAATGTAGGTTTGGTAGGGCCCTACATGTCAAAACTTTCTCGTGAAGAAATTGTTAGTAGGGTTGGTCTATAATCGAGTTGTCTATGTTGAAGTGAGATTATTAAGTAGTATAAATTGACAAATGAATTTGTTTGTATTTCGAATTGCCATTTGTAACTTTTTTGTTCATGTTACACCCAGAATGGGTCGATTTATGAATGATTGGAATGAAATCAATAAATATCAAGGGAAAAAAGTGTTGAGTTGGTTTATTTGCATTATGAAGATTTGTTTGAGTGTTTGTTGGTGTTTGTTTGTATTACGTATGTATTAGCTGTGTGCAATGGCAGTTCGTTTGTGCTAGAATCAACTAACGACTGGCAAATTATTTACGGTGTGTGGAAATTATTCGCTCATGCATAAAGCATGCCAAACCTATTCTGGGACAAAGAATAGTGGTATGGACGTTGTAGTTAAGACTGATGGAAGAAAATGACTGCAGTGAAAAATGAACAAAGACAGATAACATTTGGGGAGGGTACCTCCCTCGTTTGTATTTTCTCTCGGTCTCTCTCTCGCCTAGCCCGCCTCACCGCTGATATTGGTTGACACACCCATACTACTTTTAGATCAACGCTGCGTGAACTCTTTAAACACGAGCTCATACACGCTGAAGGCATTTTCATTGCCACAGTAGTGCCTGCTGCTCAAACAAGTTTGTTTGCACACTAAATATCAAAACACTACGGAGCCCGCCAGGTGACATGAGGAAAAAAAATCTGCATGGATTATTGCGTTCCCTCGCAATAATCCATGCAGATTTTTTTTCCCCTCATGTCACCTGGCGGCCTCCGCAAAACACAAACACAAACAGACACACGTAGGCATACAGGCACACGTATAAACACAGACGAACAAACCACTACCACTATACAACCACCACATGTATTATCATACTCCAAACACACACACACACACACACACACACACACACACACACACACACATACTTGTATACGCCTTCAAACGTGAACATGCATTTCTAACCCTACAATCGTGGACACCATTATTCAATGGCGCATGCGGACCAGATGCTAGATTATAGTTACAACTGGTATGACTATTACGAAAACACTAAGAAAGAAACTCTGCGGGCCTTCTAGACAGATCTGTTTTCCACATCCAAACTGTGGACGTATACCCATACCCTTAGCCATCACATGCAAATATGGACCCTGACTCCTAACCATACTAATGTGGACATATTTTGAAAATGCAGGCAATTATGCATAATTCAGACGAATGTCATTTAAGTTTGCGTACGCGACTATGATGGCAAACAGTAATAGATGTTAAACCAATAGTAATACAATTGTAATAATAATAATAATAATAATAATAATAATAATGATAATGATAATGATAATAGTTACTATAATAGGGCACTGTATACGTCCACGGTGCTAGAAATACAGGGGTCCACTGTTGCAGGTTCACCCGAATGCGATTAAGCAAGCATAGGCGACAATGTTGGGGAAAAAAAAATTGTTAAACCAATAATGTCCACGGTGGTATAGTCAGTCATATAGGGGTCCACTGTTAGAGGTTTGGTAAGGAAGGGTGTGTACTGCCAAACCTAACGTCCACGGTGACATAGTCTGGAAATACAGGAGTCCACTGTTGCAGGTTTGGAAAGAAGGGGTGTGTATTGCCAAGCCTAACGTCCACGGTGACATAGTCTGGAAATACAGGGGTCCACTGTTGCAGGTTTGTAAAGAAGGGGTGTGTATTGCCATGCCTAACGTCCACGGTGACATAGTCTGGAAATACAAGGGTCCACTGATGCAGGTTTGTAAAGAATGGGTGTGTATTGCCAGGCCTAACGTCCACGGTGACATAGTCTGGAAATACAGGGGTCCACTGTTGCAGGTTTGTAAAGAAGGGGTGTGTATTGCCAGGCCTAAAGTCCACGGTGACATAGTCTGGAAATACAGGGGTCCACTGTTGCAGGTTTGTAAAGAAGGGGTGTGTATTGCCAGGCCTAAAGTCCACGGTGACATAGTCTGGAAATACAGGGGTCCACTGTTGCAGGTTTGTAAAGAAGGGGTGTGTATTGCCATGCCTAACGTCCACGGTGACATAGTCTGGAAATACAAGGGTCCACTGTTGCAGGTTTGTAAAGAATGGGTGTGTATTGCCAGGCCTAACGTCCACGGTGACATAGTCTGGAAATACAGGGGTCCACTGTTGCAGGTTTGTAAAGAAGGGGGTGTGTATTGCCAGGCCTAAAGTCCACGGTGACATAGTCTGGAAATACAGGAGTCCACTGTTGCAGGTTTGTAAAGAAGGGGTGTGTATTGCCATGCCTAACGTCCACGGTGACATAGTCTGGAAATACAGGGGTCCACTGTTGCAGGTTTGGAAAGAAGGGGCGTGTATTGCCAGGCCTAACGTCCACGGTAACATAGTCTGGAAATACAGGAGTCCACTATTGCAGGTTTGTAAAGAAGGGGTGTGTTTTGCCAGGCCTAAAGTCCACGGTGACATAGTCTGGAAATACAGGGGTCCACTGTTGCAGGTTTGTAAAGAAGGGGTGTGTATTGCCAGGCCTAACGTCCACGGTGACATAGTCTGGAAATACAGGGGTCCACTGTTGCAGGTTTGTAATGAAGGGGCGTGTATTGCCAGGCCTAACGTCCACGGTGACATAGTCTGGAAATACAGGGGTCCACTGTTGCAGGTTTGGAAAGAAGGGGTGTGTATTGCCATGCCTAACGTCCACGGTGACATAGTCTGGAAATACAGGGGTCCACTGTTGCAGGTTTGTAAAGAAGGGGTGTGTATTGCCATGCCTAACGTCTACGGTGACATAGTCTGGAAATACAGGGGTCCACTGTTGCAGGTTTGTAAAGAAGGGGCGTGTATTGCCAGGCCCAACGCCCACGGTGACATAGTCTGGAAATACAGGGGTCCACTGTTGCAGGTTTGGAAAGAAGGGGCGTGTATTGCCAGGCCTATACGCCCACGGTGACATAGTCTGGAAATACAGGGGTCCACTGTTGCAGGTTTGGAAAGAAGGGGTGCGTATTGCCATGCCTAACGTCCACGGTGACATAGTCTGGAAATACAGGGGTCCACTGTTGCAGGTTTGGAAAGAAGGAGTGTGTATTGCCATGCCTAACGTCCACGGTGACATAGTCTTGAAATACAGGAGTCCACTGTTGCAGGTTTGTAAAGAAGGGGTGTGTATTGCCAGGCCTAACGTCCACGGTGACATAGTCTGGAAATACAGAGGTCCACTGTTGCAGGTTTGTAAAGAAGGGGTGTGTATTGCCAGGCCTAACGTCCACGGTGACATAGTCTGGAAATGCAGGGGTCCACTGCTGCAGGTTTGGATAGAAGGGGTGTGTATTGCCAGGCCTAACGTCCACGGTGACAAAGTCTGTAAATACAGAGGTCCGCTGTTGCAGGTTTGTAAAGAAGGGGTGTGTATTGCCAGACCTAAGGTCCACCGTGACATAGTCTGGAAATACAGGAGTCCACTGTTGCAGGTTTGTAAAGAAGGGGTGTGTATTGCCAGGCCTAACGTCCACGATGACATAGTCTGGAAATACAGGGGTCCACTGTTGCAGGTTTGTAAAGAAGGGGTGTGTACTGCCAAACCTAACGTCCACGGTGACATAGTCTGGAAATACAGGAGTCCACTTTTGCAGGTTTGTAAAGAAGGGGTGTGTATTGCCAGGCCTAACGTCCACGGTGACATAGTCTGGAAATACAGGGGTCCACTGTTGCAGGTTTGTAAAGAAGGGGTGTGTATTGCCAGGCCTAACGTCCACGGTGACATAGTCTGGAAATACAGGGGTCCACTGCTGCAGGTTTGGATAGAAGGGGTGTGTATTGCCAGGCCTAACGTCCACGGTGACATAGTCTGGAAATACAGGGTCCACTGTTGCAGGTTTGGAAAGAAGGGGTGTGTACTGCCAAACCTAACGTCCACGGTGACATATTCTGGAAATACAGGAGTCCACTTTTGCAGGTTTGGAAAGAAGGGGTGTGTACTGCCAAACCTAACGTCCACGGTGACATATTCTGGAATTACAGGAGTCCACTTTTGCAGGTTTGTAAAGAAGGGGTGTGTATTGCCAGGCCTAACGTCCACGGTGACATAGTCTGGAAATACGAGGGTCCACTGTTGCAGGTTTGGAAAGAAGGGGTGGGTATTGCCAGGCCTAATGTCCACGGTGACATAGTCTGGAAATACAGGGGTCCACTGTTGCAGGTTTGTAAAGAAGGGGTGTGTATTGCCATGCCTAACGTCCACGGTGACATAGTCTGGAAATACAAGGGTCCACTGATGCAGGTTTGTAAAGAATGGGTGTGTATTGCCAGGCCTAACGTCCACGGTGACATAGTCTGGAAATACAGGGGTCCACTGTTGCAGGTTTGTAAAGAAGGGGTGTGTATTGCCAGGCCTAAAGTCCACGGTGACATAGTCTGGAAATACAGGGGTCCACTGTTGCAGGTTTGTAAAGAAGGGGTGTGTATTGCCAGGCCTAAAGTCCACGGTGACATAGTCTGGAAATACAGGGGTCCACTGTTGCAGGTTTGTAAAGAAGGGGTGTGTATTGCCATGCCTAACGTCCACGGTGACATAGTCTGGAAATACAAGGGTCCACTGTTGCAGGTTTGTAAAGAATGGGTGTGTATTGCCAGGCCTAACGTCCACGGTGACATAGTCTGGAAATACAGGGGTCCACTGTTGCAGGTTTGTAAAGAAGGGGGTGTGTATTGCCAGGCCTAAAGTCCACGGTGACATAGTCTGGAAATACAGGAGTCCACTGTTGCAGGTTTGTAAAGAAGGGGTGTGTATTGCCATGCCTAACGTCCACGGTGACATAGTCTGGAAATACAGGGGTCCACTGTTGCAGGTTTGGAAAGAAGGGGCGTGTATTGCCAGGCCTAACGTCCACGGTAACATAGTCTGGAAATACAGGAGTCCACTATTGCAGGTTTGTAAAGAAGGGGTGTGTTTTGCCAGGCCTAAAGTCCACGGTGACATAGTCTGGAAATACAGGGGTCCACTGTTGCAGGTTTGTAAAGAAGGGGTGTGTATTGCCAGGCCTAACGTCCACGGTGACATAGTCTGGAAATACAGGGGTCCACTGTTGCAGGTTTGTAATGAAGGGGCGTGTATTGCCAGGCCTAACGTCCACGGTGACATAGTCTGGAAATACAGGGGTCCACTGTTGCAGGTTTGGAAAGAAGGGGTGTGTATTGCCATGCCTAACGTCCACGGTGACATAGTCTGGAAATACAGGGGTCCACTGTTGCAGGTTTGGAAAGAAGGGGTGTGTATTGCCATGCCTAACGTCTACGGTGACATAGTCTGGAAATACAGGGGTCCACTGTTGCAGGTTTGTAAAGAAGGGGCGTGTATTGCCAGGCCCAACGCCCACGGTGACATAGTCTGGAAATACAGGGGTCCACTGTTGCAGGTTTGGAAAGAAGGGGCGTGTATTGCCAGGCCTATACGCCCACGGTGACATAGTCTGGAAATACAGGGGTCCACTGTTGCAGGTTTGGAAAGAAGGGGTGCGTATTGCCATGCCTAACGTCCACGGTGACATAGTCTGGAAATACAGGGGTCCACTGTCGCAGGTTTGGAAAGAAGGAGTGTGTATTGCCATGCCTAACGTCCACGGTGACATAGTCTTGAAATACAGGAGTCCACTGTTGCAGGTTTGTAAAGAAGGGGTGTGTATTGCCAGGCCTAACGTCCACGGTGACATAGTCTGGAAATACAGAGGTCCACTGTTGCAGGTTTGTAAAGAAGGGGTGTGTATTGCCAGGCCTAACGTCCACGGTGACATAGTCTGGAAATGCAGGGGTCCACTGCTGCAGGTTTGGATAGAAGGGGTGTGTATTGCCAGGCCTAACGTCCACGGTGACAAAGTCTGTAAATACAGAGGTCCGCTGTTGCAGGTTTGTAAAGAAGGGGTGTGTATTGCCAGACCTAAGGTCCACCGTGACATAGTCTGGAAATACAGGAGTCCACTGTTGCAGGTTTGTAAAGAAGGGGTGTGTATTGCCAGGCCTAACGTCCACGATGACATAGTCTGGAAATACAGGGGTCCACTGTTGCAGGTTTGGAAAGAAGGGGTGTGTACTGCCAAACCTAACGTCCACGGTGACATAGTCTGGAAATACAGGAGTCCACTTTTGCAGGTTTGTAAAGAAGGGGTGTGTATTGCCAGGCCTAACGTCCACGGTGACATAGTCTGGAAATACAGGGGTCCACTGTTGCAGGTTTGTAAAGAAGGGGTGTGTATTGCCAGGCCTAACGTCCACGGTGACATAGTCTGGAAATACAGGGGTCCACTGCTGCAGGTTTGGATAGAAGGGGTGTGTATTGCCAGGCCTAACGTCCACGGTGACATAGTCTGGAAATACAGGGTCCACTGTTGCAGGTTTGGAAAGAAGGGGTGTGTACTGCCAAACCTAACGTCCACGGTGACATATTCTGGAAATACAGGAGTCCACTTTTGCAGGTTTGGAAAGAAGGGGTGTGTACTGCCAAACCTAACGTCCACGGTGACATATTCTGGAATTACAGGAGTCCACTTTTGCAGGTTTGTAAAGAAGGGGTGTGTATTGCCAGGCCTAACGTCCACGGTGACATAGTCTGGAAATACGAGGGTCCACTGTTGCAGGTTTGGAAAGAAGGGGTGGGTATTGCCAGGCCTAATGTCCACGGTGACATAGTCTGGAAATACAGGGGTCCACTTTTGCAGGTTTGGAAAGAAGGGGTGTGTACTGCCAAACCTAACGTCCACGGTATCATAACATGGAAATACAGGAGTCCACTTGTGCAGGTTTATGCATAATTCACCCGAATGCGATTAAGCAAACGTAGACGACAATGTTGGCAAAAAAGTCAAAGTTGTTAAACCAATGACTGAATTTACCACCGTGAGCATTATTGGTTTAACATCTTTGATTTTTTTATCTTTATTTCTTTCCTTCATCTTGTTCTTCTCTTATCTTATTCCTCTTCTTCTTCTTCTCTTCCTTCTTCTTCTTTTTCTAGTTCTTTCCTCATTCTTCTTCTCTACTTTTCTTTTCTCTTTCCTATTTGTACTGATATTTTGAATGTACACTGTATTAGTTGTATAGTTGTTGATTATTTATCTCATGGAAATATGTTTTATTTATGTATCAATCCAACTTTTAGTTGCAATGAAGAGCACAATATATACAATAATGTCCACGGTGGTATAGTCGGTCATATAGGGGTCCACTTTTGCAGGTTTGTAAAGAAGAATGTGTACTGCCAAGCTTAACGTCCACGGTGACAAAGTCTGTAAATACAGAGGTCCGCTGTTGCAGGTTTGTAAAGGAGAGGTGAGCATTGCCAGGCCTAACATCCACGGTGACATAGTCTGGAAATACAGGAGTCCACTGTTGCAGGTTTGTAAAGAAGGGGTGTGTATTGCCAGGCCTAACGTCCACGGTGACATAGTCTGGAAATACAGAGGTCCACTGTTGCAGGTTTGGAAAGAAGAGGTGAGTATTGCCAGGCGTAACGTCCACGGTGACTTAGTCTGGAAATACAGGGGTCCACTGTTGGAGGTTTGGAAAGAAGGGGTGTGTACTGCCAAACCTAACGTCCACGGTATCATAGCCTGGAAATACAGGGGTCCACTGTTGCAGGTTCACCCGAATGTAAAGAAGGGGTGTTTACGTCCAAGCCTAACGTCCACGCTAGCATAGCCTGGAAATACAGGAGTATTTTAGTGCAGATTTACCCATAATTCACTCGAATGCGATTAAGTTAGCGTAGGCGACAATATTGGCAAACAGTCAAAGATGTCAACCAATGTACATAGCATAGTTAGTCACATGGTCATATAGGAGAATGCGATTGAGCTAGCGTAGGTGACAATGTTGGCAAAAAAATCAACAAAGATATTAAACCAATAATATCCACGGTGGTATAGTCGGTCATAATATTGTAGGGGTCCACTTTTGCAGGTTTGTAAACAAGGGGTGTGTACTGCCAATTAAGCATAAAGTCCACGGTAGCATAGTCTGGAAATACAAGAGGTTTTTTTTTTTTTTTTGCAGGTTTTATAACAAGAGATATGTATTGTCAAGCTGAAAGTTAATGTCTACAGTGGAATAGTGTATAAATTCAATTTTATGTTAACCAAATTGTGCAGTATAACACCACAGTGGAATATTCTCTATGTACAGGCAATATTCAGGGGGAAGCCACATTTGATCGTACTACCTTTTTATAATTGTAAACTGTGCACCAAACTAATTTGGCTAGAAACAACAAGGTATATTGATTCCAATTTTGAAGATACAAGTATTGATTAGAGTTGAAAAATATCAATATGTCATGTCATTAAATTTGTTGCTTTGATTTCATCTTTCCACTCCCCCAAAATGAGGAGTTAGCCTCACTTTCAATTTTAAATATGGCCGGCCATAAATAAGGTTTATAGGGGTCCACTATATTACATGTTTTGCAATCATAGGTTTTGTAGTCCACGGTGGCATAATCTGTATATACAGGGGTCCACTTTTGTAGGTTTTATTGTCAAGTCTTCGTCCACGGAGCCATAGTCTGTATATGTAGGGGTCGAATTTTTGCAGATTTGGAGAGAAGGGGTTAAACTGTCCACTTTTGCGGATCTTAAAAGAAGGAAGCGTGTACTGTCAAATGTCCACATTGGCAGTCAACAGAGGTCCAAATTCTGGTTTTCTATGTATGCATACATATCTTCATGCCTGTAAAGTCAAACAAGTCTTACAGGTAGGTAAAGACTTATAAAACAACTCATCCACTGACTCAAACGAGAGGCATAAAAGGCTTAACTAATTAATGCACACGGTGGCATAATCAAATATACTGTTTCATTCATTTTGTAATAAAGGTACAGCTGATTTGGAGGACAAATTAATTTTCAAACCAGGTATGCCAAATACAATCACACAAAACACAACTGACTTTATGATCTCAAAGCATTGTTTGATTTATTTATTGCTATCTGTGGTATCAATTAGGTCATGCATGAACCAATTGGTCTGTTTTCTAAAATGTAATAACCTTACCATTATTTTGAAAGTAATCAACCATTGCCAAGATGGCATTTTCTTGCACACATGTATCTACATTAGTGAAGAATTAAATGAATCTACAAAAACTAACTTTTTTGGCGATGAAAAATACTTAGGAGGTGGCATGTGATGAGTGACCCCAATTGAACCTCATGAGTGACCCCAGTTGGACTTAGACCTGTGGTGACCAAAAAAAAAAAAAAATGCACCAAGCTCCTAGATGGACACACACATGCAAACAAAGAATAACATCATCTTAGGTCTGCTATTGAAAAAACTGTGGCAAAATTGGGGTCTGCAACCAACCCATTTTCTAAAATGTAAACCGGATTAAGCACTTATAAATTTGACTTAAATGAAATCCGGGTTGAAATTCTATAAATCAATGCTCGATCACTTAACTGAATCTTGTGATTTTAGCAGAGTGATTTGAAGGTACACTTCTGCTTTCCTTAGTGAACTTTTATAGCAATATAAAACATCAACGTATTAATAAATCTTCAACTCAAAACTTTTTATAACACATCAACTGTAACGAAAAAGGAATTCTTCACTTCAATTCCACAAAGGTTGTAAAAAGAAAACTCTTCATTTGGGGCAGGAAACATATGGCTTTAGCCTTTTTGAATTCTAAGAAAAACATACAAACTCAGGACAGCACCACACCAAAAGAATAACTGAACATAATTACATGTCGTCAGAAGTGCAAATGGAAACTTTCCAGGAGTTGAATTCAACTACAAATCAGCCTCTTTGGGGGAAGGGGGGGGGGGGGGTGCTCAGCTATTTTTAAGGTTTTAGAGGCAATTTTGATTGGCTGCAGGGGTCTTAAAATTTGGTTTAAAAGTGTGCACTGACAAGCAAGAACTTTTTCCTCTTTACCCTTATGTCACTAGGAATTTTTTACAAGTCAGAAGCCCTAAACTTTGTACATGTTTTTTTCCCCTCTAAATTTAACACTGGAGTTAGCTTGAAGGCAGCCCTTCCCACCCACACTACAAACAGGGAAAAGATGCCTCTTCTAAAAATCCCAAAATTCCACAGAGAGCAACAACAGGGAAGGATTCCCACAGGGGGAGCTGCCCCCCGTGCCACTGCAAAAAAAAAAAAAAAAAAAAAAGCTTTCCATTTGCCAACAGCTCAAACTTTTTCACAACCTCAAAGTACATATAATATGCTTTTTAAACTCT
Source organism: Diadema antillarum (assembly GCF_040938485.1). Classification (NCBI taxonomy): domain Eukaryota; kingdom Metazoa; phylum Echinodermata; class Echinoidea; order Diadematoida; family Diadematidae; genus Diadema; species Diadema antillarum. Next base: position 760,465 of record NW_027270985.1, read on the forward strand.
CAGCATAAAGGTTTGCATTAGAGCAAAAATGTGTCTTAATTACTCATAACTTGCAAAAGGACAACCTTTACACATATTTGTGGGTAGAACATGAACAGTTTTTGAAACAAAAAAAAAATATATATATAATCCCATCCTGTATCTACATCATCATAAAATTTACATAAGATATGAAGAGAACACTTTAAAAATGATATCAAAATTTAGGGGCCATTCATAATTCACAATGTTTCAAATTTTCGATTTTTTTTCAAAAAATTGGGGTGTGTGTCAAACCAAAAATTTGAAAATTGAAATTGGTTTCACTTTCAAACCAATGGGTGAAAAATGAAAAACAAATCAGCTTTTTCAATCAAAATTAGGGGTAGGTGGGTGGGTCAAAAAACTTTGGAAAACAAAATCAAAATTGTAAATCATTGAAAATTATGAATGGCCTGTAAAAAGGCATTTGCACTGCTTTATATTTTCAATTACACCTTTGAAATCTTGTCTATGAATTGCAGAAGTACTGGCTGAAATTGGTAGAGAATTATGAGCACATTCACTTTGGCAGGGAATCACAAACGTTTTGAAATGGTTGACTCATCTGCATGTAACTGCAGACAACAAAAAATTGCCAGACTGTACCTGTCAGTCCACTACTTATGCATTCAAGCACAACTGCCCCTGCAAGTCATGTAGAACCCAAAATGCAGAGGGCTTTCTTTCTAAATTTTGATCAGAAGTTACCAGTAGTTGTCTACAAATCAAAGAAGTTGATGCTGTAAAAAGATCACAGAAATTCAACATACTATTTTAGGATGTGCACATTTACATGTTTCATGATCAGTCACTCAGAACATCACCATCACAAAAGAATAACTAAACAAACATGTTAACATGTCATCAGACGTGCAAATGGGAAATTGGCTATTTGTTGAGTTGAATTCAACTACAAAACTACAAAACAGCCTCTTCCGTTGGGGGGGGGGGGGGGGCTCCGCTATTTTTAGGGTTTAAGAGGTAATTTTGATTGGGTGCAGAGGCCTTAAAATTTTGTCTAAAAATGTGCACTGACAAGCAAGGACTATTTCCTTTTTCACACTTTCCTTACTAGGAAATTTTACAATAAGTCGGAAGCACCAAACTTTGTACATGGTTTTTCCCCTCTAAATTTAACACTGGATTTGGCTTGAAGGCAGCCCTTCCCCCAACACTACAAACAGGGAAAAGATACCTCTTCTTAAAATTCAACACAGGGCAACAAAGGGAATAGGTTCCCACAAGAGGAACTGCCCCCCCCCCCCCCATGCCACTGCAGAAAAGCCTTCTATTTGCCAACAGCTCTAACTTTTACACAACTTCAAAGTACTCAGGATCATATAATATACTGGTACTTTTTAAACCCTCAGCATAACGGTTTGCATTACAGGGAAAAGTTACTGTCTTTCAAACAAATGCCTTCATTTGTGAACTTTGTGAACTGCAGACAACGAAAAATTGCCAGACTGTACCTGCCAGCACATCAGTTCAACATTCAAGCACAGCTTCCCCTACAGCAATGCTGAACCAAAAACATACAGAGAACCTCAGAATGGTGGTAACATGCCTGACTGGAACACCTCATTCATTTAACATTTCTGAAGAAACCCTAGTGGATCTTTTTTCCTGATTTGGTTCCTCACGAAATCCTTGATATTTCTCCATGTGCGACCCTTGAAGATTTGTGGAGCAGCTTTCATTGCTGAGGTGATTGGTTCTTTTCCAGGAATTTTTCGTGTTCCTAGGGAAATCCCCAGATGCCTGTTGACAGCTTCCTTCTCAGTATCACTCCACATCTTCTTTGTCTGGCGTTCGCTGGTGCCTACTGTTTTAGCAGCATCTATATCACCTTGACAAAAGGAGATAAATGATGAAATTCCTACACAATTTCGGTTGCAAAAATTACACAATTATCATACGTTCACAAACAATTCCATTGGTGACACCAATCCAAGTCATGGACAAGATAACATTCCCTCAGTCATGTTAGGACTTTACGACCGAAAGTACCTGCTAAAAACATTTGCAGGATGAGGTATCGGACAGTCACTTATCACCTCCAATGACATTAAAGAAACAAATGTTTATGCAGGAATATTGTTATATCATTCTGGCATGGAGCCAAGGATCATAGAAAGTGAACTAATGATCACTGTACTATGTAGCCTAAAACCCGAAGTGAAAGGATACTGAAAGAAATGATGATAAAAGAAATGACAGTTTTAGAACCTCCAGAAAGATGTTCGGGGAAAACCCATGAGATCCAGCTGGGACTGACAACCCAATCCACAAAGCGTGCCCAACCAAAATCAAACCTGAGGTGATGAAAGGCACGGAAAGATCTTTTGCGCCAACTTGGCTGCACATACATGTATAAGGTTCGAAAATAGAAGAACCCTGCAGTATTGAGGTTTTTCCTAGTAAAAATGCCCACATGTAAGGAGATGGGGGCTGGAAGAACAGCATAATCATGTGTAGCTTTCTCGATGAGGATCAGCAGGAGGCATTTATTCTAGTACCATTGCCACAATTGAAAGAATGTTATCTTTTCTGAATACATGCATCTCATATGTTGAACAATACTCCCTTTGCAGTTTAAGGACACACGCAACAGGCTGTTGGTGAACAGTTTCATTTTGTAAACAAGGAAAAGTAGAAATTACGCGGTGCGTAATTTATGTCCCCGCCGGAAGTACATGTTGCATTTTGTAGCTAAATGTACAATACAGGTCAAATATCAAGGTCAAAGCTCAAAGAAGTCAAAGGTCAAAATTCTGTGTAGAAGTTTTAAAGCCCTCACCTAGTGCCATCACATAAAGCAAACGGAATTGAAATCGGATTAGAAATGGCGAAGGAGTAGCATTTTGTAGCCATTGTACAACATAGGTCAAAAATCAAGGTCAAAGGTCAAAGAAGTCAAAGGTCGAAATTCTGTGTAGAAGTTTTGAAGCCCTCACCTAGTGCCATCACATAAAGCAAACGGAATCAAAATCGGGTCAGAAATGGCGAAGGAGTAGCATTTTGTAGCCAATGTAAAACATAGGTCAAAAATCAAGGTCAAAGGTCAAAGAAGTCAAAGGTCAAAATTCCGTGTAGAAGTTTTGACGCCCTCACCTAGTGCCACCACATAAAGCAAACGGAATCGAAATCGGATTAGAAATGGCGAAGGAGTAGCATTTTGTAGCAAAATGTACATACAATACAGGTAAAAAAATCAAGGTCAAAGGTCAAAGAAGTCAAAGGTCAAAATTCTGTGTACATGTTTTGAAGCCCTCAACTAGTGCCATCACATAAAGCAAATGGAATCGAAATCGGGTAAGAAATGGCGAAGGAGTAGCATTTTGTATCAAAATGTACAATATAGGTCAAAAGTCAAGGTCAAAGGTCAAAATTCTGTGTAGAAGTTTTGAAGCCCTCACCTAGTGCCATATCACATAAAGCAAACGGAATCGAAATCGGGTTGGAAATGGCGAAGGAGTAGCATTTTGTAGCAAAATGTACAATATAGGTCAAAAGTCAAGGTCAAAGGTCAAAGAAGTCAAAGGTCAAAATTCTGTGTAGAAGTTTTGAAGCTCTCACCTTGTGCCATCACATATATAAAGCAAACGGAATCGAAATCGGGTCAGAAATGGCGAAGGAGTAGCATTTTGTAGCCAATGTACAATATAGGTCAAAAATCAAGGTCAAAGGTCAAAGAAGTCAAAGGTCAAAATTCCGTGTAGAAGTTTTGACGCCCTCACCTAGTGCCACCACATAAAGCAAACGGAATCGAAATCGGCTTAGAAATGGCGAAGGAGTAGCATTTTGTAGCAAAATGTACATACAATAAGTAAAAAAATCAAGGTCAAAGGTCAAAGAAGTCAAAGGTCAAAATTCTGTGTACATGTTTTGAAGCCCTCAACTAGTGCCATTACATAAAGCAAACGGAATCGAAATCGGGTAAGAAATGGCGAAGGAGTAGCATTTTGTATCAAAATGTACAATATAGGTCAAAAGTCAAGGTCAAAGGTCAAAATTCTGTGTAGAAGTTTTGAAGCCCTCACCTAGTGCCATATCACATAAAGCAAACGGAATGGAAATCGGGTTGGAAATGGCGAAGGAGTAGCATTTTGTAGCAAAATGTACAATATAGGTCAAAAATCAAGGTCAACGGTCAAAGAAGTCAAAGGTCAAACTTCCATGTAGAAGTTTTGAAGCCCTCACCTAGTGCCATCACATAAAGCAAACGGAATCAAAATCGGATTAGAAATGGCGAAGGAGTAGCATTTTGTAGCAAAATGTACAATACAGGTCAAAAAATCAAGGTCAAAGGTCAAAGAAGTCAAAGGTCAAAATTCTGTGTAGAAGTTTTGAAGCCTTCACCTAGTGCCATCACATAAATCAAAGGGAATCGAAATCGGGTCAGAAATGGCGAAGGAGTAGCATTTTGTAGCCAATGTACAATATAGATCAAAAATCAAGGTCAAAGGTCAAAGAAGTCAAAGGTCAAACTTCCGTGTAGAAGTTTTGACGCCCTCATCTAGTGCCATCACATAAAGCAAACGGAATCGAAATCGGATTAGAAATGGCAAAGGAGTAGCATTTTGTAGCAATAATGTACAATACAGGTCAAAAAATCAAGGTCAAAGGTCAAAATTCTGTGTAGAAGTTTTGAAGCCCTTAACTAGTGCCATCACATAAAGCAAACGGAATCGAAATTGGGTTAGAAATGGCGAAGGAGTAGCATTTTTTATCAAAATGTACAATATAGGTCAAAGGTCAAGGTCAAAGGTCACAACTGAAATTCTGTGTAGACGTTTCAAAGCTTCCATGTAGTGCTATCATATAAAGCAAACAGAATCAAAATTGGCTCATAAATGACAGAGATGTAGCAAATTGAAGATTTTGATCACACACGGACGCACAGACAGACGGACGGACGGACACACGGACACACACACGTACGGAGCCCGTTTCATAGTCCCCTGCTCAAACTCGTTCGGCGGGGACAAAAAAATCAACATTTTAAAACTCTGAAAATTAAAAATGGTCCATAATGTATAACATGGGAACAAGCGAACTGTTACATGAAAGTATCACATACATGTATCGCTTGCCTAATCAATACTGATAATATCCATATTCATTTTCTTTGTCCAAGCCCAGCTCTAAGCATGGCAGAATTACTAGTCCTTTACACATGCCATACAACAGATGGATGTTTCCATAAATTAGGGAAACACTCATTTTTTGTGTCTCCTTTACAAATAAAACCAATTTTGGAAATGGCACAAAATTGTTGTGCAAATATCTCTTTTGTAACAAAAAAGTGGTATACACAAAAACTTGTGTGATGCCTAATTCACTGTTTAATGTACAAAATGTTTGATCATGTTATATTACTAGCAAGATAACAGATTGGTTTCTTGCATAAGGGGGAATACAAAAATGTCACAAAGTGTGTCCCTAAACTATGGAATTACCCAGATCCTAAAAAGTCAGCAACAATTTCCCTGTTTTCCCCCATCTGATTTAAGGCCAACTCAATACCACCCCAAATCATTTGATGTTAGTTATACATGTACATGTATATGTACATTTGTATCATATACATGATATTATGGTAACACCTGCATGGTAGCCAGCATGTTTTGTATGTACATACATGTATATGCAGCAGCATAGCACTGAGAGACAAGTGATGCCTCAGTTGGAAAATGGAGTGACAGCAAATGAAGCACTAATGGTAATAAAATGGCCACAATTTCATTAGCGATTGCCGACTGGTGGTGTTTCGCCCCTTAAAACAGTATACAAAAAAAACTAGAAATGTCGCTATGGCGACTGGTATGCCTCCGCCATAATGCATGATTCTCCTAATAGGTCTATAGTACATGTGGACAATGTGTGATTACATTTTCACAAAATTGGCAAAATATTAAAATGACATGTTTGTCACAAATGTATTGAATGTTTACCTTCCTTGACCTATGTTTAATTGGATGAATAGGAGAGCATGTATTTGGGGATTTAAGAACTTTAACTTGACTTTGACCATTTCATAAGTTTATGCACTGAGTAATTTTCAAGGTATGGAGAAAAAGCGCAATTTCTGTATTGAACAGTAAATTGTTATCATTTTCATCTGGCCTTTGATTTATAAGAGAAGCACTGTCAGGCAGAACATACATAAATTCAGCATGTACTAAGTTTCAAGATAACTTGAGCCACTTCCGAGATATGGAGAAAAAAGTAAGTTCAGCACGTTCACTTGATCTTTGACCTTTTGACCTTTGACCTTCTTGGCAAAAAAAAAAAAATCCCAGAGAATCTCTATTGGGTTAGACATGCATACATCAAGTTTAAAAAAAAAAATATCCTGCTGGCATTGCATAAATATAAGGAAAATAGTAAGATTTTGAAGTATTGCCCTTGACCTTTGACCCCTGACCTTTGACCCCATGAACCCTAAATTCCCTAGATAACCACTGCCAGTCAGTAGATGCATATACACTATGTTCCATGAAGATACCTTGAACAATTTCCAAGATACAGAGAAAAAAGTGAAATTTTAACATTTTACTTGACCTTTTGACCTTTGACCTTTTGACCTCATGACCCCAAACTTTCACCAGAGAATTTTAATTGGGTAGTACATGTATACACTAAGTTTCAAGAAAATATCTTCAGGCATTGCATAGATATGGGGGAAATAGTTAAATTTTAAGCATTTGACCTTGACCTTTTGACCTTTGACCTTGAGCATGTGCACCCAAAAGTTGATAGGCACAACTTCACCCCCTAATACACATACATGCCAAGTTTCATTAGGATACCTCAAAAGGTTTTGGTAGTTACCCTGTCCACAAAATTCATTACGGACGGACGGAAGGACGGACGGACGGAAGGACGGACGGACGGAAGGACGGACGGACGGAAGGACGGACGGACGGAAGGACGGACGGACGGACGGACGGACGGACGGACAACCCGAAAACATAATGCCTCCGGCACCACTTCGTGGCGGAGGCATAAAAAACCACCATAAATAAATGGTCATATCACTTTCTAAAACGGCAAGTCGGCAAGCCATCTGTGACACCCACCCCCCCCCCCCCCCCAACAGAAAATTCCTTTGCCATGCTGCTAGTCAGACGTAAAATTAAATGTCCACAGTGGCAGTCTCTATGGAAAGGGTCCACTATTGCAGGTTATGTAATAAAGGTTGTTTACTATCCAACGTGAATAGTACAGTCTGTATGAAAAGGGTCCACTATTGCAGGTTTTATAGTATAGGGTTTTGTACTATCAGGCCTAATTGTTAATAGCACATCCAGTCTCTTTGGAAAGGGTCCACTATTGCAGGCCATATAATAGGGGTTGTGTAATATCAAGCATATGTTAATAGCACAATTATGGAAACAGTCCACTATTGCAGGCTATACATGTATAATATGGGTTGCGTACTACCCGAGTATCTAGTCTAATTATTAAAGGGCAAGTCCACCCCAACAAAAAGTTGATTTGATTAAATACAGAAAAATCCAACAAGCATAACACTGAAAATTTCTTTAAAAATTGGATGTAAAATAGGGAAGTTATGACATTTTAAAGGGACTGTACAGTACTGGTTGAGGTAGGGATTCATGTTTTGAACATCTTTTAAGTGAGATAATGAAAAGTCTCTTATGAAATATGGAAGAGCATGCAATTTTAAGAAGGATTCAACGTTGATTTGATGAAAATTGGTTTTCTAATGGCTGAGATATCCCAAAAAGTGCTAATGATAAAAGGCGACATGCCACAAATTTATTAGGATCTCTTTGTTTCACCTTGTTTTTGGATATGTCAGCCATATCAAAACCGATTTTCATCGAATAAACTTTTTGATACCCCTTAGAACTGCATGCTCTTTGACATCTCATAGAGTGGTTTTTGAATGTCTTGCAAAACATTAAAAGCTAAATCTTCACCTCGACCAGAACTGTACACCCCCTTTAAAGTTTCGCTTATTTTTACAAAACAGTAATATGCACAACAAGGGTGATATGAAAATGAGAGAGTTGATGATTTCACACACTCGCTATTTCTTTTGTATTTTATTACATGAAATACAGAATATTTCATTTTTTGCAGATTTAACAATTAGGAAGCTCTTCATTGAATATGTATAGGTGCAGCAATGGCAATTACACATGTTCAGGGAAAAATCAAACCTTATTTAACATTACAATTAGGAAAAATTAAAATATGTAACTTTTCATATAATAAAATACTGTACAAAAGAAATAGTGAGTGGATGACCTCATTGGTTTTCTCATTTTGCATACTTACCAGCATGTGCAAATAACTGTTTTGTGAAATCAAGCGAAACTTTAAAATGTCATAACTCTCTTATTTTACATCCAATTTTGATGAAATTTTTAGTATTGTACTTGTTGGATTTTCCTCTATGTATTCAAAGACAACTTTTTGTTGGGGTGGACTTGCCCTTTAACTGCACAGTCTCTATATAGAAAGGGTCCACTATTGCAGGTTATGGTTGTGTGGGCTTCACGCTGAAGTGAGGGGGGGGGGGACTGACTGCATGTTACATTAATTTGCTATGACTACCGACTGGTGTCCCCAGGAATGTAGATTTGTAAAATAATCAATTTCCAAAATGCAAGTTGGGGGCTGGAAGAGATGGTGTCATTTTTCAATGGGGGCCTGCACCCACCCTCATGCCCCCTTGCCTTTGCCACTGTCCACGGTTGCATAGTCTGTATGCAAAGGGATGCACTTATATTCACATATAATGGAGAGGGGTGTACTAGCAAGTCTAAAGTCGATATTTCTGTATTTATACATGCGCAGGGGTTCGCCTTCTGCATAAAAAGAAGGGGTATGCATTGTTAAGCCTAAAGTTGAATTAATTGTCACAGGAGTGTAGTTTGTATAAACATGGCCCACTTTTGCAGATTTAGAAAAAGAGTTGTGTACTGTCAAACCTACATTTCATGTTTACAGTGGTACAGTATACACAGGTCCACTTTTGAAGGTTAAAACGAGGAGTGTGTACTGTCAAGCTAAAAGTCTTCATGGCATAGTCTCAAGAAGTCGGAAAATTGTATGTGACACCCCCCCCCCCCCCCCCACCGTTGTATATAATCATGTACATATTTGACACAGTAATTAGCACTGGTATCTCACAATATGTGACTCTGCACCTCAAAACAAACAAAAAGTCGCCAGACATGAATTTTAAGTTAAGACCATATTCTAAAAGAGCAGACTTTAAGCTTTAAAATGATGTATAACTCAAATCAAATGGACTCTCCTAACCTATCTAAATATTGGAAAGAAAGCACAAACTCAGGAAAAGTGTGAACTGAGAAAAGAGGCTCTGAAGTACAGTGTCTATTCAAGCGCTTAATCTTTACCAAACCGTGCTGGCTGTGCGATGAATGGGACAAAAAACAGGAAGAAAACCACCAGAGTAACAACAATGAAGGGATTATCAGATTAAACTGAAATTAAGCATGCCTCATTAACACATTCTGTCCATACTTAATGCCAACGTTCAAAGCAGTAGCATTATCCCTTCAAAAGTTATTAGAGTTGAAAGTGAAGAGTGTGGACAAGGTTTTTCAGAAAGGAAAAAGGGATTCTAAAGACACACCTGATCACAGTATTCTACCAAAAATGTTCGAGATAAACTGCTAAAAAAACACACTTTCCTGCCCGTTTTATGATACCAAATTTTAGCATAATGTAAAAGAAGACCCGCTCTTTCAGAAAATATGAAAAAGTCAAGATCGGCTAGGTTGACCCATTTCACTTATTTTCAGTCCTCACACAAAATCAGTGTGTGCGACTTTATGTTCGTTTTGAGGTGCACTGTCACATATGCTTCAAACTAAGAGGTGCTGGGGCCCTAACTGCCCCCAACCCCCTCCAACTAAGGCTGAAGATACCCCCCCCCCCCTCAAAAAAAAAAGAAGAAAAGTCAATCAACTGATCAATACATGGTGATACAAATATTTTACAATGAATGATTTGGTGGACTGTTGTAGTCCAGGCGAGGCCGTATAGAAAAGGAACCTAACCTTGTTTTTCGATATACAGTTGGGGCCAAAAGTTTACATACACTTGGTAGAAAAACAGTTTTGCTCAAATGTTCATCATCTTTTCTTGCTCAAGCACTTTTATTTCTAATCAAATCAGAGAAACTGTACGTCTATTTAATGTTCATGGCTTATATTTCATATATTATACTGGATTATATATTTAATGGTTGACTTTATCTATATTTCTGGAAAATCAGTGGGTCAAAAGTTTACATGTTTGAATGTAGAAAAATGATTTTCACAAGAGAGCACCATTTGACCATAAAATGCTTGTACATGTCAACAATGTTGCAAATACGGACATGTGCAGATGTTGCTCAAAGTTTGTGTGCATCACAAAAAGATGACATTCAAATTTATCAGACCTTTGAAAAAATGAAGGGACCGAAATATCTCCTTCTGTTTCAGCATTTTCAATTTTTTGAAAAGTATTTATAAGTTGATAACAAAATACCTGAAAAATTAAAAGGTGTAAAATTTCTGAATATTAGTAAGCACTTTCAAGAAATTTTAGAGTTGGCTAGTTGACCAGAGGGAGAGCCTTGGGACCGAAAATTAGAATTGAACTTTTTGTTTGCCTACCTGTAATTTACACCACTGTGTTTAAAGTGGAACACATAAGAGTCTTCAATGGTCATCTCCTCGTCATCAGAGACTAAAGAGACCTCACCTCTATATTCCAGGAGAAAGCTGCCTTTTTCAAAAGTCCTTGATGTAAAAAGACCATATCCTGGAAAATACAAATGTTTGTGATTGTGAGGGTTAAAGTAAATATCAAAAAGCCCTTGTTTCATACTTGTAACACAACTCACAAAGTATTTTATCAATTTTTTGTCTTTCAACAAAATGACGCACAAATTTACTAAAGGTACATGAGGGGTCACTGTTGCCCAACAGCTGGTGTTTTCACTATGAAATCATGTAGTAACATTAGATGCAAGAAAAAATATTGCTCTTTTGTCAGCACGTGCCTTGTACCCTCAGCCAGTTTTTTCTGATCATTAAAACACAGTTTTTGTTGTGTCTTCACTTTAGCCTATAGTAGCCCAATTACAAATGAAACTCTGACTAAAACAAAAGACAAGAACCAATTAAAGCTTATCATTTCCATCCAGTCAAACTTAACCAAATCCAATGCTGATGGAATCCATTTACAGTACTGCACTGTTATCAGGTAATTACTACCAATGATGAGAATCCTACTTTGTGAATACTGATCCATGGTCCCCACAAGAAAGGAAAGCTGGGAGAGACCATTCTGGTTTTCGGCCAAAAGAATCTGATAGCAGATCTTTTGGTCTGGGAGCCATCCTGAGGAGCCCGATGGGAAAGGCACATTGAATCAAACTTTTCCAAGTTTATTCCAAGTCACTGATGAAGGCAGAGATTATCAGAAAATTTAGCAATCCACACCCATAATAAAGACAAACAGCCCTCACCCTCTAAAAGATACAAATTCCCCAAAATGTCCTGATCCACTGTCTCCCATTTGAAACACAGACTTAACTAGAAGCAGTTAAAACTGTAACTGTATCTGTAACTAGGCCTATCTCAGTATCTGTAACAGAATAATACTACACACACTTGTAAAAATTTATTCCATATTTCATTACAGTTCTTGGCAGCATTTATTTCAACTCAAAGAAAGTTTGATTATCTTACCAATCACATCATCTATGTGTCGTTTTTCAAAGCCACTCTTGTCTTGCCCCAGGCTGCAGAAGTGCTCTGCTTCAGCTTCAGGAGACAATCTTTTCCTCCTGGAAGACATGCTGTTCAAAGCAAAACAGATGTGATGTTACATGCAGTTATTTAATGTGACAGTTAATGTGACAGTTATTCATTGATATCCAATGAATACATAGACTAACTTGTTTCAAATTAATCTGCAAGTCAAAATCTGCAAACTGATGATAGGCCTATACTGTCCACCTTTCAATTATAGACTTAAGTTAGAGCAAAAAGGAGACCTTTCCATGTATTACAAATCCTATTCAAATGCTCCCAGAGTCCCATTTTAAATGGACACCTTGACCTAGCCCTAGGTCCTAACTTTAGTTGTTTAACACAGGTTACAGTTATTGTTAGTTACAGTTTTACTATCATCTACTAGGGCTAGGCTGCTGAGTAGGCATTTGTGTTGTGCCTTTGGTAGATCTTGTTAGAGAGGTCGAGTCATGTTAGTGTGGCATCGAGTTTTGGGATCGCTACATCGGCGATACCCTTTGACCTAGCAATTTCGAGCAATTTAGCAATTTTAGTCTAGCCTTTAGGATCTTGCCGTTTATTATATTTGAAGCTATCGGTAACTGGTGCATGTAGATCTACGGTAGGGAGATCTAGCCCGACCAGACGCTGTTACTACACTGTGCTACGTACCTACGTACAGCGACTGGGCTGTGTATAGTTACGGTAGAACGTCTACCTAAACTGGCGTACAAAAGATCTTGCAATTCATTGACGGATTGTGCGACTATCTACACCGAGTTTGTTATGAAGCTGAATTCTCTCAGCTCCAAAACACACACAAAATAAGCCCAAAATGTTGGGCTAGACAATGAATATCTTGTATTTCAAAATAATTATTAGAAACGTACCTGAAATTGAAGATTTCACACACCTTTTGGGCACCGTACCTGGCCCGGTCGCTGCACTAATCAATGGGCTCTATATATGGGTACGTACGTACCGGTACACCAGTACAGGTATGTATCTAGCGCGCGAGCGAATCGGATGGCGCGACGTGCTGCCGAATGGGGGCGTTATTCATCTATGCGCAAACGATTCCTCGAGAATTTGTCACACGATGATAGGAGAGCTGTGTATCCGTACACACCTGATCCTAGTTGTTACCCTCTAACGTGGACTTCGTCAGATTTGCCAGATATTAAGAGAGCACCCTCATTGGACCACGTAAATGACGAAAATAATACGCGTTCCAATCGTGGACGTCCACGATTCCTGGGTGTCCACTATTTGAAGGTGTGTATTCTGGTGAAGGTCCACGATCGAAGGCATTTACACACGCACACACACACACACACACACACACACACACACACACACACACACAGCTATACGGAAACTCATACACAAGTCACTTATTGTACTCACCTACAAGTAATCGTACACAGCACATATCATGTACACACGTACGCATAACTTACCAGTCAAACCCATCCCACCAAACACCGGAGGAACCACCCCGAGCCCGGGGCGACAATCCGTGACGGGGCGACAATCCGTGTCGCAACAAATTTTTTGCCATCACGGATTGTTGCCTTCGAGGTCAAAAATTGGGAGCTGCACAAGCGTCACGGATTGTCGCCAGACGACAATCCGTGACGGGGGCGACAATCCGTGCAGGGGCGACAATCCGTGTCGCAACAGTTACTCTTCTGCCATTTGCTTGTGCCATTTGCTTCTGTGTATTTTTGCTTCGGAAGCCCACAGAGACACTTGATTTGTTCTTGTTATTGTGTTGTGTGTGTTCTGTCACTCTCTGTTAATGCCTCTGTACATTCTCACTTACCTTATTCTGCTTTTTCTCGTTTCACGTTCTTTTTCTCCGCAGCGATCTTCTGCTTATCGTGATTTTGACGTCGTGTATGCTTATAGATTACTCCAGTGTATTGCCTCTTTCTGGCGACTGGTCATTTTCTTGTACCATCCACTAATATCTACGATATCCTAGTTTTGCTGATATCGCAGACTTTTGTAATCTCGTCTCGTATCTTTAATTATGTAATCTTTTAATTCCATATCGAATGATGACTTTTTTGAATTGTTTAGGAACACCAGTTTAGACTCTGACCCTGTTAGCGGGCTATCCAGCACACAACCCACCCCTTATGATGATTTTGTTACCGAAAGCCTGAATACAGCAGCTAGTGAATTGCCTTATGATTTTAGTGATGATCTCACTCAAAATATGTTGTGCAATTATATCACAGTGAATCAATACAAAGATATGATTTACAACTTCTCTGAGGATACGTTTTCTTTATTACACTTAAATATAAGGAGTTTGAATAAACATTTTGATGATTTAAAGTTTTTATTAGAATCTGATGAAAGTCAGTCGCTATCGGTTATCGGATTAAGTGAGACATGGTTAACTTCCAATGCAGGAATTTCCTTTGCAATCGATGGTTACGATTTATTCGTTAATAATAGGCCTGATAAGAATGGTGGGGGTGTTGCATTGTATATATCATGTTGCTTTGAAACTATTGTCCATGAAGGTATTTCTAGAATGGACAATGCTGTTGAATCTTTGTTGATAGAAATTCTCATCCCTGTTTGTAGAAATCTTATGGTAGGCATTATATACAGACCTCCTAACTCAAACGCCAATGATTTTTTAACGTATTACTCAGATTTGGCAAATTCACATGTTTTCCGAAATAAGGATTGCTTTTTGCTCGGCGATTTTAATATAGATTTGCTGAAGTCTGAGCATGATGATATCTCTAGTGATTTTATTCACACACTTCTATCCTCATCCTTTCTCCCGCTTATCTCTAAACCCACACGTATTATAGATCGTTCTGCCACCCTCATTGACAATTTTTTTTGTAATATTTTACCCCTCCCCGATTCTTTCATAATTCTTTCAGATATGACTGATCATTTTCGAATAATGACTTATTTACTCTTAAAACATCATCTAATATTAAACCTCTGTCATTTTCTTTGTTTAGTCGTAGAGTTTCACCCGAAAAGTTTGCTAGTTTTGATGTGGCTCTCGAGAATGCTGACTGGTCAGGAGTGTTTGGTAGCTATGATATCAATATATCTTTTCATAATTTCATGGAAATATTTAAATACCATTTAGATGATGTAATTCCAAAACAAACAAAAAATACAGCAGACTATAAAAAAAAAAACACCCAGGTTACCTTGGATCTCAAAGTCAATCCTTCGTTCAATTAATAGGAAAAATCGTTTGTATTATAAGTATAAGTTGGAAAAAACTGAGCGATCGAAAAATAGATATACATCATACATAAATACTTTGACAATGATTTCAAGTTCTGAAAAGAAAAGATATTACTTCAAGCAATTCTCGAGATACAGGTTTGATATGAAAAATACTTGGAAAATTCTGAAACAGGCCCTGAATGTTCCGAGTAAACACTCTGACATTGACAAAAATTAAAGTGAATGATGAATTGATTAATGATTCTCTTCATATTGCAAATATCTTTAAGTCCTATTTTTCAAAAATAGGTGAAATTTATGCTCAAACTATTCCTGCAACAGAAACTCACTTTACTGAATCGTTAGGTCAGCGCAACTCTGATTCCATATTTTTTTTACGCCAACTAATAGATTTGAAATTATTGATATAGTTTCCTGTTTTGAGAACAAACGAAGTTCTGGTTATGATGAGATAGATAATTCTATACTTCGATTGCTGATCCACTTGTTCATATATTTAATTTGTCAATCCTCAACGGTGTGTTTCCGGATAAAATGAAATTGGCTAAAGTAATACTAACATTTAAGAAAGGTGATAAACTTGAAGTCAGTAATTATCGCCCAATTTCATTTTTGTCTTCACTGTCTAAGGTTTTCGAAAAACTTATTTATAAGAGAATAAGCAATTTTTTGAAGGTACATGAAGTTTTTACGAACTCTAAGTTTAGTTTTCGTGAGAAACATAGTACTTCGCATGCTCTTTTATATTTCGTTGATAGAGTAGTTCATGCCATTGATAATCATTCTCATTTAGTTAGTATTTTCTTGGACTTCTCCAAGGCCTTCGACACCATCAATCATGACATTTTACTTTATAAATTATCGCATTATGGAGTACGTGGGAAGGCCTTGGAGTGGTTCAAGAGTTATTTGTTCGATAGAAAACAATTTGTTACAATAATTAAAAACAATGAGTCAGTTATCAGAGAAGTTAAATGTGGCGTCGCACAGGGAAGTCTTTTAGGGCAGTTATTGTTCATTATTTATATCAATGATTTTTGTCGTGCATCTGATGATCTCTCTTTTATTCATTTTGCAGATGATACAAACGTATTTTTTTTTTTGCCCATAATGATATTGATTTTCTTGTTCACAAAATTAACATTGAATTGAATAAAGTGACAAATTGGGTCAGAGCTAATAAGTTATCACTTAATGCTCAAAAAACGAAATAGATGATTTTCAGCAATACTGTTGATAGTTTAAACACAGATATAGTTTTAGATGATTCTCATGTACAAAGAGTATCAAATAATAAATTCTTGGGGGTCATTGTAGATGATAAACTTTCCTGGAAATCACATGTTGATAATATTTGTAATATAATATCGCGTAATACAGGTGTTATTAATAGATTGAAATTTCATATTCCACAAAAAACATTATGTTATATTCGTCGTTAATATTGCCTCATTTGAATTATGGAGTTTTAGGTTGGGGCAACACGAATCAGAATTTACTTGAAAGAGTGTCCCTCTTGGAAAAAGAAATCCCTCCGCATTATCTGCCATTCCCCTGTACGTTCGCATACAAACACGTTGTTTCCCTATAATAAGCTCTTAAAAATTAAAGATTTATTTTTGTATAATTTAGGCCAATTTATGTACAAGTATTGTAACAATTTGCTTCCATCTATTTTTGATTCCATGTTCCTAAAAAAACAATCATTTCATGAATATCCCACTAGGCGTTCCAATGAATTTCATTTACCCCTCTTACGCACGATCCTTGCTAAAAATACACTTATTTATATCGGCCCAAATTATTGGAATTCTCTGAATCATGATATAAAAAACGCCCCATCCATACATTCTTTCAAGAGGAGACTGAAGTGCTTTCTAATGCAGTCGTATGACTATGCAGGGCACAACTAGTCATTTGGTCTTCTTTCTCACATACAGACTTACTCACTTTTTCCTCTTTGAAGAATAAATTGTAATCTTTTGGATGTCTGCTGCCATCTACGCTTTCGCCAAAAGAGTCAAAGACATAAATGTCTGTCTTATTCCTGTTCTCACGTCCCTTCATTTCTTTGCTTTTCTCCTTTCAGACGCTACAATATCACTTTTTTTTCCTCCACAACCATCATCTGTTTCTCTTGACACGCTTCTGTCGAAGATCGCTGTCTCTGTTGTGCATTTTCGTTTGCTATTTTGTCTTCTATTTGTTAATCGTTTCCATTCCGTTTTGTCCCGTACAGCCTTTTCTTCAGTAGTTGTTTTTTTGTCTAGTCTTGTTTCATGTTTGTTCGCGTCTGTTAGTCTTGCCCATCCCGTATTGTCCCGTACAGCCCTTTCTCCAGCAGTTGTTTTGTTGTCTAGTCTTGTCCTATGTTGTTCACGTCTATGATAGTAAGTGTATTTGTCTGTGAATCTAATTCTCAGTGGGCTGCCAGACTTCTTCCTCTTTTTTTTCTCTCTCTCCTTTTGTACTTATGATGCTTCAATTAATCTTTCCATTGATGTTATCATTCCACCAGAGGGGCCCACATTCTACAAGCTCTGTCTTCTTAGTGGGTCTCTCCATTTTTCGCACTTTAAGCAAAGTTATACATGTACTTTATTTCAATCACTTCTGTTTTTTTTTTTTACTACAATGTACAATTACTATAAGGTCCTCCTCAATCGCTTTAAATTCTTTTCGATATATAATCTTCTGTTTACCTTATTCTCTGTTGTCAAAAAAGTGTAATTTATATGTTTTGTCGAAAAATGAAATACACTTTGAATTGAATTGAAATAGTTTGCAGTATAATATCCGGTGCCGTAATAGCCCATGCTAATTTTGTTACAGCTCTGTTTCAATCTTGATTTGATTGGTCATTCTACGAGTCCTTAATTCTCAAACTGAGCAAAGGTCAATTACCATTCTGATTGTACATACCACTGAACAGCCTTTTTAAAATAACCCACATCGTTTAAGTAATTTGAACATTTTAATGAAGGTTTCCATTGCAATGCGAATTGTTGTTTTATGATTTGATTTATTGATTCCCGTATTATCATTGTACATGAACATACATGTACAAGTATATATACAAATGTACATTCATTGTTGGAGCCATACATATGTGACCGTTAACCACAAAACGAACAAAAAGTCGCACATTTGTGTGAGGACTGAAAATAGGTGAAATGGGTCAACCTAACCGATCTTGACTTTCTCATATTGTCTAAACGAGCAAGTCTTCTTCTACATTGTACTAAAATTTTGGATCATAAATCGGGCAGGAAAGTGTAATCTAAGCAGTTTATTTTGAATATTTGAAGGGTTTGTTTGCAAAAAACGATAAGTCCGTTTTTGAAGATTTTGAAGTACGGGCTCTGTCATAAAGTACAAAATAATACCTTTTAAATGATATATTGGTCACTACATATAAAGAAAGATTTTTGAAGTTATGGTCAAAAGAAGCAACAATTTTCTTATTATTCTCTTTATTTTTGTTGACCTTTAATCGCAAATATCTTTATTTGGCAAATATGGAATTATCGGTTTTTGCAAACAAACTCTTCATTTATTAGTAGAAAAGTGTGATTAGGTGCGTTTTTTGAGTGTACGCACTCTTCACTTTCAACTCTAATAACCTTTGAAAAGATGATGCTACTGCTTTGAAATTTGACATCAATTATGAAGGCACGCCTAGTTTCAATTTAATCTAATAGTCTCTTCAGTGTTGTTACTCTGGTGGTTTACATCCTGTTTTTTTTTTTTTTTTTGTTCTTTTTTTGTGTTCTTTTTTTGTGTTCTTTTTTGTTTGTCGCATTCATTGCATAACCAGCACGGCTTTGTAAAGATTTAGCGCTTAAATAGCAACTTCACTTAAGAGCCTCTTTTCTCAGTTCACATTTTTCCTGAGTGTGTATTTTCTTTCCAATATTTAGAAAGGTTAGGAGAGTCTATTTGATTTGAGTTATACATAGTTTTAAAGCTTAAAGTCTGCTCTTTTAGAATATGCTTTTAACTAAAATGTTATGACTGGCGACTTTCTGTGCGTTTTGTGATGCAGGGTCACATATATACGTAATCATCAATTAATAACAATTGTTTTTCTTCATTGCCTTTACACAATGTACAGCAGAAACGTATCAGCAATACAAGCTTACCATGAATAATACAGTAGGGCTACAGCTTAAGCGTGGCTTGATTTGCGTGCAGCCCTCGTACATCATACACATAGAAAAAATAGGAGGGAGGGATGACTTGCGTAGAGATAGGATAGCAGAAAGGAGAGAGGGAAAGGAGAGGTATGGCTGCTTTCACTAAAGGCTTATACAAAGTTAGTTCACCTGGATCACTGATCAGTAAGGCATGACAAAATATTTCTCACCGAGGTACAGGTGAACAGTTACAGTTCATGGTTGGATACACGATTACATACTAGATGAAATGCGGCGATACTTCTACGAAGGAATTTCGTGTATTATACACTAACAATCATAACGAAATCACTGATATCGAAAAAGTAACATTGTTTAGACAGCTTTCCCAAAAGAATTCAAGGACTTTAAACTTCGAATTTCAAAAGGAAGAGAGTTCCAAACATCGGGTCCGGTGTGTCTGATAGATTTTAAAGCCATCACTGTTTTAGGATTATATAAATGGAATTTATCAGATTGTCTCGTGGGATACGAATGTATGTCCTTGTTTAATTGAAATAGTGAGAAGAAAGAAGATGGCAACTGACTATTATGCAAACGAAACAAAGAGTGAATTTTGCAAAAAAAATTAATGTCATATGTTCGATCAGAAATGTAATGACGTAAAGTTTATTTGAAGAAGTACAGTTGACACAATGCTACTGGCAACTTTCTCATGAAATTTGAATATATTTCAGGCATTATAATAGCTTCAGTTGGTCTATACATCTTTAATAGAGAGCCAACAATCCTTCGCGTCCCACAAAGGATTCACTAGATTCCTCCCCCCCCCCCCCCGCTCCCCACCTAACAAAACATCATCAATAGTGATCACGTGACAGGTGCTGTATTTCCACTTATTATTACATCGCTAGTTCACCGCCAAACGGGATACTAATCACATACGGGCTTTGACGATAATTATTGTCGCTGCCGTCGTAACGTCTACGCACTTTGTTTTTTTTTTTTTTTTTTATCATATATACGTCAATTCATTTTGCTACACAAGTGAAACATCTCTTCCTTCCGGTTAAAATGGAAAGAGATAGCAAGATTGTAGCTTTGATACTAACAGTGACTGCCTCTGTGATCTATTGTCCTCCTGGAGAAGGTAAGAAGTGTATCTTTTCTGCGAACATGCCTTTATCATTATACCATTATCAGTGTAGGCAGGTTCATGAAGAATGAGCACGATATCACCAAAAAGCCTGGATGGCTGGATCACGAAAGTGAATCATATAAATTCAATCGTCAAAGTGAGAAGTGTTGGTGAGACCCACACACAGATTTTGCTTATGTCTACTCTCTGCCAAACAAACGAATACAACAAAAGAAAAGATAGGAGCAATGTTTATCACAAACAGAAACTAATCATTACAAGACGAAAATTAATCTACATACTTGAAATATGTCTTTAGATAAATATCAGTTTCATATCTATTGTAAATCGTGTTAGCAACCAATCTGTGTCCGAATTGAAGTCTAAGGAAAATGGAGGAAAAACGGGGCTGCCATTCACAAGTCAGTGGTATGCTTTTTACACCACATATCACGTGTAACGCCTATTTGCACATGTATATTTTAGAATGCGTAAGATAGCACATACAAAAAGTATGTACCCTGCAAGGGAACAATGGCGTCGTATTCTATCTGATAGCATGTACAACATAGAGCCACACAGTCAAGCGTTGAACTTTGATCCCTCCTTGTTATGTGTGAAAATGTGCATTGAAAATAGGCGGGACGACATAACAGCCAATGACATTTGATATGTGGCAGTTCGAATGCACTGGGTATATATTAACGCTGAGTTTGAGATTATTAATCTTAAGACGGTCACTCATGTAGGCAACAGGCTCTTCTTCGTTTAGCCCTTAATGTAAAATACGAAATACAAAAAGTATAGGGAAATGAAATAATGTAACTAAAGGCAATATTTCATACATAGCAAACATATAAAAAGAAGATATTACCACACAATATGAAATCAGCGATACATTCATTAATAATTCATTGCAATATGTAAAACCAAACAAAAACAACACAATGTAATACTACTATAATATAAACAAAAGTGATTCTATTAACTGGAAACAATAAACCTGTAAACATTACGTGTAAGAGAAAAATACTTGAAGAAACAGTAGATAGGGGTGGTAGACTGACAGCCCAAATTGCGCAATTGATTGCACCATCAGTTGTATTACGTAACAGGGGCTATATTAGGTAAATGATGACATCATCTCTTGCGTAACGGATGACCTCATCGATTGCACCATATAGGGTGACATCATGGCCGCGTCTATCATGATTCATCGATTGCAACGCATGTCGCAAGAAAATATTAATGATAGATATCCGCACATGTCGCAATATGTCGTGACATAGTATGTGATCATATAATGATCAATTACGTAGGTGTTTTGGGGGATGAGATAATCGATTGCAACGTGGCTGGAATGTCGCTGCATCACCACATGGCGCAACATAGCGTGACGGGCGTGGGCATACAATAGTGACAACATGAGGACCTATAATTCGGGGTGATAGGGTGTTAGCTCGCAGCAGCGCCGTTTGATGATATGATGAGGATATCGCAGCATCCCTATAGCCGGTGCATTGAAGAGAGTGAGCGATGTAAGTGAGAGCATGGACCTACAACACATGGACATTCATCGCTCGTTAATTAATTCGTGCACCTGTTTCTGTCAAAAGCGTCACAAACACATTTTGAACATGCTTTCCTGCTTTGATCCAGTGTTGTCCGCCTACAGCCAGCCTGGATAAAAACACGACGACGCTTTGAGAAATCTAAAAACTACATGCGCAGAAGCTAATAACTTTCTGAAATCACGAAAAATGCATGTGCAGTTGTAGTGTATATTGCGAAATCATCGCTAAAACAATTTCATTTGCGAAATGCAAGTACTTTACAAGAAAAAGCAACTAATCAAGCAGATTGACTGTGATTTGTAATCTATTTTTTCGCCATTTGTCGCACATTGTTTCAGAGTAAACATGAGCAGTGCTGTAGACGACATGCTTGTCTTGCCATTCAGGGATGTTACATGCATGGCCGCAAGTGGCCGCTTCAGTAATTACCAATTTTGTGACGCAAAATTTGTCCTTGTTTCAGGTTTGCTGCTCCCCATCATTGGTGTTTATTCAAAGGCAGTTGAGTCTGAAAAGGCACCTCAGCCAAATATGACTGAAATGAGGGAAACCGGTTCTTTTGTCAGTGATGATGCACGATTACACAATCGTCATTGTCCAAACGTCTGAATTTACTCATTAAGATGCACATAATCAGGTGGCGGTGGTGAACATTCGATCAAAGAAAGACCTCCGTTCATGGTCCATATGTGTAGTAGGTCCATGGTGAGAGTGAAGGAGAGAGGTCAGGAGCCATTAACGAGGTCGGTTGGGTCTGCTTCGGTCTCGGTGCGAGGGGAGAGGGAGAGAGAGAGGGAGAGAGGATTGGTAACGAGGTCAGCTGTGCCTGCTAGGGAACTGGGACAGTCGCGTGTCGTCTATGTCAAGAGGTCAATCGTTGCACCGTCTGAACTTAGACCGTGAGTCATCGGGAGTAACTGAGGTCATGGTGGGAAAATACCGGTTTGTTTCCTTCTGTGAACATTGAAGTCGCGTTGCGTACAGGTGGCGCAATGGCGAGTATTGCGAAGCGCTTAGAAATATATTTTTATTGTTTTTTAATGCAAGTATAAGCGGTTATCAAAAGGGAGTATAACGGTCAATACCAGTGAGGTCCAATCGTCGGTCAATCGCTGCAGCGGACGCGTGTATTAGGATCTAACCTATAATAGAATAGCGAGTACAAGTAAGATGATCGATGGAGTGTGTAAGATGACGATGGTATCAATAAAATAGGCCCTAGATAGATGTGTGAGTACAGTTGATCGTGAGCACGAACATTTACGACAGTGCTACAACGACTACCGGCGAATTTCTGTCGGTGTAATTCCTGTTGGAATTTTATATAATTTCATACATACCATGAGAGCATATCGACCCATTATTCGTTTTTTGTTGTTGTATGTGTAGTGGCTCTTAAAAGAGCCTTTGGCTTGCCAAAGCCCGAGAGATTTAGGCGTTGAGTTTCCGACGGTTCTCGTCGCGAAGGTAGTCCACTAGGTCCAGGGAGAAGAGTATGAGACCACCCTGCTTAGGAAACAAGAAAGTCTTGCTTGTCGCGCACAGGACACGGGAGACTATGCCGAGGCACATCGTGAGATGAACGATTCTAAGACATAACGTAGAATAAAATGACATCATCCACACATGGCGCAACATAATGCCATCATTTGGTTTGATCGTGGATAGTGTCGTGGCTCGCAGAAACGCCCTTACATACTGCCTGATGGGGAAAGTGAATTGAAGAGAGTGAGCAATAAGTGAACGAGAGAGGGGCATTTTTTTTTTCAATTAGGATATGGAGCTACAACGTAAGCTCCATAATACGGAAACCTCTGCCCCCAAGTCGCGTGCCGCTGAGGTCAAATGGCAACCGAGAAATGAGCGAGAGGAGGTGGGTCAACAGGTCAATCGTTACACCGGTCCCGTGCCGCTGCTATTATGAGCTTTGACCGTGAGCCAATGGGGGAAACTGATGTCATGGCGATGTTTGATAGGGAAAATTACCTGTTTGTTTACTTCCTGGGGACATTTTGCAGGTGTTGCGTTGCGTACAGATGGTGCAATCACAAATATTAAGAGGCACGGAAAAAACAGCTCAGAGAGAATAAGGCTTTGTTATTTCATCGATGTGACTGCGTTGTCGGCTGCATTGGCCACTTTCTAGCTATATCAGTCAATTTACTGGACAAGTAAGCGTCGTATGTACAAGTGAGATGATCGATAGGGGAGCCCACAAGCTGCCGATGATGGTATCAATAAATAGATATAGACGCATGTATATCCCAAATACGAGTTGATTATGCACACGAGCCTACAACATTTATACAATGACTACCGGGGAATTTCTTACAGGATTATTTAAACTTGTTAGAACTTACCATTTATCTTGCCCTGCCATAATATCATGCCACGACATCGTTATTCGTTCTTTCTTGGTGGCTCTTCAAAGAATCTTTGGTTTACCATGGGGGGAAGTTTGGGCAGATGATGGTATCAATATGCAAATACAGATAAGTGTCGGGATGGCCAGTTGATGAAGAGCACAAGCCCACCCCATTTTCATCCGACACGTGCCACAACTTTTAAAAATGACGTCATTCATTTCGATATGTGGTGCAATGTCATAGCGATGTCAAGGTTGAGTCAAACGCTCTGCAATATTAAGAGGATGCCATTGTTTTCCTAAACGCTGTGCAATATGCATGTACTTAGGTCTTGAGCTCGCCATAAAGAAATAAAGGATATCATATCGTGGTAGACGCGTGTCGCTGACTTTAGAATAGTGAGCAAAAAGTGATCGTTGGGCCATTTTTTTGGCTAGGTCAACCACTGGCTAGTACGATTCGACGGGGAAATGAGAGTCACTTCGAGGGCGGGTATTTTTTTTTTCTCTGCATGTGTGTATTGTGTGTGTGGCAACATCGTTACTTCTAGGTATAACATAACAAGTAATTCAAATCGTACAGTTAATAATTACAAAACCAACGTTTGGTCCGAATTAATAGCAACTCTAGCTGATGCTAAATCCAATATCCCATTGGATGAAGAAAACGCAATGAAGTCTCAGCGACCAATAATAGCTTAATATTATAGACTCAACCTTACGCACTAGTACTGGGCTATCAACGCTGTCTCATACGAATCATCATCACCTGTTCCCTGGGTGTCGATATAGAATAATTTCAAAAAGATGATATTCGCCCTGTAACGACGCATAAATTTACTGTTAACACGCCTTTACAAGTCCATTTTTTTTATACGACAAGGACGCCTACTAAATCGTGTGTCCTGCGGTGACCGATTAATTACATTGGAAAGAAACATAAGTGTCGAATTATAATACACGAATAATCAGAACACCAAAACATATTACATTCAAACATACATGTTCAACTGTAGCTTCTGGTAAGAATAAAGATCTTTTTACAGAACTTTAATCCCGGTTCCTTTTTGTCTCACAATTCACTTTAAGAGTTTGAATGAACAGAATTTTAACCCCGAGATGCGTTCATTTTCAAGCTGTCATTAAAGACTCAGAGTAGGAATCACTCATGAAGGGCTTCGTCTCCTTTCGGGGAACGTAGGGTCAGTGGGATCATCATTTTCATGCCGGCGGACTGGAACCTCAAGGAAGTAATAACGAGTTTTCAGCACATCAGCTTGTCTACAGCCAAGCATGTCCACTGCGAAGAACAGACGCGGCATTGCAAAATACTGTTAGAGAAAGGATAGGAAACTATTTTTTTTTTCTGACATGGACATACTAAGTATCCAATAATATTCCAATAAAGGGGAAAAATGTAAATCGTTGACATGGGTGTATCATCTCAGGTCTTTGGCAGGAAGAGCAATCGTCACGAGCGATGAAGATGTTCTTGACTTGCCCGGCAAATACATCACACTCCCCTGGCACGAACGCGGCAATTCGAAACAACAGTTCCAGTCATTTACCTGCGTTGTCACTGGTGGGCATGTTCGCAGTTAGAACGATTATACCTGTAAAAGATATATAGTAGGTTAGGACGTTTCACTCTTCAAGTTGAAGTAAAGCGTGTTTGTTTTGTTTTTCATAGTACAGTTATCATTATGGATAGAGTATCGCTAAGCAATCACCTTAAGCTCTAGGAGAGGCATTTCAACAATTGTTACAGAACAATATTGCATTGCAGAAATGTAGGCGTATGAAAGATATCGAAGGTGAAAAGGCGATGTGGAAATCAAGGTTCTGAAAATCCTGCGTGATACACATTGCAAAACACGACTTGAAGTGGTAGGAATCTTGACGAACATAACGACAGAATAGCACAGTTATCGTTTGAGTATATGCACACGTATTATTCCGAGCTTAGTTCATGTTTGATCAATGACAATTGTGAGCGACACAATCATTTTATTTAAGAGTGTTTTCATTAACCGCAAAAAAAAAGTAGAAGTCGCAGAGATTGTGTTGAATGTCCCTTATAGAAACACATGCACTTTACAATAACTCAGCAATTTTCCAGTCATTCGTAAAGCTTGGCAAGGTTGGTTTTTCCGACTGATGCGTTAAACTTTTTCAATGTCATGGTATTAGAATGAGTATAGCTTTGTGCAACTTTATTGAACATATTTCTACGCAGTCTTGGATGTGTCTATCCGTTAAAAAAAATCATATGATTCGCCAGAGTTCTTTGCTTATCTGAAAACAAGAATATAACCGAGCATTGTATTTCTCTGGGTTGTTTTCTGAATGCAGCAATAGTTGCGAAGTCAGCCTGACGGGGTAAAAGGTTTCATTTACGTATAAAAAAAAAAATCAATAGAAGGAAACAGATGTAGCCTACCTTATAATTAGACTGGCATGACCAGTTAAATGATAGTAACAGTAGAAACACGAAAGGCAAAAGTTGCGTTGGTTTTTTTTTTTTTTGTTTTTTTTTTGCGTTTATTTGATTAATATTTCTCCCGAAGTCAGGTAGCAACAGATTTAACGTCCTTGCAATTAGATGAAATGATTTATGTATTACTGTGACACGGCGTGTAACGATTTGACTTATATCAAAAAAAATGATCCTTCTTTGTTTTCATTTAAAAAAGATTGAAATCATTCTTTCCTTAAGTGTTTTTTTTTTGTCTGGACTTGGGGAGTTCCAGAATCTTGGGCCTGTATAAATAAATGTCTGCTGAGCTAACACAGTAAATGTTCTAAGCAGGGGCAAATGAAATTCATTCGACTGTCTTGTTGGGTAACTATGGTATGTCAGCCTACGACAAACTGTCATTTCATAGTTTGTTTTGTGTCCATGCATCGGGAATATTTCTAACTATAAAATCATACTTAATGACATCCTGCAGGGGGATTTGAAAAGCTAGTAACAATTCCTAACCCTCCATCCGAGGCGTAAATTGTTTAAAGAATATACCGACTTTAACTTCAACGATATACCGATATTTGGGCAAAACCACGATGGTACATAAAGATAATTCAATAAAAATGTTACCCATTGCGCTTTCTGGGTAAGTGGAAAAAAAACCCCAGATATCATAAGCGTCAATCACAGTACGCAAACCACCAAATATAGAATCATCGCACAAAATCGTTCTGTGCTCTCTTATATCCACAACAGAAAATAAGAATTATGTGTAACGTAATTTTCCAATAGCGGTATAGATTGCGCCAATCGACTTTACACCACAAGTCTCAAAAATTGATCCTCTTCAATACGTCAAGTGTAATATTTATTTTTTTAAAGTTCATTAAGCGTAGCGTTATCGAAAGCTTTTCCTAACAAAACGAGTCCGCCCATCCTTTCTTCAAGTAACCCTACCAAGATAATGTAAAGCAAAGTAAGGTTATTGCACTCGTGTATTGTAATATAACTAATTGGGTATTTCCTTACAACAGCAGATTGTGAGAAAGGTTAAGTCCACGAGTGCTGCTGAAGGCGTTATTACATGAACCTGCATGTCTATTCTCAACGAGTCACTTTCTTACCTTGGAGTACCAACATGATGCTACCGATTATGCCCTGATCGAGTTACCTCATAGAGATGACAATTGTATTGATAATCATTATGGCCTGTTGGGGTCAAATGAAAGTACATCTTGTGTTGGGCATTTTGATGTAGCCATGAAGATAAACCTAACAACACTCGATTTGTCAGTCGAAAGGGATGATTAGTAAGAAACTCTGCTTATGATGCCGCTTGCGTGCATTGCCAGATACGGTTTTGACGTCCCCTTTAAAAGTACAGATGTTTGATAATACTGCTTAACATGTGGAAAGTACGGGAGACCGGGGGTCAATCGACACATGGGCTTCGTTGGAACATTTTTTTTCTGCTCCAGCTATATCAGCCACTTCGATACCGTTATTATTTTACAGCTCTCCCGCGGATGAATGACCGATTTACTTTTAATCCTACGAAAAGGTTCTTTTCACAAGATATCTCAAATCATTCTATCGCTATATACCCCAACTTGTTCTGACACTGCAACGTGGCATGATTTTGGGTATTATTATTCATACTCACCTTAAATCAATCGTTACCAATATACCATTATACTATGAGTATTTACGTTTACACACCAGCTCTTCTATACTTATAAACTATAAAAGACTGAAAAACGAACTCACCTAATCATAGATATCATGTCTTCAAATACGTAATTATTAAATCTTTGGATGCCAATCCATCGATGTGAAAACTATTTAGTCAAGCCATACCTGAAATCTGTGTTATAACTATGCGTGCATTGCATGTTGATAACTGAACCACATCTATACTTGTCTTTTCTTTCAGCAGCATGCAGTAATAATGCGCTCACTTTAATGATCTGACTCGTTGCAAAGGCGTTTAATGGTTCATCGCTGTATGGGAACAATGACAAGCGATTTGTTCATTTCTTCAAATATCGAATACTTCAAGCAGAATGATGTTTGCTTTACAGAGCTAGCAGGGTGCACCGTGGTGAACGTTTATTTGACATTGACCGTTTGCATTTTTTAAAGACTAATATCAATCATCAGGATACACTTTTTACGTTTTCAGTAATGTTCACTAAATGGTTCACTTTGAAAAATACATCCGCAATTATTAGTTTCTGTTTTTCAACAGAGAAATATCTTATCTCTCATAATGATATCAGTTGTGAATTAAGTCATAGTCCTTTTAAACTGTAACAAAGTTGTACTTTAGCGCGATTTGTGATTTGGAAATCTTCAGCAACTACTATACGTTTGACCAATGCTTTTTTTGTGTTTTTGTGTGTGTGTGTGTGTGTGTGTGTGTGTGTGTGTGTGTGTGTGTGTGTGTGTGTGTGTGTTGACGAATGTCTTTGCACGTGCTAAAGCTTCACTAAAATAAAATTCGATGGACGCTTATATATCATTCAAGCGAGCGAGGAAATGCAAATACATTCCATCTGTATATAGGAGTGAACAATTAATGATAGCTAAAAGTATAAAACCGAGTAATCGGTGAAGTTACCGCTGGTTTTAACGTTCGAATTCAGTGTGTATAACATAATTTCATGTGAGGCAGTGTTGAGTTGCTTTCAAAACAAACAAACATAAAAACAAACAAACAGAACAAGCGAACTTTGAGCTACTAATGCAAAAAAAGAAGTGGGTGTTGTTAATGATCTGAATGCTGTCAATTTGTATTTCAATTCTTCTTATGACAGTAACAAACTGGACTTTCTATCACAAGTTTCGTTGTACGTATTTTGAAGCACAAAAGCAGAAACGAATATTTGCAAAAGGTGACTGAAGATCAAAGTATGCGTGGTTTAATCATCATTTCAAACGTGATTATCATGAGCCTCCGTCGAGCATACTATATAATGCAATGCGTGTCTAAATCTCGTACAAGGTAGTAACCACTATACTTTCGCTCAAATCTTTTGTCATCAGCTATTGCCGCGGCTAAATGCAAGATTACGTTTACCATTATTACAGGATTTCTACTTCTGTTGGCTAACAGGAAATAACTTTGATATAAGTCAAATCGTTACACGCCGTGTCACAGTAATACATAAATCATTTCATCTAATTGCAAGGACGTTAAATCTGTTGCTACCTGACTTCGGGAGAAATATTAATCAAATAAACGCAAAAAAAAACAAAAAAAAAAAAAACCAACGCAACTTTTGCCTTTCGTGTTTCTACTGTTACTATCATTTAACTGGTCATGCCAGTCTAATTATAAGGTAGGCTACATCTGTTTCCTTCTATTGATTTTTTTTTTTATACGTAAATGAAACCTTTTATCCCGTCAGGCTGAGTGAAACGTCCTAACCTACTATATATCTTTTACAGGTATAATCGTTCTAACTGCGAACATGCCCACCAGTGACAACGCAGGTAAATGACTGGAACTGTTGTTTCGAATTGCCGCGTTCGTGCCAGGGGAGTGTGATGTATTTGCCGGGCAAGTCAAGAACATCTTCATCGCTCGTGACGATTGCTCTTCCTGCCAAAGACCTGAGATGATACACCCATGTCAACGATTTACATTTTTCCCCTTTATTGGAATATTATTGGATACTTAGTATGTCCATGTCAGAAAAAAAAATAGTTTCCTATCCTTTCTCTAACAGTATTTTGCAATGCCGCGTCTGTTCTTCGCAGTGGACATGCTTGGCTGTAGACAAGCTGATGTGCTGAAAACTCGTTATTACTTCCTTGAGGTTCCAGTCCGCCGGCATGAAAATGATGATCCCACTGACCCTACGTTCCCCGAAAGGAGACGAAGCCCTTCATGATTGATTCCTACTCTGAGTCTTTAATGACAGCTTGAAAATGAACGCATCTCGGGGTTAAAATTCTGTTCATTCAAACTCTTAAAGTGAATTGTGAGACAAAAAGGAACCGGGATTAAAGTTCTGTAAAAAGATCTTTATTCTTACCAGAAGCTACAGTTGAACATGTATGTTTGAATGTAATATGTTTTGGTGTTCTGATTATTCGTGTATTATAATTCGACACTTATGTTTCTTTCCAATGTAATTAATCGGTCACCGCAGGACACACGATTTAGTAGGCGTCCTTGTCGTATAAAAAAAATGGACTTGTAAAGGCGTGTTAACAGTAAATTTATGCGTCGTTACAGGGCGAATATCATCTTTTTGAAATTATTCTATATCGACACCCAGGGAACAGGTGATGATGATTCGTATGAGACAGCGTTGATAGCCCAGTACTAGTGCGTAAGGTTGAGTCTATAATATTAAGCTATTATTGGTCGCTGAGACTTCATTGCGTTTTCTTCATCCAATGGGATATTGGATTTAGCATCAGCTAGAGTTGCTATTAATTCGGACCAAACGTTGGTTTTGTAATTATTAACTGTACGATTTGAATTACTTGTTATGTTATACCTAGAAGTAACGATGTTGCCACACACACAATACACACATGCAGAGAAAAAAAAAATACCCGCCCTCGAAGTGACTCTCATTTCCCCGTCGAATCGTACTAGCCAGTGGTTGACCTAGCCAAAAAAATGGCCCAACGATCACTTTTTGCTCACTATTCTAAAGTCAGCGACACGCGTCTACCACGATATGATATCCTTTATTTCTTTATGGCGAGCTCAAGACCTAAGTACATGCATATTGCACAGCGTTTAGGAAAACAATGGCATCCTCTTAATATTGCAGAGCGTTTGACTCAACCTTGACATCGCTATGACATTGCACCACATATCGAAATGAATGACGTCATTTTTAAAAGTTGTGGCACGTGTCGGATGAAAATGGGGTGGGCTTGTGCTCTTCATCAACTGGCCATCCCGACACTTATCTGTATTTGCATATTGATACCATCATCTGCCCAAACTTCCCCCCATGGTAAACCAAAGATTCTTTGAAGAGCCACCAAGAAAGAACGAATAACGATGTCGTGGCATGATATTATGGCAGGGCAAGATAAATGGTAAGTTCTAACAAGTTTAAATAATCCTGTAAGAAATTCCCCGGTAGTCATTGTATAAATGTTGTAGGCTCGTGTGCATAATCAACTCGTATTTGGGATATACATGCGTCTATATCTATTTATTGATACCATCATCGGCAGCTTGTGGGCTCCCCTATCGATCATCTCACTTGTACATACGACGCTTACTTGTCCAGTAAATTGACTGATATAGCTAGAAAGTGGCCAATGCAGCCGACAACGCAGTCACATCGATGAAATAATAAAGCCTTATTCTCTCTGAGCTGTTTTTTCCGTGCCTCTTAATATTTGTGATTGCACCATCTGTACGCAACGCAACACCTGCAAAATGTCCCCAGGAAGTAAACAAACAGGTAATTTTCCCTATCAAACATCGCCATGACATCAGTTTCCCCCATTGGCTCACGGTCAAAGCTCATAATAGCAGCGGCACGGGACCGGTGTAACGATTGACCTGTTGACCCACCTCCTCTCGCTCATTTCTCGGTTGCCATTTGACCTCAGCGGCACGCGACTTGGGGGCAGAGGTTTCCGTATTATGGAGCTTACGTTGTAGCTCCATATCCTAATTGAAAAAAAAAAATGCCCCTCTCTCGTTCACTTATTGCTCACTCTCTTCAATTCACTTTCCCCATCAGGCAGTATGTAAGGGCGTTTCTGCGAGCCACGACACTATCCACGATCAAACCAAATGATGGCATTATGTTGCGCCATGTGTGGATGATGTCATTTTATTCTACGTTATGTCTTAGAATCGTTCATCTCACGATGTGCCTCGGCATAGTCTCCCGTGTCCTGTGCGCGACAAGCAAGACTTTCTTGTTTCCTAAGCAGGGTGGTCTCATACTCTTCTCCCTGGACCTAGTGGACTACCTTCGCGACGAGAACCGTCGGAAACTCAACGCCTAAATCTCTCGGGCTTTGGCAAGCCAAAGGCTCTTTTAAGAGCCACTACACATACAACAACAAAAAACGAATAATGGGTCGATATGCTCTCATGGTATGTATGAAATTATATAAAATTCCAACAGGAATTACACCGACAGAAATTCGCCGGTAGTCGTTGTAGCACTGTCGTAAATGTTCGTGCTCACGATCAACTATACTCACACATCTATCTAGGGCCTATTTTATTGATACCATCGTCATCTTACACACTCCATCGATCATCTTACTTGTACTCGCTATTCTATTATAGGTTAGATCCTAATACACGCGTCCGCTGCAGCGATTGACCGACGATTGGACCTCAATGGTATTGACCGTTATACTCCCTTTTGATAACCGCTTATACTTGCATTAAAAAAACAATAAAAATATATTTCTAAGCGCTTCGCAATACTCGCCATTGCGCCACCTGTACGCAACGCGACTTCAATGTTCACAGAAGGAAACAAACCGGTATTTTCCCACCATGACCTCAGTTACTCCCGATGACTCACGGTCTAAGTTCAGACGGTGCAACGATTGACCTCTTGACATAGACGACACGCGACTGTCCCAGTTCCCTAGCAGGCACAGCTGACCTCGTTACCAATCCTCTCTCCCTCTCTCTCTCCCTCTCCCCTCGCACCGAGACCGAAGCAGACCCAACCGACCTCGTTAATGGCTCCTGACCTCTCTCCTTCACTCTCACCATGGACCTACCACTACACATATGGACCATGAACGGAGGTCTTTCTTTGATCGAATGTTCACCACCGCCACCTGATTATGTGCATCTTAATTAGGCCTTTCAGTCACGTGACACTTTTTTTCAACCGCTCCGCTGCCCCACACTGAGTCTATGGGGCGTGAAGGTCACTCCATAGGGTTTGCGTGTGCAGCGCTGCCGAGAAGAGTTTTGGGTCGACGGCACCGTCTTTTCAGAAACTCTCCGAAATTGCTCGGAATACCTCGCTAACTTCCGAGGGTCGTAGCATCAATGTGATTGGTCGATGAATTTCCGAAAGTATCCGAACAGACAGAGTAAACTTCGACAATTCAGATGATATGTGAAATGGATCACCTATCGTGAAGCTTCATGACGTCTGAGCTAAAAGAAAAGTTTGCTCGAAGATTTCATTATCCAGATGCGCCAAGATCCGTCCATTTCACACGTAAGTAGATAATATTATGTTTCAAAAAACTTTATGTGAAGTTTCATGGTAAAAAATGATTTCATTTTGATGCTAGAGTGATTTTTAGGCAGCACTGTCCGTTCAATTTCCAAGCGAGTTTTTACTGCAATCACGCTGCTGTCGACAGCTGAGAGCATGGTCGAGCAGTGATTTGTTTACGTGAACGATCCATTAAGGACAGGTATCGTAGTGTTGCGATGTTTGTGTGTGTGGTCTTTTTATAGCTTTGTAAAAGACGATGCTGGCCTGCTGATCATTTTTATTAATAGTGAAGAGTAATCTTAATGCCAATCGATTAAATATCTGGTCATCATTGTGGCAAAGTTTGCATTTTCAGTTACCTCATTCTGTTGATTTACCTGCATGGCGAATGGATCGTTCCGTTTGGTATGTGTTGTAAACAAGTACGGTAAACAACAAATGCGATGTGTGATAACCCTTGCTGTTGGTACGAAGGAATCGACGATGTTTTAATCAAAATCCCTTGTGGCACGACCCCCCAAGAGTGACTTCATTTGTTTCCATATTTAGTTTATACTATCCTTCACGAAAATTTCGGGTTTGAATGTCAGATTTATGATCAGGTTTTTGTTACCGACCGTATGTTTTGATCAATGTAGTGGTCACGATCGTGCACACTGACTTGCCAATACTACAGTACACGTTATGTATGTGAGCTACTGTACTGTGTACACCTGACCTGCAGAGCAGAGCAGGCTTTGTTCCACTTCGTACTTCGATCGAAATTCGATCGGATTATTTTGACAGCAACTTTCAAAATCCCTAGTTGTTATGAAGTGTCTCTCTCAAATATTCCCTCTGGACGACCTAAAAACTATGAACATTTGACAGATTGAGTTACAGTACTCGTGTACAAGTCAGATTGGAGGCCGGAGTAACACCGATGATTTTTTTTTAGCGTCTGGTCGGGCTAGAGTTACTTACAGACAGTAGCAACTTGAAAAGACTTCTTTGCAACTTGCAGGAATTTTTGGAAAATTTCTTCAGTTTCTACAATTCAAACTTCAGTACAATAGTTTACTTGTAACCTGGTATTCCAAGTATAGTTATATTTTGTGAAATTACAGGAGTAAAATTACTGTGAAGTATTTTACGTAATTACAGAATTCATTCTCTGATTCTTCGTACTGAACACCACTGAGCTGGGAGGAAGGGGAAATTACCGTAATTTTTTAAGTGTATGACAAATATCAGCACTTAGTGCTGCTCGTGCTAATAAAGAGGGCACTAGGCCTAGCTATGTCACTAACGTCAACCTACGTAAATATAAAAAGCAGAAATTACACCATTTACATTTAATTTTCTGTGACTGACAAATTGATATTTAGTGTTTTGTTTCAACTCAAGTTTTGAGCAGAAACATTCATGAGTCTTGGCTCGATATTTAGACAGTGTGCTTGAAGAAGAACCAAGATTGATCAGACTAGTGATGATGATTATATGAGACACTAAGCGCTTGACTGTCAATTCATTAGTATTTCCTACAGAGTAGCCTGAAGCCTTCAATCTTCGTATTCGTAGAGTAATTCATGTCAGTTTGATTATGACTTTATTTTCAGGTGACTGGGCGGGTATGTGTGCCTTCTTATTGTTATGGATGTTGAAGATGACTGCAGTGGTGTAGCCAGCAAACAAAATCCAAGTTCAGGTTAGAAAAATTTAACTTCATTCCTTATGTTATATATATCCATCTTTAACCCCCAAAATTGTGACTCATTTATTTTATTTTATTTTTATTATTATTTTTAGATTTCTGGTTTTTCATGTGAACATGTACGTACATGCATGCACACACAATCAGAGGCCAGTGAGGGCGAGACAAATAAGCAAGGTCTTATCCTAAAATTAAATGACACTTCAAACTTGAACTTTACAGACTGCAATTCTATATATGTTGTTGTTGTTTTTTTGTTTAAGAAATTTGTCAAAATTTTGCCTCAAGATTTTCACAGGCTTTATAAATTCATAATCTGGATAACGTTTTGCAAAACAGATTGTTAATCTGTGATTACTGTACATGTAGCCAGGACTCTGAACTATTTTTTAAATCTAATAAAATCAATGTAAAGTAATCAAATATTGATCATACTTCTTTATAACAGAACATGACTCTGTGTTTCCCTCTGGCCAAGCTGGAAGTGGATCCTCTCAAGGACATGTAACAGGCCCAACAAACCTTTCTGCCGTCCAGCCAAGTCAGCTGCTAGAAGAATCCTCTGCAGGCTCATCGCTGCCCCACTCACATTCAGCTCCCTGATAGAGGCTGATCATTGGTGTTTGATGTCATATATAACATATAAGTCACACATGTTCTTTACACTTAATGTGTGCTTCCACATGTGTTATGTAAGTGGAACTGTTATAATGTTTGGATAGTGCTGATTATCCATGTGTTCCCAGTACTGCATCAGTATGCATTTTTCAAACCCAAAATTTAAAACCTGACTGAGACTTGATATAGGTTTTTGCTCTGTATTTCTTTGAAGGCAACTCCAGTAGAGTGAACATAAAGTGAATTTGAAATCACATGGCAGAATACATCTATACATTTCTCAACGATTTATTGAACTTGTGTTTTGTAGTGCTTTGTTTCTATACCTGCGAACTGCAAAAGATGTATGTGTGCCATGAATTGTGTGATTGTGTGTGTGTGTGTGTGTGTGTGTGTATAGTATTGATATTCATATTTGTCAAAAAATGAAAAATATGAATTTGATACTATTGCAGAGTTGTGGCAGAAAGTGATATGAAGATGAAAGGCAACTTCCACCCAGATATTGCGAACATTTATGGCCAGAAATATATGGACCAATATGAATATTAATATTCATATCTTCATCTGAATATCAGTATTCATATTTGTATGAATAATATTAATGTGGCCTTCTGACAGGATTCTGGCAAAACATGTCATTTAGCAAATCTGCATTTTTTTCCTGGTATTGTTAACCATTACCAATTAACATACATTATATTTTACTTTTTAATATTGATATTAATATTATTAATGTAATGTTCATGAAAAAATTATTGTAGACTTGTGGGAAAATATTATACAAAGCTATCCTGCAAATTTTGTTGAGTTATTGTGATTCATCACTCTGTTACAAGTATTTATATGCATTTTTATGAATATTAATATTCATAATTTTCAAAATATGAATCATATTTCTTTAAAAACAGTGCAAAATTGTGACACAATCTATCATCATCATATCCTGCAAGTTTCATTGTCATACTTCAAACAGTAAAGGAATTATAGGCAATTTAGTTGTCTGTGTACATGCTCAGGCGGTGCCATTGTTAAAACAAAGTAAAACAAAAGATTGACCTTTGACCCCGGGTTGAAAAATGGGCATGTCTTGTGACATTAAAACGCCTATATCTTCGCAACCGCTTGACCGATTTGAAAAATTCAAAAAGATTTGTGAATGGGAAGAGTAGGGCTTTGATTCTACACTAATTTTTCCTGGCCTTATATCATTTTGAAAAATCACCTAAAATGCCTATCTTAATGAGTAAATTCAGACGTTTGGACAATGACGATTGTGTAATCGTGCATCATCACTGACAAAAGAACCGGTTTCCCTCATTTCAGTCATATTTGGCTGAGGTGCCTTTTCAGACTCAACTGCCTTTGAATAAACACCAATGATGGGGAGCAGCAAACCTGAAACAAGGACAAATTTTGCGTCACAAAATTGGTAATTACTGAAGCGGCCACTTGCGGCCATGCATGTAACATCCCTGAATGGCAAGACAAGCATGTCGTCTACAGCACTGCTCATGTTTACTCTGAAACAATGTGCGACAAATGGCGAAAAAATAGATTACAAATCACAGTCAATCTGCTTGATTAGTTGCTTTTTCTTGTAAAGTACTTGCATTTCGCAAATGAAATTGCTTTAGCGATGATTTCGCAATATACACTACAACTGCACATGCATTTTTCGTGATTTCAGAAAGTTATTAGCTTCTGCGCATGTAGTTTTTAGATTTCTCAAAGCATCGTCGTGTTTTTATCCAGGCTGGCTGTAGGCGGACAACACTGGATCAAAGCAGGAAAGCATGTTCAAAATGTGTTTGTGACGCTTTTGACAGAAACAGGTGCACGAATTAATTAACGAGCGATGAATGTCCATGTGTTGTAGGTCCATGCTCTCACTTACATCGCTCACTCTCTTCAATGCACCGGCTATAGGGATGCTGCGATATCCTCATCATATCATCAAACGGCGCTGCTGCGAGCTAACACCCTATCACCCCGAATTATAGGTCCTCATGTTGTCACTATTGTATGCCCACGCCCGTCACGCTATGTTGCGCCATGTGGTGATGCAGCGACATTCCAGCCACGTTGCAATCGATTATCTCATCCCCAAAACACCTACGTAATTGATCATTATATGATCACATACTATGTCACGACATATTGCGACATGTGCGGATATCTATCATTAATATTTTCTTGCGACATGCGTTGCAATCGATGAATCATGATATAGACGCGGCCATGATGTCACCCTATATGGTGCAATCGATGAGGTCATCCGTTACGCAAGAGATGATGTCATCATTTACCTAATATAGCCCCTGTTACGTAATACAACTGATGGTGCAATCAATTGCGCAATTTGGGCTGTCAGTCTACCCTCCTATCTACTAGAAACCATTTATATAACTTCTTCTTAAGTGCCGTCTTCAGTCCGAAGGTTGGCGACTATGGACCTCCACTCTGTTCTGTTCATGGCCACCTTACTACATGCGGACACACTCTTTCCTGTCCACTCCTTTATGTTGCTACACCACACACTGCGCCGGCGTCCTCTGCATCTCCTGCCTTCTATAATCCCTTCCAGTACATCTTTTTTTTTTGTGTGTGTGGATGTTCTGATGTCTTTTAACATGGCCAAAATATTTGAGTTTTCTTGATTTAATGTCTTTCGTCAAGGTTTTTGTGACATTCAAATGAACTAGAACATACTGATTTGTTTTCCTGTCTGACCATGATATACGGCCCAGGCGTCTGAATATCCACATCTCGAATGCAGCCAGCCTTTTCATATTATCCACGTACAGTGTCCATGTTTCACAACAGTAAAGGAGAGTTGAATGGACGTAACATTTTACTACACATCTTCTATTCATTTTTTTTTTAATTAAAAAAAAAAAAATGGTGCATAGTAATTCCATTTTTGGATATAACGAACCTTTGGAATAACGAGCATCGTCTCATCTGCCACTTGTCTTGATAGGGACCCATGTGATAAAATAGTTGCCCTCCGTTCTAGGATGGTTTTAACGTGCACGAAAAGAAATTTCGCATGAAGTCGGCAGTAGCAAAAAAACCCCCTGAAATATTGAAACAATGAATAAAAAATGTGTTATTATCATTACCATTATTATTATCATTATTATTATTATTATTATTATTATCATCATTATTACTATTATTATGTCTTTTGTTTTGTTGGAAAAAGGAGAATGAAATAAATGAATGGAATTGAATTGAATTGAATTGAATTGAATTGAATTGAATTGAATTGACTGATTTGAATGATGATGACATCTCCCGATATCTTGTTAGAGTGTATGTTGTAACATCGACCAGATTGATTACACCATAACTATTATCATTTTATGAAACATGATATTCATCGCTTCTCAGTTTGTTTAAGGTGGTCAATAATTTCCCCCCTCTTAAATATAATCTCCCTTTTCCCTCGATAAGAGATATCTATTCCATGTTCAAGCGTGTAATACAATGCATTTAGACACTAGTTTCTCGTCTCCAATTCTTCCAGCCTGGTCTTTGATTAAAGTTTGACATAATATCTAAACCTTGTCCCTCAGTTTCGTCATCTCACAAGAAATATTCATCGAAAATTATTGTTACTGTTATGTTTAGGCGGATCAATGATCTATCAATATTGTTTGTCAACGGATAGAACTATTGCTCTTAAAATAGACATATTTCCAGACAGTACTTTTCGATTTTTATTGTCTTTTACTACGCTGAAAAGGAACAATGGGGGGCGTTTCGTGTGATGACATCAATACACCTTTAGCACTGTATCAGACATTAATTTGGGGTATAGTGGACTGCAATGAAGCAGTATGAAATCCGACATGAGCTCGCCATGGCCACGCATATCATGTTCGAAATGATGAATGAAATGTAGGTGTAAAGGGTACAACATTAAAGTGAATATTGAAAGAAGGGATAATCGATAAGATTATTCACGTTTGTTTGATTCTGTGCAGAAATTAAATAGACATAGGTAACACAAACATAGGTAACTTAGAGAACATCTATTAATGCAGTAGAGAATTTACAATGAATGAAATTGATCTTCGGTCCACTGATAAGTAATGTGATAACAAGGCGTCTGTGTACCCTGAACGTCTGTTCGTTACATGAACATTATACGTTCTAACACAAAATGATGTGTCTGTATGTCAATATACCATGTAATGTCTGACAACGATAGCTCGAAAGGCATTCAATGGCGGTGAACCATATTGATGTGTCAACGTAATTAATGGTGAATTGTAACGGACTTTGCATGGAATTTGTCCCACGCATAGCGGTGTCTGTTTTGATGCGAGCTATTTTGTGTGTGTGTGTGTGTGTGCGGGTCTTTGAGGTCGATTGTCTTTTTGTTGTTGTTGTTTTCGTTTTCTGTGGTATTTAATTTTTGGTTTCTGTTTAGTTTTTGCATTGTTATAAACTAATGTGGACTTTATGCCTACCAATGAATAATAAACAGAAGAACGGAGTTTGGTTAAATGGTTGAATGTTAGAATGAAACGAATATTTTTTTTTTT
Source organism: Diadema antillarum (assembly GCF_040938485.1). Classification (NCBI taxonomy): domain Eukaryota; kingdom Metazoa; phylum Echinodermata; class Echinoidea; order Diadematoida; family Diadematidae; genus Diadema; species Diadema antillarum. The sequence goes on from NW_027270985.1 coordinate 801,255, forward strand.
TATTTCATTTCAGACTTTCTGTAACTGTCTGTGGTGTCGTGTGATTGCATACGACGTAATTGTGTGTGCTACTATTTTCGTTTTTTTTTCTTGTGTAAAAATGGTAAATGTGACCGTGCATCACACAACGAACAAAAAGTCGCAACCCTTGATTTTACACGAGGACTCAAAAAAGGGGAAATGGGTCAACTGAGACAATCTTGAGTTATCCTTCTTCTGCATTTTTCTTCAGTTTTGGAATCATAACATGAACGAAAAATTGCGTTTTCAGCAGTTTTTCTAGAACCTTTTTTTTTATGGGGAGAATAGAATTTCAGCTTAATGTAATAATCCCTTCATTGTTGTTGCTCTTGTGGCCTTCATCCTGTGTTTTGTCCTTTTGATTGCACGGTTAGCACGGCTTGGTAAAGATTAAGCGCTTGGATAGACCCTGTCCTTCAGAGCCTCTTTTCTCCGTTCATACTTTTCCAGAGAGTGTGCTTTCTTTCCAATACTTAGATAGGTCAGGGTAGTCCACTTGAAATGAGTTATACATCATTTTAAAGCTTAGAGTCTGCTCTTTAAGAATCTGCCCTTTACTGAAAATCCATGTCTGGCGACTTTTCTGTTGGTTTTGTGATGCAGGGTCACAAATGGATACGAGTGGAAACCCCTGCCCTTGCCAACATACAGTTTTTCTTTGAAAATGTTATGATGCTTTAACATAATGAATAAATGTAAGGATATAAAAGGCGGAGAAGCGGAAGAGCGAGGACGGATAGGAACCCCATCCCCTAACAAATCAAAGAAGTGAAATAACATTGCAAAACATTACACGAACTGTTTTCATTTTGTGTGTGTGTGTGTGTTTATTTATTGTAATCTGCTCGTAACGAAGATATATGTATTTTCTATAATGTGGGGTAACAGCGCAGATCATTAGGTACTTTCGTTCTAATTTCTTTCCTTGCACAAAGTTCTTTTAACGTGTCGTATCCTTCCATTCATACCATACATTATAGTAATATAATCCTGATTACTAAAATCGCTGTTAAGGTCGTCAATAAGAAAACTGTCAACACTTTTCAGCTTAGTGCAGGAAGAATACGTGACCGTGCATCACAAAACCAACAAAGAGTCGCACCCCTTGATTTTACCTAAGGACTCAAAAAAGGTAAAATGGGTGAACCGAATCAATCGGGATTTTTTCATATTTTCTGAAAGAGTTTTTCTTCTCCAACGTTATTCTTTATTATAAAATGGGTTCAAGAATGTAGCCAATAGGAAGCGCTGAAATGAGACACACCTCCTTCCTTTACTTCAGTACAACTGCACTGCCTGTAATCCTATGGTAGATTGCCGATCGTCTGTGCGCGCGGCGGCTCCTTTGATGAATTGCATGCATACGCGTACGCGCTGTCAATCCTGTAAACAACTTCTAGTTCGGGCTGCCGGCCGGCCGGCCTGTCTTCCCTTGTGCATAACATATGTGGCGTACGTACGTATACTAGCTGTACTACTAGTATACGTACACTTTGTACAGTACAGTAGACCAAGCGTTATGGGACCGGACGCGTACATGGAGTCACTTTGAAGAGCAAATCCAACGATTTAGCAGGTTAATTCTCACGCCGTTTTCAGAGTATGTTGTCTAGTAGGCCTATATGAGGAGTCTATATCAAGTCTTTAAGGTAAAGGGTGCATATTCTATGTAAAATAAGTAAGTTTTCATGCGGGTGTCCGGAAACCCAACCCCCCATTATACTTATACTGTATGTGCGGGACTTCCGCGAGTGCGACGTGCGTAAAAGTTTGGGACGAACATCTTCGGACGTCTTGACCCACAAAGGTACGTGAAAAACACTGAAAAATGATGTTAGTTTTCGAATTTTCGACCCATTTTATAAAACAAATGATTCACAGGATTATTTCGTGGCGTTAGTGTAGGCGAAGCTCACTCTCGGGTATTTACAATGTAGTGCAACATGCACTCGGCTTCGCCTCGTGCATGTTTCACAATTGTAAATACCCTCGAGTGCACTACGCCTACACTAACGCACTCTATCCTGTGCATCATTTGTATATTATAAAATGGGTTCAAGAATGTAGCCAATTGGAAGCGCTGAAATGAGTCACGTGTGCGTGCATTAATTTCTTAGTAAATGCACGGCCGGGGCCTGACGTACGTCACAATGTTTACACTAGCAGTGCGCACTCAATCAGTTGTTACAAGTGCGTCACGCGCTACTATACGCGCTGTCAATCCTGTACACAACTTCTAGTTCGGGCTGCCACAACAGCCGGCGGCCTTTCTTGTGCATAACACGTGGCGTACGTATACTCTTATACGTACGTACAGTACTTATGTGCGGGATTTCCGAGTGCGACGTGCGTAAATGTTTGGGACGAACATCTTCGGACATCTTGACTTTTGAGCGAGTGCTACATGTAGCTGACTGGTATTGACCCACAAAGGTACGTGAATAATGCTGTTAGTTTTCGACCCATTTTATAAAACAATATCCTGTGCATCATTTGTATACTTTGGAATCATAACATGATAAGGAAAGTATGTTTTCAGCCGGTTTTCTCCTACCCTTTTTCCGGGAAGAGTTGAAAAATCATGTATATTTTAGAGGCCCCTTTTCATTTCTTAAAATCCTTTGCACCTTCTTCATTTTCAAGTCTAAAAACTTCTGAAAGGAAAATGCTATAACTACTTTGGAAGTTGGCATTAATCATGGACATAATGTGTCTAGAGCATGCTCAATTTCAGCTTAATCTGATAATCCCTTCATTGTTGTTGCTCTTGTGGTTTACAATCTTTTCTTTTCTTTTCTTTTCTTTTATGTTCAACAACTCCCTGATGTGCTTCCTTAAGTTGGTTGGAGAGGCCCAAGGGTCACAGTGATTTTGATTGCTTTTTTCCAACCCGGCTCCTTCGGGAAGCTCAACAGGGAAAGCCTGACACTTTGTTTTCTCGTGTTTGTTTGTTTACTCTGTTTCTCTGTTATCACTTGTATTGTTTTGCAAATGCCGAATAAATAATAATAATAATAATAATAATAATAATAATAATAATCTGTGTTTTCTTTTACTACTTTCATCCCCCAGCTAGCACGGCTTGGTAAAGATTAATCACTTTAATAGACCCTGTACCTCAGATCGCTCAGAACCTCTTTCCTCAGTTCACACTTTTCCAGAGTGTGTAATTTCTTTCCAGTATTTAGATCGGATAGGGGTTTTCATTATACACCATTTTAAAGCTTAGAGGCTAATCTTTCAGAATCTGCCCTTAAATAGAATTCCCTGTTTGGCGAGATTTTGTTGGTTCTGTGATGCAGGGTCATATATTATATCAATGAAGTCGATTGTATAATTAATCCTATATTGATTTATTCATCTTAAAAAGAAGGATTTCTGCTACATTACAGTTTTTAGGTTTGCACTTTTTTCTATGTGTACATTACTTAAAAAGGCAAGTCTTTTTCATTGTGCGTTGACTTCATAGTTATTGTTTAATTCAAAAGTTCTGATACAAATGACTTTTAATGATAAACTCATTACATACGTGAATCTCTGGTGTTTGAGAATTTACGCGAAGGATAACTCGTCGATATAGATTTAAAAAAAATAAGAAAATGGAAACATTTAAGAGGTAGATTAAAGAATAGGAAATGCATCCCTCCACTACACTTGGCATTCGGGACATTAATAAGTTCCGGAATATGCTTACTGTTTTTGATTGGTTTACATCCTCTACAAAAACTTGTGGCAAGGAATACAGGCGCCCAGAAAATAAACTTACTGTTCTCTTTTCCCTTTCATCCAGCGTCAGTAGTAGACACTGCCCCCACCGTTCGGGTATGGACAAGGAAAGACATCCGACTGCCATGTCACTTCAAGGAGGAACCACTCGCTGCATTCTGGGTTAAGGAGAGCACCTCAAATCAGCAGTTACAGACGAAGAAGGCTTCGTTCTTCGATGGCAACTTCGTATGCCAAGCAAGGACGAACGCTTCGAAATGGACAAGAATTTTGGTCTCGTCATCACCGACTTACAACTGAAAGATGAAGGCCGCTACTTTTGCCAACTTGTTCTGGAAAATTTAAAGGTTTTCTTAAATTCAACCCTTCTGACGATAAGCTGTAAGTAAAAGAGATTCCACCCCCCCCCCCCCCCAACACAAGAACACAACAACAACAAACGCTGAAAAGTGTTTAAAAAAAGTTGATGAGTTGAATGTCTTTCTAGAGATTTAAGACAACTCATAACTCTATAAAAATGGACGTATAAAAAGTATCAAGTCTATAGCATCATTATTCTTCTCCCTCAACTCCCCCCACCCCCTCTTCATGATAATAGTAGAGCGCCCAGAAATAAAAAAATATGGTCTTTTCAAGATTAACCTCACTTTGATAGTTAAAAATCCACTGTCTCTCCGTGCAGGTGATAAACTAAATAACCTTACGTTGGATGAAGATCTATTAGTCAACGTTTTGACTTGTAACTTTCTTTGTTTCAATCAGCACTAGTCGGTCTTAATTAGCTATCGTACCTCATAATTATTACCAATTAAACATAAACAATGCTTTGGCATAATGAATGTATTTTTTTTTTATAATTGAAGGGGTCGGTGCAATATAGTGCTAACCAACACTTTTGTCAAAATTGAGTTACATGCATTTTCATAATTCTTATCCTTCACTCTAACCTCTGTGAAAATATGGTATTTGAATTCAACCAATAAGATGGTAAGAAATGCATGCATTCATGTTTTATTAATGTACAATGTATGGACTTTTCAAACATTCAACAGCGATTATCTCAAAATGACTATTGTGTGGGTTAACACTATATTGCACCGACCCCTTCAATTGTTAATTAGCGATCGAGTTTGTGGTCAAATTAAACGTCTTTTCATCAAATCAAATCAGTGTCTCTGATTCAAGTGCAACAAGTTACTGTTGTTTATTTCATAGAACTTAAAGTGCATTGTTCTATCATAAGTTTATTGTGTTCTTTTGTAATAGAAACAAAAATATGCATATAAAAAGCATTATTCTGTGCAGTTTGATGAAATCAAACCCCCGTTGTGATTGACTTTGTTAGGTTCAGGCCGTGTCAGGCAAGATCGCAGCTTCGTTTTGAGACCGAGGTCAAACTTGGAAGACATATTTTGCTTTAGTCTACCTTGATGTTGTTTTCTAAAGGCGCTTTACATTCATATATGCTATATATATATATATATATATATATATATATATATATATATATAAGCCTATATGTGACCCTGCATCACAAAACCAACAAAAGGTCGCCAGACATGGATTTTTAGTTAAGGGCAAATTCTGAAAGAGCAGACTCTATTATAGCTTTACAATGATGTATAGTTCAATTGAAATAAATTCTCCTAACTCATCTAAATACTGGCAAGAAAGCACACGCTCTAGAAAAGTGTGAACCGGGAGGAAAGTCTCTAAAGTACACGGTTTATCTGTCTATTCAAGCGCTTAATCTTCACCAAACCGTGCTAGTTGTGCGATCAAAGGGACAAACAAACAGGATGTAATTCACTGGAGCAACAACAATGGAGGGATTATCAGATTAAGTTGAAATTGAGCATGATCTATAAACACACTCTGTCCATGATAAATGCCAACTTTCAAATTAGTAGCACTATCCCTTCAAAAGTTATCAGACTTGAAAGTGCAGAGTGTGCAAAGGATTCTCAGGAAATGAAAAGGGGCCTCTTGCTATACCTGATCTCACTACTCTACAAAAAAAGGGTTGGAGAAAAACTGCTGAAATGCACTTTCCAGTTCGTTTTATGATCCAAAGTGAAGAATAATGTAGAAGAAGGGTAGCCCTTTCAGAAAATATGAAAAAACTTAATACGGACTTGGTTGACCCGTTTCACCTTTTTTTTTCAGTTCTCATATAAAATCAAGGTGCGGGACTTTTTATTCGTTTTGTTGTGCACGGTCACATATCATACATGTATGTCATTCTATAAGTATTCGTATGTTGAAACAATATCAGAGCTTAGAATATGCCATTCCATGTAATACAAGACGTTGACATGAATAAGCTCGTTCGACCACCGCCTGAAGCCGACAGGCCCCGTCGTGTTGTATACCGAGACATGCGAGGCAAACTACAGCATCCATGGATTTGCGTATTATTATGTAATTTGTGTGGTGCCCTCAGCAGCTTACCATGACGAGATGCAAGTATCATGCATGTGATACTATAACACAAGCTAACACAGTGTATGCACACTTTTCATCGTCTAGCCCCAGTGGTAGACACTATCCCTACAGTGCAAGGATGGAAAGGGAAAGACATCCGACTACCATGTGACTTCCAGGATGAGCCGCTCTTTGTGTACTGGGACAAGGTTCACCCGTCAAACCCTGATCTGTTTACCAACAAGGCATTCTTTGAAGGACGTTTCGGGAGCGCGGAGAAACGCTTTGACCTTGACAAGAACTTCAACCTAATCGTCACCGACTTGCAAGTGGAAGATGAGGGTCTCTATCGTTGCGAATTGGTGCTCCAGAATGTCGTGAAATTCTCGAATTCGACCCGTATGATAGTTAACTGTGAGTAATTGCTCGTACCGAGCGCTCTACATAAAATTTAAATCAATTTGTCGCAAGCAAAATAAAGTGAAGGTTTCGCTAAAGAAAATCAAAAGAGAAAAGTGTCGCCAGGTATTGGAATCATCTTGAAAACTTTACAGCATAAACGTAATTAGCGAATTCTTTATGATTACATTTTTGTTTTAAAAATTGGAATTGATTTCCTGTTCTGCAAACAACACAAAATAATTATTAAAACACTCTGTCCTAGTTCTTCAGAAGAAGATGGAATCAATCAAATCATTTTTGTTTAATGGTTCCACTATCGACTAGACTGGGACTTCAAATCCTCGTTTGCTGTTCATTAGGCATCTATACTTACGGTGTGTTGCGAACTGTTCATGGCAGGGGGAATTCTTACAAATATAATATTGCCTCAATTTCTCTATCCTGAAAACTTATTTTTCAGTCTTGAATATAACAAATGAAGGACTCATAAAATTATTTCTTGTTGTTGCTTTTCCAGGTTGAAAATATTGATTCGCATTTTAGATTGATGAATGCGATCTTGCGATCTTGTGATCTTGCGATCTTGCGATCTTGCTACCTGAAACTGTTCTCAATTTTAGTTACAACGGGTAAGGGGATCATGAATGAGGATGTCTTTCAGTATCTAGAAATCATTCTCATAGTCTGTTGATCACCGACATTTTGAACTTCCTTTAAAGATGACTGTCTAATGTACTTTTGAAAGATGCTTGATTTTCATACGCACAGTTACAAACTTGTATTAACAACTATGCCAAGAAGTAGCTCCTTCCATCATCGTGGAAGCTATTTCTTACTTGAGGGTGGTAATAATTTGATTGCTTGGACCTTGGTACCATGCGTAGAACGACAAAAATCACACGCAAGGCAAAATTACTTTGCCTGTGACGTAATTTTCTGCTTTCACTGAGAACCCAAACGCTTTGCAAGGGAAGTAAATGTCTCAACAATGGAAAAGTCTATTATCATGGAGCTTCGCTGATCTAACATTCAGATTTTTTTTTCTCCGAACTCGTTCCGACAATCATGGAGCCAAAAATATTCTTACACAGTTCGTGCATAGTTCTCAGAACGTATGTGCTAATGTCATGTGCACCATTATTGAACTACCGCCAGTCACATACATACACGAAGAAACAAACGACTTAAAGGGGATGGCTAGTAAGTGATCAGTGGGAATCAGTGGGACTGCTGGGGGATGATTGTTCAAATTATTGTGGGATTCATTCAAGAGTACATTATATATCTATTGTTGTGTGAACAATATTTGCTTCAGAATAGTCTCTTATTCAGATAATGTGCTGTTTATAGTTTCCAGGTTGGCATGCCTGTACAGTGATGGGGCATTAAACTGCACATTACTTGAATATGAGACCGTTCTGAAGCAAATAATGTTAAAAAAATAGATATATAATGTACTCTTGAATGAACCAGCATTCCCACTGATCCTCACTTAACAGTATAGCCATCCACTTTAATTGCGAATAACGCATATTATCCGATAATCACGAAAAAAAAAATGTTTCCTAGGAAAGTCCACAGCTGCCTTGAGTTAAAGTCAGATTTGTTTTCTTTTCTTGCTGGTTTCTCTACTTTATTTCTCTGTCATTTTGTTTATGCAAGTACGCTTGTTTTTGCTTTGTTTGTTTGTTTGTCTCTTTTTGTGCGCGCAAACTTCTTTTCTGAGACTTACCCCCACACGCAAATGATTTTCTGAAGGTAATATTCTGCATTGAAGTTAAAGGATAAGTGGAGTGAACGAGTGAATCAATATTCGGAGAACACATCAGCGAGAGTTTGAGACAAATCGGACAACCTATTCAAAAGTTAAGATGAAGTTTCTGCTCAATCACTGTTGGTCGAGAAAACAATTTCACCTTGTGATGTCACATGTGTATAACGATATATAAAGACAATAATAGATAAAGAAATTCGACGTATTATTTCAACTTTTCTCGCATAATAAAAGAATGCTTGGCTTGTCACTTTCAGAAGTTAGGAAAAATGATATAACCTTAACCTTCGTCAGTGACAAGTCAAGGAAATTTGCACTCATTTTTACCATTATGTTACCATTTGAAATTGGATACTTATAATTATGACAAATAGAATAATCTTAATAGAGAAAACCCTTAAAAGGTCTGTTTTCCGAGTTTTCATGCTTTCTGTAATACATTACACAAATCTAGAAAGAAATCAGTCATAAAAAACCCGACCACCCCCCCCCCCCCCCCCCAACCGAAACAAATCTAGGGCCTACATGTATCCTTAATATTAAATCCTACCAACATCTGTCATACCATTTATAACTATCCTTCCTCAAATCCAATCCCCAACCCACCAACCTCTGATTATAAAAAAACAAAACCTTAATCATCCCACACCCACATTCACCAACCCACATACACACGCCAAACAAACTCATCAAAGTTAAAGCTGCTGATAAAATCAATATCAACGTTTATGCCAGCAACAGCTTGCTAGGTACCCTCCCCACGCGCAGCTAAAAAACACATACACAAAAGAACTGACATAATAAACACATTCATCCATCATACACACACACACACACACACACACACACACACACACACGCACAAACGGACACTAAATTATCATGTGCACACGCACATACACACTTCCTTGAAACCTCACCATGACTTTTTACATGGCATGTTTGCATGGATGTAGCCATGTAAGTTATGCGTTAGTATTTCAATGACTATGTCCAGAACGACATTACCCAGCAAAATGTGCTTCGAGGGCGGGTGACAATCCGTGCCGCCAGCCCTTGTCACGGATTGTCGCCAGACGACAATCCGTGACGGGGGCGACAATCCGTGCCGCAACGCCCGTCACGGGTTGTCGCCCCAGCAGGGGGCGACAATCCGTGTAGGGGAGACAATCCGTGTCGCAACACACGTGCTCATACACGCTGAAGGCATTTTCATGGCCACAGTAGTGCCTGCTGCTCAAAAAAGTTTGTTCGCACAAATATCAAAACACCATGGAGCCTGCCAGGTGACATGAGGAAAAAAAAAATCTGCATGGATTATTGCGTTCCCTCGCAATGTTTATTGCGTTCCCTCGCAATAATGATTGCGTTCCCTCGCAATAATTATTGTCTAGGGGAATCTACACCCTACAAGCAATGCTTCTATGTAGATTCCTCATATTTCACATGTTTTATTGTCTTATAAGCTGTACGTGACAATTCATCCAGGCTTTTGTATTGTGATGTTTATGTTTTATGTATTTGTTGAAATGTGGAATATGGAACAATAAAAAACAAACAAACAAATGTTCACTCTCTCCAGGATTGATGCATCAGATAGCAATTCTTGCCTGGCAAGGTGGGTCAACGATGAACACATCCGTCCAAATAGCATCATGAAAAAGGTCACATTTGATGATAGCTTCCCCCATCTGTGCCTGTTTGCTTTGGTGGACCTTAAAGAAGGTGTTGAACTGACATACGACTATGGAGTAGAGAATTTACCGTGGCGACAGGTAAGTGAATATATATGTTTTTGTTGCTTATTCTAGTGTATGCACTTGTTAAAAGGTGGACCTTAAATGTGAAAAACTTGCTTATAAAGTAACCTAACATTAGTAGACCTTTGACATTCAAGGTAATTCCATTGTAAAAGAAAAAAAACCCTGCTGAACTTACGTAATACAGGTGGTCCTTACAGTGTGTAAATGACTAAACTTAGCTATAAAAAAAGGATCTCACTTTGATAGACAGGTCCACATTTCAGAATAAACCCTCAGAAAACGTCCTTTAGGAATATTCTGTTAAGTGGTAATTTATCAATTGTTTCAAAAAATTCCAGGGTGCTTAATGAAAAAAAAAATTGTTTGCCAAACTTGATTCTCAAGTCTTCCTCCCCAATTGTCCCCCCCCCCCCCAAAAAAAAAAAAAACACAAAATGGCGACAATTTTCTGCATAAATAAAACAGTGGAGAATTAAAAAAGCGAGAGGAAGAGAAATAAGCAACTCAGCAATATAATGCCCTCAATCGTACAAGTATTTTAGGAGAGAAATAATAAATTTGACCAGTTGATATTTAAGAATATGACCGTCTTATTTGTGCAACTATGAAACTATCAAGACAATAATGAAATGTTTTATGCCTTTTCCCATGAATTGCAGTCCACTCTGGCCAAGGACACCCCAGTAAATAGAGGAAACAGCAGAAAAGATGCTCATGAAGAATCTGTGGTAAGTAATACCTGCAAAGGGTTTCTTTAGGGATCCTCAATAAATATGCTGATAGCTCAGCTATGATATGTCCTCGTTTGAATATGATAATAATTTCTGTGTCAAATTTGCAGTGTTATGTCCTCATACATTTATTGAAACAAGTTCATTGTTGTATTTGCAGTGTAATATTCTCACACATTTTTGCAAACAAGTTGTGTGTTCTTTAGTGTATCAGGGGGAGGGGCATGTCTATACCATTGCCAGCACACTGCACCAAAAGTGCAATGGAGAGAAAGAAAAAGAAGAGAAATTAGCATAGGGAGCAACGTAATGTCCTCATTCATAAATGTAAACAATTTCTGTGTAAAATTTGCAGTGTAATGTCCTCATACATTTATTGAAACAAGTTCAATGTTGCATTTGCAGTGTAATATTCTCACTCATTTATTTCTCTCCGAAACTACTTTGTTCTTTAGTGTAAAGGGAGGGGGGAGGGGGAGGGGGGAGGGGGAGGGAGAAGGGGTATGTCTACACCCTTGCCAGCACACTGCACCAATAATGCAGTAGAGAGAAAGAAAAAGAAGAGAAAAGAAGAGAAATTAGCATAGGGAGCAATGTTGTGTCCTCGTTCATATATGTAAACAATTTCTGTGTCAAATTTGCAGACCTGTGTAATGTCCTCATACATCTATTGAAATAAGTTCAATGTTGCATTTGCAGTGTAATATTCTCACACATTTATGCAAACAAGTGCTGTGTTCTTTAGTGTATAGGGGAGGGGGAGGGGGTATGTCTACACCCTTGCCAGCACACTGCTTCAAAAATGCAGGAGAGAGAAAGAAAAAGAAGAGAAAAGAAGAGAAATTAGCATAGGAAGCAATGTAATGTCCTCATTCATATGGCAATAAACAATTTCTGTGGAGTGTAATATCCTCATACATTTATTGAAACAAGTTCAATGTTGCATTTGCAGTGTAATAATCTCACATATTTATGCAAACAAGTGCTGTGTTCTGAAGTGTATCGCGGTGGGGGGGGGGGGGGGGGGAGGAGGAGGGGCATGTCTACACCATTGCCAGCACACTGCACCAAAAATGCAATAGAGAGAAAGAAAAAGAAGAGATATTAGCATAGGAAGCAATATAATGTCCTCATTCATATATGTAAACAATTTCTGTGTCAAATTTGCAGTTTTATGTCATCATACATTTATTGAAACAAGTTCAATGCTGCATTTGCAGTGTAATATTCTCACTCATTTATTTCTCTCCTAAACTACTTTGTTCTTTAGTGTATAGGGATGGGGGAGGGGGAGGGGGAGGTGTATGTCTACACCCTTGCCAGCACACTGCACCAAAAATGCAATAGAGAGAAAGAATAAGAAGAGAAAAGAAGAGAAATTAGCATAGGGAGCATTGTTGTGTCCTCGTTCATATATGTAAACAATATCTGTGTTAAATTTGCAGTGTAATGTCCTCATACATTTATTGAAACAAGGTCAATGTTGCATTTGCAGTGTAATATCTTCACACATTTATGCAAACAAGCGCTGTGTCCTTTATTGTATATGTGACGGGTAGGGGGGTATGTCTACACATTTTCCAGCACACTGCACCAAAAATGCAGTAGAGAGAAAGAAAAAGAAGAGAAAAGAAGAGAAATTAGCATAAGAAGCAATGTAATGTCCTCATTCATATATATAAACAATTTCTGCGCAGTGTAATGTCCTCATACATTTATTGAAACAAGTTCAATGTTGCATTTGCAGTGTAATATTCTCACACATTTATTTCTCTCATAAACTACTTTGTTCTTTAGTGTATAGGAGGGGGGGAGGGGTATGTCTACACCCTTGCCAGCACACTGCACCAAAAATGCAGTAGAGAGAAAGAAAAAGAAGAGAAAAAGAAGAGAAATAGCACAGGAAGCAATGTAATGTCCTCATTCATATATATAAACAATTTCTGTGCAGTGTAATGTCCTCATACATTTATTGAAACAAGTTCAATGTTGCATTTGCAGTGTAATATTCTCACACATTTATTTCTCTCCTAAACTACTTTGTTCTTTAGTGTATAAGGGAGGGGGGGGGGGGGAGGTGTATGTCTACACCCTTGCCAGCACACTGCACCAATAATGCAGTAGAGAGAAAGCAAAAGAAGAGAAAAAGAAGAGAAATAGCACAGGAAGCAATGTAATGTCCTCATTCTTATATATAAACAATTTCTTGGATGAATTTGCTGTTGTGATGTCCTCATATAGTTCTATATTTCAATGATGAAATGTTTTATGTCTTTTTCTTATGAATTGCAGTCCACTCTGGCTAAGGAAACCCCAGTAAATGGAGGAAACAGTGGAAAAGATGCTCATGAAGATATGGAAGAATCTGTGGTAAGTAATACCTGCAAAGGGTTTCTATAGGGATCCTCAATAAATATGCTGATAGCTCAGTGATAACAATTTCTGTGTAAAATTTGCAGTGTTATGTCCTCATACATTTATTGAAACAAGGTCATTGTTGTATTTGCAGTGTAATATTCTCACACATTTTTGCAAACAAGTTGTGTGTTCTTTAATGTATCAGGGGGAGGGGCATGTCTACACCATTGTCAGCACACTGGACCAAAAGTGAAATAGAGAGAAAGACAAAGAAGAGAAATTAGCATAGGAAGCAATGTAATGTCCTCATTCATGTAAACAATTTCTGTGTCAAATTTGCAGTGTAATGTCCTCATACATTTATTGAAACAAGTTCAATGTTGCATTTGCAGTGTAATATTCTCACTCATTTATTTCTCTCCGAAACTACTTTGTTCTTTAGTCTATAAGGATGGGGGAGGGGGAGGGGGAGGTGTATGTCTACACCCTTGCCAGCACACTGCACCAAAAATGCAATAGAGAGAAAGAATAAGAGAATTCAAAAGAAGAGAAATTAGCATAGGGAGCAATGTTGTGTCCTCGTTCATATATGTAAACAATTTCTGTGGTAAATTTGCAGTGTAATGTCCTCATACATTTATTGAAACAAGGTCAATGTTGCATTTGCAGTGTAATATCTTCACACATTTATGCAAACAAGCGCTGTGTCCTTTATTGTATATGTGAGGGGTAGGGGGGTATGTCTACATATTTTCCAGCACACTGCACCAAAAATGCAGTAGAGAGAAAGAAAAAGAAGAGAAATTAGCCTAGGAAGCAATGTTGTGTCCTCATTCATATATATAAACAATTTCTGTGCAGTGTAATGTCCTCATACATTTATTGAAACAAGTTCATTGTTGTATTTGCAGTGTAATATTCTCACACATTTATTTCTCTCCTAAACTACTTTGTTCTTTAGTGTATAAGGGAGGGGGGAGGTGTATGTCTACACCCTTGCCAGCACACTGCACCAATAATGCAGTAGAGAGAAAGAAAAAGAAGAGAAAAAGAAGAGAAATAGCACAGGAAGCAATGTAATGTCCTCATTCTTATATATAAACAATTTCTTGGATGAATTTGCTGTTGTGATGTCCTCATATAGTTCTATATTTCAATGATGAAATGTTTTATGTCTTTTTCTTATGAATTGCAGTCCACTCTGGCTAAGGAAACCCCAGTAAATGGAGGAAACAGCGGAAAAGATGCTCATGAAGATATGGAAGAATCTGTGGTAAGTAATACCTGTAAAGGGTTTCTATAGGGATCCTCAATAAATATGCTGATAGCTCAGCTATGGTATGTCCTCGTTTGAATATGATAACAATTTCTGTGTAAAATTTGCAGTGTCATGTCCTCATACATTTATTGAAACAAGTTCATTGTTGTATTTGCAGTGTAATATTCTCACACATTTTTGCAAACAAGTTGTGTGTTCTTTAGTGTATCAGGGGGAGGGGCATGTCTACACCATTGCCAGCACACTGGACCAAAAATGAAATAGAGAAAAAGACAAAGAAGAGAAATTAGCATAGGAAGCAATGTAATGTCCTCATTCATGTAAACAATTTCTGTGTCAAATTTGCAGTGTAATGTCCTCATACATTTATTGAAACAAGTTCAATGTTGCATTTGCAGTGTAATATTCTCACTCATTTATTTCTCTCCGAAACTACTTTGTTCTTTAGTCTATAAGGATGGGGGAGGGGGAGGGGGAGGTGTATGTCTACACCCTTGCCAGCACACTGCACCAAAAATGCAATAGAGAGAAAGAATAAGAAGAGAAAAGAAGAGAAATTAGCATAGGGAGCAATGTTGTGTCCTCGTTCATATATGTAAACAATTTCTGTGGTAAATTTGCAGTGTAATGTCCTCATACATTTATTGAAACAAGGTCAATGTTGCATTTGCAGTGTAATATCTTCACACATTTATGCAAACAAGCGCTGTGTCCTTTATTGTATATGTGAGGGGTAGGGGGGTATGTCTACATATTTTCCAGCACACTGCACCAAAAATGCAGTAGAGAGAAAGAAAAAGGAGAGAAAAGAAGAGAAATTAGCCTAGGAAGCAATGTTGTGTCCTCATTCATATAAACAATTTCTGTGCAGTGTAATGTCCTCATACATTTATTGAAACAAGTTCATTGTTGTATTTGCAGTGTAATATTCTCACACATTTATTTCTTTCATAAACTACTTTGTTCTTTAGTGTATAGGAGGGGGGGAGGGGTATGTCTACACCCTTGCCAGCACACTGCACCAAAAATGCAGTAGAGAGAAAGAAAAAGAAGAGAAAAAGAAGAGAAATAGCACAGGAAGCAATGTAATGTCCTCATTCTTATATATAAACAATTTCTTCGATGAATTTGCTGTTGTAATGTCCTCATATAGTTCTATATTTCAATGATGAAATGTTTTATGTCTTTTTCTTATGAATTGCAGTCCACTCTGGCTAAGGAAACCCCAGTAAATGGAGGAAACAGCGGAAAAGATGCTCATGAAGATATGGAAGAATCTGTGGTAAGTAATACCTGTAAAGGGTTTCTATAGGGATCCTCAATAAATATGCTGATAGCTCAGCTATGGTATGTCCTCGTTTGAATATGATAACAATTTCTGTGTCAAATTTGCAGTGTTATGTCCTCATACATTTATTGAAACAAGTTCATTGTTGTATTTGCAGTGTAATATTCTCACACATTTTTGCAAACAAGTTGTGTGTTCTTTAATGTATCAGGGGGAGGGGCATGTCTACACCATTGCCAGCACACTGCACTAAAAGTGCAATAGAGAGAAAGAAAAAGAAGAGAAATTAGCATAGGAAGCAATGTAATGTCCTCATTCATATATATAAACAATTTCTGTGCAGTGTAATGTCCTCATACATTTATTGAAACAAGTTCAATGTTGCATTTGCAGTGTAATATTCTCACACATTTATTTCTCTCCTAAACTACTTTGTTCTTTAGTGTATAAGGGAGGGGGGAGGTGTATGTCTACACCCTTGCCAGCACACTGCACCAATAATGCAGTAGAGAGAAAGCAAAAGAAGAGAAAAAGAAGAGAAATAGCACAGGAAGCAATGTAATGTCCTCATTCTTATATATAAACAATTTCTTGGATGAATTTGCTGTTGTGATGTCCTCATATAGTTCTATATTTCAATGATGAAATGTTTTATGTCTTTTTCTTATGAATTGCAGTCCACTCTGGCTAAGGAAACCCCAGTAAATGGAGGAAACAGTGGAAAAGATGCTCATGAAGATATGGAAGAATCTGTGGTAAGTAATACCTGCAAAGGGTTTCTATAGGGATCCTCAATAAATATGCTGATAGCTCAGCTATGGTATGTCCTCGTTTGAATATGATAACAATTTCTGTGTCAAATTTGCAGTGTTATGTCCTCATACATTTATTGAAACAAGTTCATTGTTGTATTTGCAGTGTAATATTCTCACACATTTTTGCAAACAAGTTGTGTGTTCTTTAGTGTATCAGGGGGAGGGGCATGTCTACACCATTGCCAGCACACTGGACCAAAAATGCAATAGAGAGAAAGACAAAGAAGAGAAATTAGCATAGGAAGCAATGTAATGTCCTCATTCATGTAAACAATTTCTGTGTCAAATTTGCAGTGTAATGTCCTCATACATTTATTGAAACAAGTTCAATGTTGCATTTGCAGTGTAATATTCTCACTCATTTATTTCTCTCCGAAACTACTTTGTTCTTTAGTCTATAAGGATGGGGGAGGGGGAGGGGGAGGTGTATGTCTACACCCTTGCCAGCACACTGCACCAAAAATGCAATAGAGAGAAAGAATAAGAAGAGAAAAGAAGAGAAATTAGCATAGGGAGCAATGTTGTGTCCTCGTTCATATATGTAAACAATTTCTGTGGTAAATTTGCAGTGTAATGTCCTCATACATTTATTGAAACAAGGTCAATGTTGCATTTGCAGTGTAATATCTTCACACATTTATGCAAACAAGCGCTGTGTCCTTTATTGTATATGTGAGGGGTAGGGGGGTATGTCTACATATTTTCCAGCACACTGCACCAAAATGCAGTAGAGAGAAAGAAAAAGAAGAGAAAAGAAGAGAAATAGCACAGGAAGCAATGTAATGTCCTCATTCTTATATATAAACAATTTCTTGGATGAATTTGCTGTTGTGATGTCCTCATATAGTTCTATATTTCAATGATGAAATGTTTTATGTCTTTTTCTTATGAATTGCAGTCCACTCTGGCTAAGGAAACCCCAGTAAATGGAGGAAACAGCGGAAAAGATGCTCATGAAGATATGGAAGAATCTGTGGTAAGTAATACCTGCAAAGGGTTTCTATAGGGATCCTCAATGAAAATGCTGATAGCTCAGCTATGGTATGTCCTCGTTTGAATATGATAACAATTTCTGTGTCAAATTTGCAGTGTTATGTCCTCATACATTTATTGAAACAAGTTCATTGTTGTATTTGCAGTGTAATATTCTCACACATTTTTGCAAACAAGTTGTGTGTTCTGTAGTGCATCAGGGGTAGGGGGATGTCTATACCATTGCCAGCACACTGCACCAAAAATGCAGTAGAGAGGAAGAAAAAGAAGAGAAAAGAAGAGAAATTAGCATAGGAAGCAATGTAATGTCCTCATTCATATATATAAACAATTTCTTCGATGAATTTGCTGGTTTAATGTCCTCATATAGTTCTGTATTTCATTGATGAAATGTTTCATGTCTTTTTCCCATGAATTGCAGTCCACTCTGGCTAAGGAAACCCCAGTAAATGGAGGAAACAGCGGAAAAGATGCTCATGAAGATATGGAAGAATCTGTGGTAAGTAATACCTGCAAAGGGTTTCTATAGGGATCCTCAATGAATATGCTGATAGCTCAGCTATGATATGTCCTCGTTTGAATATGATAACAATTTCTGTGTCAAATTTGCAGTGTTATGTCCTCATACATTTATTGGAACAAGTTCAATGTTGTATTTGCAGTGTGATATTCTCACGCATTTTTGCAAACAAGTTGTGTGTTCTGTCGTGATTCAGGGGGAGGGGGATGTCTACACCATTGCTAGCACACTGCACCAAAAATGCAGTAGAGAGTAAGACAAAGAAGAGAAATTAGCATAGGAAGCAATGTAGTGTCCTCATTCATATATGTAAACAATTTCTGTGTCAAATTTGCAGTGTAATGTCCTCATACATTTATTGCGACAAGTTCAATGTTGCATTTGCATCGTAATATTCTCACATATTTATTTCTCTCCTAAACAACTTTGTTCTTTCATGGATAGGAGGGGGAGGGGGAGGTGTATGTCTACACCCTTGCCAGCACACTGCACCAAAAATGCAATAGAGAGAAAGAAAAAGAAGAGAAAAGAAGAGAAATTAGTTTAGGAAGCAATGTACTGTCCTCATTCATATATGTAAACAATTTCTGTGTTAAATTTGCAGTGTAATGTCCTCATACATTTATTTCTCTCCTAAACTACTTTGTTCTTTAGTGTATAGGAGGGGGGAGGGGGAGGGGTATGTCTACACCCTTGCCAGCACACTGCACCAAAAGTGCAGTAGAGAGAAAGAAAAAGAAGAGAAACTAGCATAGGAAGCAATGTAGTGTCCTCATTCTTATATATAAACAATGTTTGGATGAATTTGCTGTTGTAATGTCCTCATATAGTTCTGTATTTCAATGATTAAATGTTTCATGTCTTTTTCCAATAAATTGCAGTCCACTCTGGCTAAGGAAACCCCAGTAAATGGAAGAAACAGCAAAAAAGATGCTCATGAAGATATGGAAGAATCTGTGGTAATTAATACCTGCAAAGTGTTTCTATAGGGATCCTCAATAAATATGCTGATAGCTCAGCTATGATATGTCCTCGTTTGAATATGATAACAATTTCTGTGTCAAATTTGCAGTGTTATGTCCTCATACATTTATTGGTACAAGTTCATTGTTGTATTTGCAGTGTAATATTCTCACACATTTTTGCAAACAAGTTGTGTGTTCTTTAATGTATCAGGGGGAGGGGCATGTCTACACCATTGCCAGCACACTGGACCAAAAATGCAATAGAGAGAAAGACAAAGAAGAGAAATTAGCATAGGAAGCAATGTAGTGTCCTCATTCATATATGTAAACAATTTCTGTGTCAAATTTGCAGTGTAATGTCCTCATACATTTATTGAAACAAGTTCATTGCTGTATTTGCAGTGTAATATTCTCACACATTTTTGCAAACAAGCCGTGTGTTCTGTAGTGCATCAGGGGAGGGGCATGTCTACACCCTTGCCAGCACACTGCTCCAAAAATGCAGTAGAGAGAAAGAAAAAAAAAGAGAAAAAAAAGAGAAATGAGCATAGCAAGCAATGTAATGTCCTCATTCACATATATAAACAATTTCTGTGTCAAATTTGCGGTGTAATGTCCTCATACATTTATTGAGACAAGTTCAATGTTTCATTTGCAGTGTAATATTCTCACACATTTATTTCTCTCCTAAACTACTTTGTTCTTTAGTGTATAGGGCAGGGGGAGGGGGAGGGGGAGGGGGAGGGGGAGGTGTATGTCTACACGCTTGCCAGCACACTGTACCAAAAATGCAGTAGAGAGAAAGAAAAAAAAAAAGAGAAAAGAAGAGAAATTAGCATAGCAAGCAATGTTATGTCCTCATTTATATATATAAACAGTTTCTGTGTCAAATTTGAAGTGTAATGTCGTCACACATTTATTGAAACAAGGTCAATGTTGCATTCGCAGTGTAATATTCTCACACATTTATTTCTCTCCTAAACTACTTTGTTCTTTAGTGTATAAGGGAGGGGGGAGGTGTATGTCTACACCCTTGCCAGCACACTGCACCAATAATGCAGTAGAGAGAAAGCAAAAGAAGAGAAACGAAGAGAAATTAGCATAGAGAGCAATGTTGTGTCCTCGTTCATGTATGTAAACAATTTCTGTGTTAAATTTGCAGTATATTGTCCTCATACATTTATTGGAGCAAGTTCAATGTTGCATTTGCAGTGTAATATTCTCACACATTTATTTCTCTCCTAAACTACTTTGTTCTTTAGTGTATTGGGAGGGGGGAGGGGGAGGTGTATGTCTACACCCTTGCCAGCACACTGCACCAAAAATGCAGTAGAGAGAAAGAAAAAGAAGAGAAAAGAAGAGAAATTAGCATAGCAAGCATTGTAATGTCCTCGTTTATATATGCAAACAATTTCTGTGTCAAATTTGCAGTATAATGTCCTCATACATTTATTGAAACAAGTTCAATGTTGCATTTGCAGTGTAATAATCTCACACATTTATGCAAACAAGTGCTGTGTTCTGAAGTGTATCGCGGTGGGGGTGGGGAGGGGGAGGGGGAGGGGCATGTCTACACCATTGCCAGCACACTGCACCAAAAATGCAATAGAGAGAAAGAAAAAGAAGAGAAATTAGCATAGGAAGCAATGTTATGTCCTCCTCATATATGTAAACAATTTTGTGTCAAATTTGCAGTGTAATGTCCTCTTACATTTATTGACACAAGTTCACCGTGCATTCGTGATGTAATATTCTCACACATTTATTTCTCTCCTGAACTACTTTGTTCTTTGGTGTATAGGGAGGGGGGAGGGGGAGGGGGAGGTGTATGTCTACACCCTTGCCAGCACACTGCACCACAATGCAGTAGAGAGAAAGAAAAAAGAAGAGAAAAGAAAAGAAATTA
Source organism: Diadema antillarum (assembly GCF_040938485.1). Lineage (NCBI taxonomy): Eukaryota > Metazoa > Echinodermata > Echinoidea > Diadematoida > Diadematidae > Diadema > Diadema antillarum. Next base: position 822,220 of record NW_027270985.1, read on the forward strand.
GCATAGGAAGCAATGTAATGTCCTCATTCATGTGTAGACAGTTATTGTGTCAAATGTGCAGTGTAATGTCCTCATACGTTTATTGAAACAAGTTCAATGTTGCATTTGCAGTGTAATATTCTCACACATTTATTTCTCTCCTAAAATACTTTGTTCTTTAGTGTATAGGAGGGGGGGGGGGGGAAGGGTGTGTCTACACCCTTGCCAGCACACTGCACCAAAAATGAAGTAGAGAAAAAGAAAAAGAAAAGAAAAGAAGAGGAATTAGCATAGGAAGTAATGTAATGTCCTCATTCTTATATATAAACAATTTCTTTGATGAATTTGCTGTTGTGATGTCCTCATATAGTTCTATATTTCAATGATGAAATGTTTTATGTCTTTTTCTTATGAATTGCAGTCCACTCTGGCTAAGGAAACCCCAGTAAATGGAGGAAACAGCGGAAAAGATGCTCATGAAGATATGGAAGAATCTGTGGTAAGTAATACCTGCAAAGGGTTTCTATAGGGATCCTCAATGAATATGCTGATAGCTCAGCTATGATATGTCCTCGTTTGAATATGCAAACAATTTCTGTGTCAAATTTGCAGTGTTATGTCCTCGTACATTTATTGAAACAAGTTCATTGTTATATTTGCAGTGTAATATTCTCACACATTTTTGCAAACAAGTTGTGTGTTCTTTAGTGATTCAGGGGAGGGGTATGTCTACACCATTGCCAGCACACTGGACCAAAAATGCAATAGAGAAAAAGAAAAAGAAGAGAAATTAAGAGAAATTAGCATAGGAAGTAATGTAACGTCCTCATTCTTATATATAAACAATTTCTTTGATGAATTTGCTGTTGAAATATTTTATGTCTTTTTCCCATGTATTGCAGTCCACTCTGGCCAAGGAAACTCCAGTAAACGGAGGAAACAGCGAAAAAGATGCTCATGAAGATATGGAAGAATCTGTGGTAAGTAATACAGTCAAACCTTGTTATAAAGAGCACTGATCTAACAAACTCTTGTTATAACAAGGTATTTTTTCTGGTCCCAACTCTTTGTATTCTATTGTATTTTATGCCCTGATATAACAAAGTTTTGAGAGAAAGAAGTAATTTCTCTGGTCCCAAGCACCTTGTTATAACGATGTTCCACTGTACCTTCAAAGGGTTCCTATAGGGATCCTCAATAAATATGCTCAAATTGCTTACGTTGTAGTAGTGATACATGTATGTCCTCGTTTTAATATGTAAACAATTTCTGTGTCAAAATCCATCCATAGAGATGATGCAGAAAATACCAAAGTTTAGGTATGAAACATATTTAGGGTTGACCATAAGTATGTGGCATTGAAAGTAAATTGAGACTTCTCAGACTTTCATGACATTTCTTCTGTTCCCCAATGTTAATTAAACATGTAAATAATTTGTTTCCCTCCCTGTTTTCTTTTCATTAAAATTTACTTTTCCCAGGGTTTGGTTTCTTTCAATTGTTAGATAACTAAGTGTGGTCTATCAGTAGATTCTAGTTCCGTGGGGGGGGGGGGGGGGGGGGGGGGGGGGGGGGGGGGAGGGGGTGCTGTAAAAGAAAGAAGCAAATATTTAAAGATTGATGTGTGTTGTGTCTGGTATCATGTCATAAAGTGACTTATAGAGATGACTCTTTATGGGGGGTATTAATAGAAATAGGTGATAATTATGAGGAGACATTCCTCAGCTATTTTCAGATCCAGCTTTGCTTGGCAAAATATTTCATTTTGATTATTGCATTTGCATTTACTTTGTGTTTTATTTGTTTCCATAGGAAGAAATAGATGATGATGATGATGATGCTGACCCAACATGGGTGAATCCAAGTGGAGTCAGCAGTGATGATTGTGATTCTGATGTCTTTCCATATCGCTTACCGCGTACATCCAGAGCAGCTCATCCATATGAGGCTAATACTAGTCAACCTGGCTTTACACATAGGTCAGAATCAGAAAACTATGCTGGAAATCAAGAGATGGACATACCGTGTACATCCAGAGCAGATCATCCATATGAGGCTAATACTAGTCAACCTGGCTTTACACATAGGTCAGAATCAGAAAACTATGCTGGAAATCAAGAGATGGACATACCTTGTACATCCAGAGCAGATCATCCATATGAGCCCAATACCAGTCAACCTGAATCAGAAAACCATGCTGGAAATCAAGAGATGGACATGGCAGAGAAACCTCAGGATATCAAGGTTCTAACAGCAAATAATGCAACTGGAAGGAAGTGGGACAAACGTCACTTTTGTGTCTTTTGTGAAAAAGACACACCAAAATTTGCCCGACACATTGAAATGCATCATTCCAATGAAATTGAAGTGAAAAGAATCATGGCACATCCAAAGAAGTCAAAGAATAGGCATAATTTACTTGAGATTTTGCGCAATAAGGGCAACCATTCTCATAATCTTCAAGTTCTAAGAGAAGGAAAGGGTCTGATCATTCCTTACAAACGACCAACATATGAAACAGCAGTGAAAGACTTCTTGCCTTGTACTCAGTGTTTTGGATGGTTCATTAGGAGTGACCTATGGAAACACAGAAAGAAGTGTGTTGGAAGCGAAATAAAGGAATCTGGAAGTTTTCAGTCTCAATGTTCCATGATGCTGCCAATGCCAAAAGAAGTGCCTGTAAGACTTCGGGATGAGGTCTTCCGTCGAATGACTCATGATGATGTTAGTTTGGCAGTGCGGCATGATGATTTAATCATAAAGCTAGGTGCACAACTTCTGTCAAAGTTCCAGGATTCAGAAAACCATTACAACTATGTTGGACAAAAGTTGAGGGAAATGGGTCGGCTACTCCTTCAAATGAGATCTATAAGACCAGGCATCAACTGCTTGTCTGAGACCATTGACCCACAGGTGTTTGATGATGTGGTCAGAGCTGTCAACAATATAGCAGGCTTGGATGAAAGCTCAGGGAAGTATAAGACACCTTCACTAGCGCTGAAAGTAGGACACTCACTCAAAAAGTGTGCCAGGATTCTTATGGCTGATGCACTGAAAAAAATGGACACAAGTCAGAAAGAAAAGGCTGAACAGTTTGGTGAACTGTGCTCTATTGAATGGGCTGAGAAAGTTTCAACAGGTGCCCTCAAGACTCTGTACGCAGCAAAGAGGAACAGACCAACAATAATTCCTTTGTCATCTGACATACAAAAGGTGCACAAGACCATCCAGGGCCAGGTGCAGGAGTCAATGGCACACATCACAGCAGGTTCTGTAAGCAGGGAAGATTTCTCCAAGTTGGGTCAAGCTATGCTTGCCCAGACTGTCCTGTTTAATAGGAAGCGTAGTGGAGAGGTGGAAAGGATGACAGTAGAAAACTACAAAAAACGTACTGGAGAAGTCAACAAAGACGTTCTACAGGGCCTCAACAAGCTTGAAAAGGAGCTTTGCAAGAAACTGTCAAGAGTTGAAATACCCGGAAAGAGAGGGAGAACAGTTCCTGTGGTTCTGACGAAGGGAATGAAAGAAGCACTTGATGTTTTGGCAGATGAAAACGTTAGGCAAGATGCTGGAGTCCTAGAGTCCAATATGTACCTGTTTGCACGCCCAGGTTGTACCACACCGTATAGGGGTTGTGATGCTGTGAGAAAGTGTGCTCAGTCGTCTGGAGCAGAACATCCAGAAAACATCACATCCACTCAGCTGAGGAAACATGTGGCGACCATGTCCCAGATATTATGTCTGAAGGACAATGAACTGGATGTACTCGCCACCTTTATGGGCCACAACATTCAAGTACATAGAGAATTTTATAGATTGCCCGAGAACACACTACAGGTAGCTAAGATCGCAAAAATACTGCTGCTAATGGAAAAGGGACAGATGAGCGAGTGTTCTGGGATGTCCTTGGACAGTATCAATGTCAATCTTAATGGTGAGTACAAGTATTCTTAAACATCTTTATTCCAAAACACTTTTCATTCTGATATACGAGTACAACATTAATCCACAGAGGCTTATTCATATATGCTGGAAGTATACATTCACCCGCATGTTCCTAGAGTTGTGGTAGTACAGCCCAGTGTAGTGAAAAAAATATCCTGGTTCATTCGATGAGGAAAAGGGAGGGGGAAGGTATCTAGAAACCCATGGAATGATTTTTGATCCAGTTTAGTTCTTTAGATCTATTGACAGTCACAGTAACACAGAGGTACAAATTTCAATGTCTGGGAGTATGACATCTTTTTAAGACATTGTACAGGAAATGATCACACCCACTTTTCGAAAGAGTGCTGAAAGGCAGTGTTTTAGTATTTTTCTTGTAAAATATGCATAGAAGAAAAACATACGTGAGAGAGAGAGGTGTGCCACTTTTGTTTCTCATTCCCACTCAGTTTCTTCGACTCTTTTTTCCTGTAGTAGCGTTGCAGCTCATCGCAGATATGTTGATTCAGTTGCATTTGTTGCTGAGCTTGTTGTTGTCTGTACTGGCTGATCTGACTCGGTTCAACATAGTCCATCAAGTCAAGACTCTCCTTGATCTTCCTGAAGAGTTCATACTTCTCACACCCTTGAACCAGAATGTAGAACGTCTCTTTGTCCTTCTTCGCCTTCTTTGAGAAAGATGTAACGCCCACCACTAATGTCACTTTGCTCCAACCTCTCGAGGGGTTTACTATTTCTTCTGAGGTGCTTTGGACCTCTCAAAGGCTTTCTCTTCCGTTTTCCAATCCCTCCCTGGGCAAGCGCACACCCTGACATCCAACACCTGACGTCCAAGGATATTCCCACTCTTGTTGTCTAGTGTGGAGACCAGCTGGATCTTTCTCCTGTTGAGCCCACCTACACATGATGTAAAACATTTGAAGGTGAAGAGGTACTTGGAGTACTCTGTGCCCACTTGAGGTGCGGTGTATAGGGCCACAAGGCTGTGACGTCCAGAGGAGAAATCTGTATAGTAGGCTGTTGAGGGATCATTTAACATAATTAGAATGACAGCTACTGAAAGTGCCACATACCGGAGAATTGTGCTTTAAGTAGGTCAACCTTTCTGAAGTCAACTGTCTTTCTAAAATTTGAAACATTGGACAAACCCCCTCTCCCAAGTCTCTCATCTCTCTATTTTCACTGCAGAGTCGTGTGAAGAAGACGATGCCCCTGATGGAGATGTTCAAGAAGATGACCAGTCAAGTAGACGTAAGTTTATTTAATGGGCAATTCCACGATAACACTGTGACACTTTTGATTAGATTTTCACTCAATAAATGTAAATAATAAACAAACAGTGAGACTTGAGAACAAAGTTTTATTGTGTATCTATGACTATCATCACAAGCAACTTTGAAAAGAAAAGAATGAATAAAACTTCACAGTGATAAATGAGTTATGAGCTATTAATTAGTACCATAACACCATGACGCAAAATGGACATGGATATTTGCGCACTTGATTTTCTGTCCAAACTCTGTGAAGTTAATGAACATTTTGAAAACATGGTAATGTTGAATGGGTGTATCAGAGACTCAATGACAATAACCAAGTAGAACCCAGTGAAAGAAAATTTTGATTGACAGTAGAATTGTGACTTAGATTATAACTAAGTGCACAGTAATACCGTGACTGTAACAACGTGACTTCAACAAAGTGTGTACAAACTGTATGTAAAATCTTATTGTCGTACTCACAACTCATATATTTTTCCCTGTAGGTAGTTAGAAGCAATCATTTACAGTGAATGTTTGACATAGCTGTGTAACACGTCAAGATAAAACAAGACATGATTGAAATTATAAATCACTAATAAAAAAACAAAATAAGGTAAACTTTGAACTGTAACACTGACACTTTGATTAGATTTTCACTCCATAACTGTATTAAAATAATAAACAATCAGTAAGACTTGAGAACAATGTTTTATTGTGTATCTATGACTATCATCACAAGCAACTTTGAAAAGAAAAGAATGAATAAAACTTCACAGTGATAAATGAGTTATGAGCTATTAATTAGAACCATAACACCGTGACGCAAAATGGACATGGATTTTTGCGCACTTGATTTTCTGTCCAAATCTGTGAAGTTAATGAACATTTAGAAAACTGGTAATGTTGAATGGGTGTATCAGAGACTCAATGACAATAACCAAGTAGAACCCAGTGGAAAGAATTAATTGACAGTAGAATTATGACATAGATTATAAATACATGTTCTGTAACACAGTGACTGTGACACCATGAGTTCTGAAAAGTGTGTACAAAACGTATGTACAATCTTATTGTCATATTCACAACTAATACATTTTCCCCTGTAGTTAGTAAGTAGCGATCAATTACAGTGAATGTTTGACATAGCTGTGTAGCACTCCAAGATTTAAAACATGACATGAATGAAATCATAATCCACTTATAAGAATAACAAAATAAGTAAAACTATGCACTGTAACACTTGTAAAATATGCATAGAAGAAAAACGGACGAGAGAGAGAGAGGTGTGCCACTGTTGTTTCTCATTCCCACCCAGTGTCTTCGACTTATTTTCCTGTAGTAACGTTGCAGCTCATCGCAGATATGTTGATTCAGTTGCATTTGTTGCTGAGCTTGTTGTTGTCTGTACTGGCTGATCTGACTCGGTTCAACATAGTCCATCAAGTCAAGACTCTCCTTGATCTTCCTGAAGAGTTCATACTTCTCACACCCTTGAACCAGAATGTAGAACGTCTCTTTGTCCTTCTTCGCCTTCTTTGAGAAAGATGTAACGCCCACCACTAATGTCACTTTGCTCCAACCTCTCGAGGGGTTTCTTCTGAGGTGCTTTGGACCTCTCAAAGGCTTTCTCTTCCGTTTTCCAATCCCTCCCTGGGCAAGCGCATACCCTGACATCCAACACATGACGTCCAAGGATATTCCCACTCTTGTTGTCTAGTGTGAAGACCAGCTGGATCTTTCTCCTGTTGAGCCCACCTACACATGATGTAAAACATTTGAAGGTGAAGAGGTACTTGGAGTACTCTGTGCCCACTTGAGGTGCGGTGTATAGGGCCACAAGGCTGTGACGTCCAGAGGAGAAATCTGTATAGTAGGCTGTTGAGGGATCATTTAACATAATTAGAATGACAGCTACTGAAAGTGCCACATACCGGAGAATTGTGCTTTAAGTAGGTCAACCTTTCTGAAGTCAACTGTCTTTCTAAAATTTGAAACATTGGACAAACCCCCTCTCCCAAGTCTCTCATCTCTCTATTTTCACTGCAGAGTCGTGTGAAGAAGACGATGCCCCTGATGGAGATGTTCAAGAAGATGACCAGTCAAGTAGACGTAAGTTTATTTAATGTATCTTAGAGTTACACCTTGTTTGCACACCATCCTATTACTGATATTCAGTTACTTTTATATTTATATTGCATCTGGCATCATTTCTTTTTTTTAAACAACTGTGTCCTCATGATATTCAAATTAAAAGAAGTTAAATGTACCTAGAAATACATCTACTGACATCACAGATATTTAACTGGTTAGTGTAGTGTTTGGTCAGTAATCCATATCTCAAGGTTTCTCAAAGGAATTTGTGTCTTCCAAACTTCTTTATTATATATTCTACTTCATTTTTTGCCAATAAAGTATTTCATGAAAACATTGTACTTCATGAAAATATGGGTGTATGGTGGGTATCCCTATGTCTACATGTAACATATCATAAGCTGAAATTGAGTAAACATGTTATTAGTAATGTGTCATGCTTAATCTTATTTTGCTCTTTCTGTTATCTTGAAGAATGTATGCATGGCCTAAATTTTGTATGCCTTCGCCCACCAAAGGTGGGTGCTGGAGGGATTATGTTTTCGGGTTGTCCGTCCGTCAGTCTGCTGTCTGTCCGTCCGTCGCGTTTTTGTTCTCGTGATGACTTCAGAACCATTTGACGAATCAACTCCAAACTAGGCTCATGTATGCATATGGGAGGAACAATGATCTGATTAGATGAGTGGGTCTCAAGGTCAAAGGTCAAAGGTCATAGAAGTCATATACATAAAAATGGGTTGTTCTCACAATAAGTTAACCATTTGACGGATCAACTTCAAACTTGGCTCATGTATGCATATGGGGAGGAACAATGGTCTGATTAGATTTGAAAGTCATGAGGTTAAAGGTCAAGGTCATAGATGTCACTGTATACATGAAAATTGCCCTTTCTCACGATAATTTAAGAACCATTCGATGGATCATCGTCATATATGGCTGACACGGTGTCATTTGAATAAGACCAATTTCCTACTTTAAATGTATCCTGATACATTTCCCATAATTAAAAGTGATATTCATGCACACTGGAGTGGTATGGTGCCATGGTATATTATTTGTAGTAATCTCAGATATTAAATGCAATAAACAGCATTAAGTTGTGTGGAGTGATTTAGTTGGCTATAAGATTGTACTTTGTGTTGCAACTATTTTTTTTTTCTAGAGCCCTCAGATGAGAGGGATGGAACTAAGTTAAGCAAGAGCCATGGAATTGGAAAGAGATCAAGAGGTAACTATTAGTACATATTTTTCTGATGGTCCTATTTCAACTTGGAAAAAGTTAAAAGCAAAGAACATGTATTTAGAAAGTTTAATAGAAAAGTACGAATGAATACAAAGTAGTCCAATTAATATCTGGGGGAGGGGAAATGCTTTTTCATTGGCTTTTAAAAGAGGTGCAAAAAAAGGCACAATAGAGAAAGAAAAAGAAGAACGGAAGAGAAGTTATAAATTCAACAATGGAATGTCCTCCTTTGTATAGGTGAAAAATGTCTGTGTCATATTTGCAGTTTTGATGCCCTCATACTTTGTGCGAACAAGCACTGTGTTTTTTCTTTGCTGTTTAATGTCCTCATACATTTATGGCAACAATTTCTGTGTTACATTTCTGTGTAAGGTCCTCGTACATTTATGCATACTAGTTCTGTGTTTCATATGTAACATTAATCCAAACAAGAACTGTTATTTTTGCAATGTAATATCCTCATGCATCTATGGAAATAAGTTCTGTGTTACATTTCTGTGTAAGGTCCTCGTACATTTATGCATACTAGTTCTGTGTTTCATATGTAACATTAATCCAAACAAGAACTGTTATTTTTGCGTTGTAATGTCCTCATACATTTATTGAAATAAGTTCTGTGTTACATTCACAGATGAATGTCCTCACAAAGTTGTTCAGTAAAGTACTGTACTACATTAGGAATACAGAATTTCTACACAGACACATGAAATTTTGTCCCAAATATTTCTCTCGCCTGCATAGTAGAAGCGAGACATAGGCGCCGTTTTTAAATGGCGGCGTCATCGACATAAAAAAACCTAACCTAAGGTTAAGTTTTCGAATTTTTAACATAATTTAGAAAGTATGCACATGCACATTCTATACAACTTTTAGGGATATTAAAGAATTTGTGTGATATTTCCATGTCACAAAGTCAAGAATGTTGCCATGAATTGCATAATGCAGGGGAGACTGCCAGTTGCACTCCACTTGTGCTAATTTATATGATTTTTTTTTTTTTTTTAATACCACAGCCAAACTAAATTTGAAGGAGGTGTATAGGGATCAGCGTGTGGTTGGTCGGCTGGTCCGTCCGATGCAAATCTTCTTCCTCAGTTTCTGGGCAATGCTCATAAAATTTGGCACACACATTGGTCTTATGGTGAAGATATGCAAGACCTCTTTTTTGAATGTGTCAGAAACTGCATTGCCATGGTAACGGCATATGGCAATAAATCAGGTAGAAATATTGCGGATCGAACTACTTCCTAATTTTTCAAGCAAGACGTCATGTTTTAATGTGTTGGAAACTGCATTGCCATGGTAAATTAATGTAGGATATTAATGGGTTGTTTTTTTCTTCCCAGAGCTCTCAGATGAGAGCGATGGACCGTGTGGGACTATGAAGCCAAGCAGGAGCCATCCTGTTGCAAAGAGATCAAAAGGTAACCATTACATGTAGTTCATATTTTGCTGGTAGTCCTATTTTAAGGGGGTGTATTTACTTATCTCTCGGTCAACCCAAAGGTGGTGCCAGAGAAATTGTTTTTAGGTTGTCCATCCATAGATCCATCAGCTTAACCTAATCTCAAGAACTGTTTGAGATTAAAACTTTGAACCTGTTCAAAGCATGTATCACCCTGGGAAGAAAATCTGGAGATCTAGAGTATGAAGGTTAAAGGTCACAGGTCAAATTTAAAGAAATTTCAGGTTATAGCTTCTTTAACCCGTTGCCTATGGGAACCGGGTGGGCCCTGTACAAAGTCTATGGGGATTTACAGAATATAGTAGTGAATGGGTTAATATGATATGTCAAGGTAGTGAAGAGTCAAGACAACATACCTGTCGCACTATGTTCAGGTTTATAATTCTATCACAGTTAAGTTACGTGTGAATACACAGAAAGTTGACTCAGACGTGAATCCATTTTGTTTGTATTAATCTTGAAGACCTTATTGGAAGCAAAAATTTGAATTGACAAATTAAACACTAATGGAATGCTTGTAAGCTACAAAATACAACAATGCAAGTTTCATGCATTTTCACGGATTGCCAGCCGAGTATTTACTTTAGAACTCAAATTCACAAGCTCTGAAGATGGGCTGTATTGCATTGTACATCAGCCAGAATTCTCTGACATCGTCTCATGAGAACTAAGGTGTGATTACTTGCGTTAGTATTGTGTTTGTTTACTAGCCGGTTTCACGCAACTTGCTACAACCAATGACGTCACAGGCTTTGGAAAGGAAAAGACGACTGGTTTTTGCCATTTCTGGTCGCTAGGAGGTGCATATGAAAATTGTGACTGTAATTAACATATTTGAGCATTATAGATAAATTTCTTCTTACATTTAAGTTCTTTAGCTCACAAGCTTTCTATTGATTTATAATAAGCCATTCTTTGAGGTTCTACTATAAAAAATTCAAATTCTTGATGTGGAAAATAAAAAATAATCCATTTTTTCAATGTAAAACCAATGTAATCACAGCCTTGCTCTCTCATGACATGATGTCAGATAATTCTTCTTCTTCTTCTTCTTCTTGGTAAGCCCACGTCCTTCACTGGAACATGTGAGGGGTGCAATGAAGCCTATATTTGAAGCTCGCATATTTTAGTGTTGCTGAAGCAAAATGCTCAGCTGGTAAGCGGTGAAAATGCACGAAACTTTCATTGTTGTATTCTACTTCTTAGCTTTCTACTGATTGGTTTTGCTTCTGAAATGGTCTTTAAAGAATACTGCATGGACAAATTACCGCCATTTATTTTGATTCTTTTACCAAGCTTAAAATACACCACACTATTAGTAATTCAAGTGGGACAATATAGGGGTTTGAAAAAGGTCAAGTGAAAAAATGATGAAATAATACCTACCAACTGTACCTGTTTGACAGAGACAGTCCCTATTTCTCGGGTTAACAGGAAGAGCAAATTTCACCCTTCACAAACTTTTTTTGTAAAAAAAAAAAAATAGATAAAAATTTGTCCATAGTAATGTATAGGGAATTCAGGAATGTCCCAGTGTTTGACATTTTCTGAATCATTTGTCCCAGTTCCTTGGTTCCATGGTTTGCACGTACATATATGTGACATCTGTACATTACTAAGTAAAACAGATTTTGAAAAGTTTTCAATTTTAGTCGAATTTTTGCATCACATGTGGCTGTCCTGAAGTTATCAAATACGTACGTGAATTCTTTTCACTCACCTACAAAAGCTCTTCTTTTCTTTTTCTTTTTTTCAGCTGAACGTATTACCTGGACAACAGCCCAACAGCATGCTGTGGACACATTCTTCAAAACAAATTATAGGACTTTCAAAGTCCCAGGGAAAGTAGAATGCATTGAGTGTCAAGAGAAATATCCTGTACTTGCGAAACTACCCTGGACTAAGATTAAATACAGGGTTTATAACATTATCAAACAAAAGAAACTAAATTCTCATTGAATTCCTCTTAACTCAATGAGGAAAAGAATACAAGAGCTATATATGTACACACACAAAGATATGGGTCGCAATTATTAGGGATCACCATGATGAAAATCATAGCTGCAAGAAATGGTTATGTGTATAAACTTCCATTGAATTATCAAACCATGAACAAACATTCCATGCACAATTGCAAATGTTTTGCATGACTAATTGTATTTTCTAAGAAGGTGTGAAAAGAAACTCATCACATGACACTTGTGAAAGGTAAGATATCATAAATTCATTGCTGAAATAAAACAAACATCACAATTGTATCTATCCTTCCTAAGAAGTATGGAAGTTATTGACATTAGATCTGCATGTTATACCATGGACTGCAATGGATTATTTGTAATCAAAGAGAATGTGTGTGTGTTTGCATTTAATTTTTTTAACAAAGTGTATAAAGGAGGAAAGCGTCCACTTGTGCAGTATACTACATCCACATTTTATAGATGTATTGTGCATTACTTGAAGCGGACATGTTTTTGTAGCATATCTGATATCTGTCCTAAGTATATTTGTGTCAAAGGTCAAACAAAATATTCTATATTTGCCCATTATTTGTCAATAAGCAATCATTGCCTTCACAGGAAGTGAAGAGGAAATAGAAGAATAAGGCATTCACTTGATTAGATTTAGGGTGAAATTGGCCTGAGGTCAAAGGTCAAGGTCGGATCATGAAATTTATCCGTTTACGCGATAACTCAAGACTGGAACGAGCAAATTTCCCCAAACTTGGTGCAAGGATGAAGTGTGATGGGGCAATCACTTGAGTAGATTTGGGGTGAAATCGGCGAGAGATCAAAGGTCAAAGATCATGGTCAAATCAAGAAATTTATCCGTTTACATGATAACTCAAGACTGGTGGGAGCAAATTATCCCAAACTTGGTCCAAGGATGTTGTGTGATGGGGCAATCACATGATCAGATTTGGGTTGAAATCAGCATGAGGTCAAAGGTCAAAGGTCAAGGTCAAAGCAAGAAATTTATCCGTTTACATGATAACTCGAGACGGGAAGGAGCAAATTTCCCCAAACTTGGTCCAAGGATGAAGTGTGATAAGGCAATCATTTCATTAGCTTGTTAGTTAACTCAGCTGGAGGCCAAAGGTCAAATCATGAAATTTATCCTTCAATGCAATAACTTCAGACTGGAAAGAACAAATTTCCCCCAACCTGGTCCAAAATGATGAAGTGTGATGTGGTAATCACTTGATTAGCTTTTGAGTGAACTAGGCCAGAGGTCAAATTTCAAAGGTCTAGTGAAATGCTCAAATTTCACCCATTTTCCACATTTAAAGTGGCTCCATGTACTGTCCTGAAACTCTTTTTGTGAAAGCCCATTGTCTACAACATTGCACTGTTTGCATCGGACGCTAGGGAGCGTTGCTCAGGGAGACAAAATGTGTCAATACGATTAGGTTGTGAATTCAATTTTGTTTGTGTGTTATGCATGACGTGCATTTGATAGTTATAGGGACTACTTTTGAAATGTAGGAGAGCCCTTGTATTTGTTTTACTTTTTGACAATTCGTAGCTATTGTGTTTGTGTGTGTTACGATGGATATCGTATCGTTTTATAGTGGGATTTCTGGAATATAACCCGGATTTGGCTGGCATTACTGTTGGACTTGGTGGGGATGAAGTATAATGTTAATTCCCAAAATCTCAAAATGAGGCTGGGAATGCACTGGAGAAATACGGGCCAATTATTAGGAACAGTAGGGATTACCTTTTTACCTTTGCTTTTCTGTTAACCTCACAAAGAGACTGGGATGGATGCATTGGTAGCAGAGAGGGTTGGCCTTTGCATTATAAAATTTATCTGTATGTTGCAATAGTGGATTTTCATTTCTTAGTAGTTTACTAAGATATACGTCCCATTGCATGAGAGCTTACTGATATAATAACTTTGCCATTATATTAAGTACATGCACCATGGAAAAATTGATTTTGATTGCTTGCTGAGCTCTGTTACCATGGTAGTTACCATAATGGCAACGTTACCATGATAGTATTTATGCAACGGGACCCTGGAAAAAATCCATTGGGCATTACTGACATTATTTGTTCCTTTGTTTTGTTATGGTTTTTTTATTAGGGTGTGTAGAGGTACCGTAAAATAAATACTTATCAATTTCTTGGTGCTTAAAGAGACACTGTGTACAGTCATTGGGTAAATGCTATGAAGATGATGTGATTTGTTTGTTAGGGATACATGTAATGTGCAGATTTATGTAGGTAACTAAGGTTTGTGGTACAGGGAATCCAGAATTGTTGGGATCAGTTAGGTAGCACTTACATAACTTCTTTTTCTCCCTCTCTCTCTCTCTCTCATTTTTAGGTAGAGGGATAGAAGTTAAAGAACAGAACATTAGCCTTGCATAAGTTTAAAAGTGGATATATGCAACACTAATTTTTCCCCTTGTGTTGAACCAATTATATGTAGTTTGCACATGAGAAAGTATGCTTATGTACCAATGTAGTAATCTGTTTAACTTGTCATTTATAATTTCTATGCTAGAGATGAATATTAAAAAAAGAAAAATCGGCCCTAGAAGACAAAGATTCTAAAAATATTTTTTTGGTTGATTTATACTATGCTTTTTGAGTTCTTAAAATAAATCCTTGGTCGTGGACAACAAAAGCCATCACCTGGGCATTTTTTTTTTTTTTTTTACCCGATTTTTTGTAGTTGAAATTTAACGAAGTCCTTCTGTAAAGGGGGTTTTCAGGTTAAGTTACTTCTGTCCTTTCAAGTGAAATGAAGAGGTGATTTCTGGAGATTTTTGCATTCCATCAAGATTTTGTACATGTAAGAGAAAAGTTGTTTATACATTATGAATGCCTGACAGCATGTATGTCAAGTTCCTTCTTCCCTGTTGAGTTTTATTAAAAAAAAAATTGTTAGAAAACAATCTATATGAATATTTGTAGTGGATGAATTTGCTTGTATCTGAATTCTATAAGTAAAATGGAACCTTGTTATGATAATCTCCTTATGATAGCTAAAATTACCTAATGTAAAATGCATTTATATTACTGCTTTTTTGTTTTGTTTTTTGTTTTTTTTATAAAGAACTGGCCCAGGGCCTAAACGTACTTGATACACGTTACACAGAATGATTTTTTGTTCCTTTAAAGTATGGTTCCACCTTATTGAATTATTTCCTCATCTATTTGGCTTTTATTCTTTCTTTCAGAGGTGTTCCACTGTTAACTGAATCTCTGTCACTTGTCTGCTTGTCTCTACGAATAATTCTGAAACAGGCCAAAGCACAATAACTGTATTAAAATCTTAGTCTTATTGCTGTTCACTGGATTGCAGTAAGAATATTAATGATGATGATGTTAATGATAATAGCAATAATATTCAAGATTCAAGATTCATTTATTTCACTCATCAGTATAAAAATACATAAAAGTGCACAGTTGCACATGATGATCATACATAATTATAAAGTACATACAAATCTGAATGAGTGAGAATCGAGATGAAAGATCATAAGGAACTTGGCTGTTCGACCCCAAAGTCATAAAAATCATACCAGGATTTCTGGCATTTACAACACACACACACACACACACACACACAAAGATGAAGAGGGGCTGGGTTGCAGAGAGAAGAGAGAAAAGGAAGAGATAAGTGAAGATGAGAGAGAAAAATAGAGTTTGGAAAATTGAAGAGATTATAAAAATGATAAAAAGAAGAAGACCACTGTGTTGTTTGAGATAATAATAACAACAATAATAATAATCATAATAAAGATAATACCAAAAGTACTCTTTTCAAAAGATACGAAGTCCATGGTACACCAAAATAAACAAAACAGTACAATGAGAAATTTAAAAAGGGATTAGAAAAGATGCTTGTTTCCAGATACACGTACTTCTTGAATGTTGTGAGAGTTAATAAAACGAAACGTATGAGGACATTAAATTGTATAGGAAACACATACCGGGTTTGCAAAAGCTTTCGAGGACATTACATTGCAAAGGTAACACATATCAAGTTCGCGTAGACTTATAAGGACATTAAATTGTACAGGAAACACAAACCAAGTCTGCAGCAACGTATGAGGACCTTACATTGTACAGGTAATTTACACAGACCGAGTTTGCATGAATGTATGAGGACATTGCATTGTAAAGGTAACACAGATCATGTTTGCATAAACTTATGAGGACATTAAATTCTATTGGTAACACAGACCGGGTTTGCAAAAGCTATCGAGGACATTACACTGTATAGGTAACACAGATCAAGTTTGCATAAATGAATGAGGACAATGAGTTGCAAAAGTAGCACATTCCAGGTTTGCATAACTGTATGAGGACATTGCATTGCAAAGGTAACATAGATCAAGTTTGCGTAAACTTATGAGGACACTCAGTTGTATTGGGAACACAAAACGGGTTTGCATAAACGTATGAGGACATTTCATTGTATAGGTAACACAGACCAGGTTTGTAAAAACATTCGAGGACATTTCATTGCAAAGGTAGCACAGATCAAGTTTGCCTAGATGTACGAGGACACTACACTGTATCTATAACACACATATCCGATTTACAAAAGCGTTCGAGGACCTATCATATGCGTTTAAAAAGAACATTTGTATGAATATTTATGAATGTGCAACATTATTTTGGAAAGGAAACAAAGTACGTAGGAGGACGTACAATGTAAAAGTGATTTACCAAAGCCCTATTGCATTATAAGTTACGATTAAACACTCAACAATAAAATTACCGATCTTTAAAAAGTGAGGCATGTTGGAGATTTTACGACTCAAAAGGGGGGCATGTTCAAGGATATATTTTTCAAAAAAAGCGACCCATCTGAACGGCACAGGCCGGTATACAATATTAGGCGAGTGCTCCCCCTAAAGAATAATAATAATAAATGGACATTTCATTATGCTTTTCAATGTATAAATGCATAAACTGTAGCTATTGACCTTAGTCACAGAAATCTTATTTTGTTAGAATAGCAAGTTTTAATCAAACAGAACCCAGGTTTGCATTATAATGTCTGACAAATGTAATTGTGTGTGGTTGACCTCTGTCGAATGTTGAAACATAAAATGTTAACATCAGAGAAAGCTATCTCGGACGTATACCAAAACGAGAAATCATGTCCTCTGATGTATAGGTCTATGATTATTTTGTAAACTTAAAAAAACGCGCGTAATCTTGTGAGCGTCGTTAAAGGCATTCTTTTTTATTATGAGTCTTTTAACCGTATGACGATTGAGAGCTAAATAACATCTGTCCTCAAGAGGAGGTAGTTTGTCATGGTCCTCGGACATACTAGGCATGTACGTATGTGTGTGTGTGTGTGTGTGTGTGTGAGATGATGGGCAGTATAAGTTGGTAATGGATTTGTCTTTTGAATGGCATTTGTACCGTTTTTATGTTCATGTTACACCCAGAATGGGTTGATTTATGATTGATTTGAATGAAATCAATAAAATATCATTGAAAAACAACAAAAAAAAGTGTGTGTGTGTGTAATGGAAGAATGTGTTTATTATGTCAGTTTTTTGCGTATGTGTTTTTTAGCTGCGCGTGGGGAGGGATACCTAGTAAGCTGTTGCTTGCATAAACATTGATATTGATTTTATCAGCAGCTTTGAATTTGATGAGTTTGTTTGGCAGATTTGTATATGAATTCGGAGTGGAGCTTGCGTGCGGGCGGATGCTGCTTTTCTGCATACGGTCCATTATGTCTTATTTATCAACATTGGGAAATCGTTTCATTAGGAAGGATGTGGTATCGGTTCGGGTGTGCGTCGGTATGTGGGAAGGGGGTTACATTTCGTTATTGCAAAAGTTTGTTATTCTGAAGGCTCATTCGTCCGAAGGCTCATTCGTCCGAAGAGTCATTGTTCCGAAGGTTCGTTATTCCGAATTTCATTTTTGGATCAACGAACCACTAGGTATAGGGAATTGTGTGTTTCGGATAAATGAAGCCTCGGAAAAAACGAAACTTCGGAATACCGAACCTTCGTGTGTGTGTGTGTGTGTGTGTGTGTGTGTGTGTGTGTGTGTGTGTGTGTGTGTGTGTGTGTGTGTTTGTGTGTGTGTGTATGTATGTATTTGGGTCGGTGAATGTGGGTGTGGGATGATTTAGGTTTTGTTTAATCAGGGGTTGGTGGGTTGGGGATTGGATTTGAAGAAGGATAGTTATGAATGGTATGACGGATGTTGGTAGGATTTAATATTTAGGATAGATGTAGGCCCTAGATTTGTTTCGGTTTGGGAGGGGAAGGGGTGGTGGGTTTTTTTATGACTGATTTCATTCTAGATTTGTGTAATATATTTGTGTGTTTTTTTAATGTATATGCCCTTGAAAGTAAGAAGGTGTTACATGATCCAAACCAATATATTCAAGGAATATAGGTTTGGTAGGGCCCTATACATGTCAAAACTTTCTCGTGAAGAAATTATTAGTAGGGTTGGTCTATAATCAAGTTATCTATGTTGAAGTGAGATTATCTGTGGTATAAATTGACAAATGGATTTGCTTTTGTTTCGAATTGCCATTTGTAACTTTTTTTTTTGTTCATGTTGCACCCAGAATGGGTCGATTTATGAATGATTTGAATGAAATCAATAAATATCAAGGAAAAAAAGTGTTGAGTTGGTTTGTTTGCATTATGAGTTTTGTTTGAGTGTTTGTTGGTGTTTGTTTGTATTACGTATGTATTAGCGGTGTGCAATGGCAGTTCGTTTGTGCTAAAATCAAGTAACGATTGACAAATTTTTTTGCGGCGTGTGGAAATTATTCGCTCATGCATAAAGCATGCCAAACCTATTCTGGGACAAAGAATAGTGGTATGGACGTTCTAGTTTATAAGACTGATGGAAGAAAATGACTGCAGGGAAAAATGAACAAAGACAAATAACATTTTGGGAGGGTACCTCCCTCGTATGTATTTTCTCTCGGTCTCTCTCTCGCCTAGCCCGCCTCACCGCTGATATTTGGTTGACACACCCATACTATTTTTAGATCAACGCTGGTGTGAATTCTTTAAACACGTGCTCATACACTCTGAAGGCGTTTGTATTGCCACAGTAGCGCCACTATATTCAACATACACACGTAAGCATACAGGCACACGTATACACACAGACAAACAAACCACTACCACTATGTAACCACCACACATGCACAATTTCTACATATTATTATTGTATTATTATACTCCAAACACACAGACACACAGACACACAGACACACAGACACACAACAAATCATACACATCACATATCATGCAGCTCACAATACACACACACACACACACACACACACACACACACACACACACACACACACACCTTCACACACACGCACACATACGCATAACTTACCAGTCATACCCATCCCACCAGTCATACCCATCCCACCAAAGCTTAACACCGGAGGAACCACCCCGAGCCCGGGGCGACAATCCGTGACGGGGCGACAATCCGTGTCGCAACAAATTTTTTGCCAACACGGATTGTCGCCTTCGAGGTCAAAAACTGGGAACTGCACAAGCGTCACGGATTGTCGCCAGGCGACAATCCGTGACGGGGGCGACAATCCGTGCCGCCAGCGCCCGTCACGGATTGTCGCCCCGAGCAGGAGGCGACAATCCGTGTAGGGGCGACAATCCGTGTCGCAACAAGGGGGATGTTCCCCCTCCCGCGGTGAGAACTTTTTGCATTTTGATGTTGTAAATGGTGCAATTTGATGCATGTTTTTACGTGTTTTATCGATTTTAAACAGTCCCACTGGTTTATGGTAGCAGAATATTTTGATGTCGATTATTATTGAACAATTTGCGTTAAATGGTATCATCTAAATAAAATTCTTGTATTATTCTTCCACTGAATGTCATGAACGCGACCGAGCCCGAGCGAGCGGGAGCGAGCGGGGTTTAGGAGGGGGTGTCCCCCCTCCCACGTGAAAACTTTTTGCATTTTGATGTTGTAAATGGAGCAAGTTTATGCATGTTGGGAGTTTTATCGACTTGAAACAGTCCACTTGTTTAAGGTAGCAGAATATTTTGATGTAGATTACAATGAACAATTTGGCTGTAAAATGGTATTATTTGAATAAACTTATTGTATCAATTTTTCGATTTATAGTAATCATGAACGCTGTCTGTTAAGCAATTCAAACAAAAAAAGCAAGCACAAGAGGGTGTAGATAAGGGGCATTTTGCACACATTTTGTGGCATATTTTGAAAACTGTCTATGTTCAAAGTGTAACCACGGTCTGCTTGTATGCATAGGGGCGGGGGGGGGGGGGGGGGACGGGCGAGCAGGGAGAAGGCGTGAGCGAGTGCTAACATCACCCTTCCACTTTTTCTATCAAAAAACGCAAGAAATTTTTCCTCATTTCGGGAATCATTGGGTATCATATGTTTGCCCCTCCCCTCTTCCCCCTCCGCGCTCCCCGTCCTCCAGGATCGACGCACCTGCATACGAGGGTGCTTTTGCATTTTTAGAATTGCAGATGAAAATATCTCGTAAACACATAATATGATGTAATCTGGGAAAATTTCAATTCCAGAAGTGTATAATATTTTTTTTAGGGGGGGGGGGGACCCTCCGTTAATTGAAAGTATCTAGATATCTACTCCCACCCAAGGAACATTTGCATTTTTTTTTTTACTGAAGTAACAGACCTGGTGCACACTTTAAATGAAATATTTTAAAATCTGCCAATCTTAAGTGTATAAAGTATATAAGGACTGAACGGGGAGGGTATGGAATGGGTTAGGCCTATCCCCCTCTTACGCGAGGGAGATTTTTTTATTTTCAGAATTGAAATTCAGCCATCTTTTGGTGAATATTTTGACAGTTTTCTATCAAAAAGTAAAAACATTTCCACATCTTGGGAGTTACGAGGAGGAGCAAAATGATATGTTTGTCCCCAATACTTTTATGGGGGATCCATCCCCCTCCCCCTCCATTGACGCCTCTGCATATGAAAGAGCTTTTGTAAGTGAAAGATCTGCTGCACACTCTCTGATAAGATATTATTAAGGAAATACGTCAATTTCAAAAGTGTACAAAGTCAACCGAAAGGTACCCAGTAGCGGAGCTTTTGCATGACATTATTTATGATTGCAGTTCAACGATCCGGTGTATAGTTCTGGCGGTAATTGGACAATTTTCCGTGAAGAAAGTTCGAGATTTGTCCTCATCTCGGGAATTGCTTGGGGGACAACTATGATTTGTCTGCCCCCAACATTTCCGCAGGGGGGGGGGGGGCAAATGCCCCCCCCCCCCCCCCCCGATGGATTCGACGCCCCTGATCATCCCTGGGTATGCCCATAGATGTATCAGAGTCATCATCGTTTCAGGAATGATTCAGGAAATGGAGGGGTTTCTATTATGGCGGTATAGATTTTGTTATTGTTTGTTCGTTTTCTTACATAATTTGCAGATGGTCCCGAGTTGCTCGCGTCATAGTATGAAGCCTATGCTATTTGACGTTGTCAACGTCTGGACCATACCTTATGTCGATATTACTTTCTTCGCGAGCGAGCGAAGAGAGCGGGCGCTTGAGAAAATTATGTATACATCATCCTACGAAATAGAATACTGTTCAGCTCTTTTACCTGTCTGAAGGCGGGTGTACGAACGTCATGCAATGTGCCAAAATTGATACAATCACATTTCTGCTTCCTCCATTTTTTCCCTCAAATTTCGGAGGGGGGGGGGGGGATGATTGTACAGGCCATCCCCCTCCTCCATTTGAGGGGCTGGGGGATATATCCCCCCATCCCCCCCCCCCCCCCCGAATTTACGCCCATGGTGATTAGGGTTTCTCAAAGAGTCCTGTTTCATTTCTTAAAAATCCCTGTCCATGCTCATCACTTTCAACTCCAATATTTTTAGAAGGGATAACGCTACTGCTTTGAAAGTTGGCATTGATCATCAACAGAATGTGTTGATAAAGCATGCATAAATTCAGCTTAATCCAATAATCCCTTCATTGTTGTTGTTCTGGTGGTTTATCATCATGTTATTTTGTTCCATTCATCGCACAGCTAGCACGCTTGGTAGAGATTAGGCGCTTGAATAGTCCCTGTTCTTCAGAGCCTCTTTTCTCAGTACACACTCATCAAGAGTGTGTAAATTCTTTCCAATATTTCGATAGGCTAGAACAGTCTATTTGGATTGAGTTATATATCATTTTAAAGCTTAGAGTCTGCTCTTTCAGTATCTGACCATAACTAAAAATCTATGTCTGGCGACTTTTTGTTCGTTTTGTGGTGCAGGGTCACACACACACACACACACACACACACACACACACACACAAACAACAAAGTTCATGCTGTATTCACCAACGGTTTATTTCTTCACATATAGTGTGAAGAAATAAACCGTTGGTGAATACAGCATGAACTTTGTTGCAGCTTTGTTACTTATATGCCAACACGTGGACTACCTTATATATATATATATATATATATATATATATATCACAAAATGTATCAAGTGAAAGAGAAAACATTGTGCACAGTGTGTTTTAATGCCCAAAAAGTGCCTATTACTAAAAATATCAGATACTTCGGTTTTTCTTTAGCGGACAGTATTGTAAATCATGCAATGCAGAGTGTCCAGAAAAAAAAAGACAAAACAAAACGGAAACGAAACCACGTTCCTTTGTAGCTTTTATCGATCGAATTCTTACTTTTTCTTTATGAAATGCACATGAATGGAAACGTAAGCTTCTCATCTTTCATTTGATGTACAATTCAATGTTCAATATAGTCAGGTGGCTTAATGAAACTACCGTTACACAGCGGGGGTGGGGGGGGGGGGGAGGAGCTGCGAACTGTGTGTGGGGGGGGGGGTGGGTGTTCAAGGGTCAGTGATCTCCCATCCCCCCCCCCTCCCTTGACATTAAAAAACGTTCCAAGCCCCTTTGATATTATTAAACTGTTATTAAACTGGGAATATTAGGGACATACATCATACTGTGACACCTCATCAACATTTTCTCTTCATAAATTGGTAGTTAATTGTTCTTATGTATTTTCTTAAAATTGTGATTTCTAACTTTTTATGTATACCTGCAATTATCTAAAGGGATAATTGACCTGGTTATGTACAAACATTTTCTTGAATAAAGAAATGATTCAATCAAAACCATGGCACCTCCATGTTTGAAGATTGGGTTCATGTTTTCCAATTCCATGAAAAATGGAAAAAAAAAGTACAACCTCTTTTTTGTTACTTTACTCCCCCAGATACATAGATACGGTGTTATTCTCGCGACATTAAACTTTCGTGACTTAGTGCCGACCCAGGACGGTCTTTTTCGCAGGCATGAAAATTCCGCGAATTGCCACTGGCATCAAATGCATTGTTTAGAATCGCGCGCATTTTGCTTTCGCGAATATTAGCTCCTTCCGAAATTTGCGAAAGTTTCATGTCCGCGAAATTTTCTGCAAAATGAAATTCAGCATTCATACCATGAAAATAAAAAAAAAAAAGATACAGGGGGCTCCTACACAAATATCAATGAGTAGGTCCTGAGGGGTCATCTCTTCAAATTTGGTGCTTTTATCTGCAGTTTAACGGTAATATCAAAATTTGACGTTAAGCGACCTGACTGTAATTCAAGACACAAGACAGAATTAGAACAATGGACAGTGGTGCTACCAATTTTTCAGTTTTACGCGCAAATGGTGAATTAAGTTGTTGAGTGAATTCTTTAAACTTTTGTCGATATGGTTTCGAAAAACAAAGATCATAACCCAAACATCCATATTTTTTTTTTCCTTTCATGTGAGACCTTGTGCGTCAAATATTGATATAAGTATGCCAGGTGGTAACAATGTATTAATAGGAGAAATTTACAAGCCCCCAAACTGAAAAAAATCTGAGTTCATCTCAATTTCAGAAATTATTTTAGATTCGCCCTATTTCCGCAACAAACACGTGTATTAATGGGCGATTTTAATTTAGACTTACTTGATTATGGTAGGCCACAAACACGTGATTTTTTGATACTATGGTATCATCCTCTTTCACTCCTTGTATTACCAAGCCAACAAGATTATTTGGAGCCTCCGCAACACTGATCGATAACATATTTTCAAACAGCCATGATTATGTTGATCAATGTATCGTTGTTACGGACATATCAGATCAATTTCCCGTTATAGTTTCTTCCATTTCTGCTATACCTGAATCGCATAAATAAAAAGGTGTGTAAAAATGTATCGCAATCACGGGTATTCTCCGATCATAATATACACCTGTCAAACAAAGTTTATCCGAAATTGATTGGAATGAGGTTTTTAACTCTACTGATCCGAATGATGCGTATGACAGATTTATGAACATTTTGGTACCTTTATATCACTCGCATTTCCCTTTGAGAAATCAAAGAGGAAACTACGAAACAGTTCCGCGCTCACCTTGGATAACAAAAGCTCTACTTAGATCCATAAACAGGAAAAATGCTTTGTTTTACAGATATAAATCACGTAATACAGCTTTGAATAAATCGAAGTATATTAAATATCGGAACACTCTTACATCCCTGTTACGTAAAGCAAAAAAAAAAATATATATATTTTTGTTCTTTGTCTGAACAGCACAAGTCAGACGCAAAATCCTCTTGACATGTAATAAAAATGTTATTCATAAACGTGTAAATAAGGGTATTATTGATAATATCCTTTGTGAAGGGAAAAATTTAACGGATGACACTGGATGATGTGGAAATTGCGGAAGCATTTAACTCTTTTTTTATTTGTTAATATTGGTCCGAATCTGGCCCGCAATATTTCATCTGCACACAGATCCTGTCATTCATATCTACTGAATTCCAATCCTCAGTCTTTATTTTTTCTCCCGGTACTTGAAGCAGAGGTCTTAGATATTGTCAATTCTTTTAGCCCCAAGAAGAGTACAGGTCATGATGGGATTTTTAATCACCTCATGAAGTGTATTGTAAATGAAATACTATCACCATTAATTCACATTTTGAATTTATATTTATTAAGAGGTATTGTGCTCACTAAAATGAAAATTGCTAAAGTTATCCAAATTTATAAGAAAGGCCGAGAGGATGAGTTAGGAAATTACTCAGTATCGACCAATATCGCTTCTGTCCTCCTTTTCTAAATTACTTGAGAAGATGGTTTATAATCGTTTAATCAATTTGTAAATGAATGTGATATTTTAGCTTATAATCTATTCGGGTTCCGGAAAAAACATGCAACCACCTATACTATATTAGCACTGGTTGAGAAAGTTGTAAGAGCTATTAATAAGACACAAAGTCGCATACAGTCGGTCTGTTTCTGGACTACTCCAAGGCCTGTGACACAATAGATCACGAAATTCTTTTGTATAAATCAAATCATTACGGTATTCTTGGAAAGGCTTTGGAGTGGTTCAGGAGTTATCTTACCGTTCGAACTCAATTTGTTTCAGTAAATAATCATGACTCTGAAATAAACTCGATTTGTTGTGGTGTTCCACAGGGCTCCCTCTTAGGTCCTTTTTTATTCATTTTATATATCAATGACTTCCGGAACTCATCCTCTCTGCTGTCTTTTCTTCTGTTCGCAGATGATACAAGTCTCTTTTATTCTCACTCAGATCCTTATGTTTTGCTCGATTCTTTGAATAATGAACTTAACTTGGTATTTGAGTGGATTCAGGCAAATAAATTGTCGCTTGATATAAATAAGACTAATTATATGGTTTTCAGTAACACAATAAAATCTCTTCCAGGTTTAGTTTTAGTGAACGGATTACAGTTAAACCAAATATAGATGCAACAATTTTTTTAGGTATTTATATTGATAGTAACCTTTCATGGAAGGTACACGTTGATTATTTATGTAGATTGTTATGTAAAAATGTTGGAGTTATTCACAAACTGAAATATCTCTTCCCAAAGCCAATATTGCATTCTCTTTATACAACTCTATTATTACCTTAGTTGAATTACGAAATATTGGCCTGGGGGAATTACTCAAAGACTAAAATCGATTCGTTAGTTTTGATTCACAAAAAGGCCTTGCGGATTATCAATCGTGCACATTTTTTTTTTTTTTTTGATCACACTAATGAATTGTTTGTTTAAAGAAAATTGTTAAAAATTTCTGATTTGTATTTGTACCATGTTGGAATTTTTATGTGTAAGTTGAATACTGGTGATCTTCCTAGTATATTTTCTTCAATGTTTGTTAAAAACAGTGATATCCATACTTACCCTACAAGACACAGTGAATCCTATTATTTTTCCCCTATTCGTACAGTTTTAGCCCTTAGGACAATTACTTCGACCGGCCCTTCTTTCTGGAATGAGTTAGATTCTGTTCGGTTGCAATCAAGTTCATTAAGTTCCTTTAAGCAAAATCTTAAAGCAATTTTTCTAAAATCCTACGTTTAATTATTTTGCCGTGATCACTTGAAAAAAAATGTTACATACTCAAAATGATGCCTCGCTCCGATGACTTCATTTGTTTGATCAACTTTGCTACTTTTCTTGGCATTGATACCATAAGTTTAATCACAAACATCATACAATGCTTTGTACATTCCGTAAACTTTATAATATTCTCGACATCTTGTATTTTTGCATGTTACGTCACTTTTTGACATTGATATACTGTGCTAGAAGAATATATTACATTTTTGGAACCTACATCCTACAAGCTTTGCTTTTTAGTGAGTTCCTCATATTACACGTCAATTATACGTCCTTATACATTTGTGCAATTTTGTTACAAACTGACCATTGTGTTAAAAACATTTCTTTTTAAAAAACAAATGGAATATAGAACTGGCATGAATGTGGAATATGGAACATGGATTTAAAAAAAAATATGAATATCGCATGCTCGATAAAGTTTCATGAAAACATGTTTCATTCCTACCGATTCTTACGGATAATCAAAAAACAAACAAACAAACATTCGGCTCTCTCGATTTAGCACGAGACAATAGGTTCATCTGCACAATAAAAGATGAATTCACACACAAAAGAAACAAGTGAATAATGTTGAGGGGTATTTACGAAGAATGGTGTATGACACGGAAAACCCCTTGTTGTCATTTATCTAGAATAAGCTATGAGACTTAAATCCAATAACTGAAGACTAATGTCGTGAATATTCTCAGGCTGCAAGGAGTCCGATGTCTATGTGAAATCAACGTTACAACAATGGTATGGCACACATTTTGATGATTCTGTACCTCAAACTTATTTCACTGCTTAAATTCGTCGCTGAATTTTCTCTCAAGTTTGGTTCATCCTTCATCACTTACAGAGTTTTAAAGTTTTTGAATGGGGAGGTGAAGCAGAAAGAGAGGGTGTATCACTTTGTTTATAACTGAACTTGCACTTCTAACATTTCAAAAGTACAAGCACGCGGCAGAAAAGCGTCTTTTTGAAGGGGCTCGGAAGGATTTTTCGGTCCGTTACTCCCCCTCCCTCCCCCCCCCCCTTCCCCTAAGAATTTTTTTTTTCCCGCGGAGGAACACCATTTGCTGTTCAAGTTCAAGTTCAAGTTCATTTATTTTCATTTCCAACAAACAAAATAATTGGAAGTACAATGAAACATTCGTATAAACAGATGTCAGAAAATCAGTACCACAATGCGATCAACAGAAATAACATTGTAACACAGATACAGGTAAATTTCCAACATAGATACAAAAAATAACTCGTGTCGCTGTGGTAAATGCATACACAATATTGCTGGAAATGGAGGGGACTGCTAAAAAGCAGAGCTTGTAGAGTGCAGTCCCCTCGTATTAAAAAAAAAAAAAAAACACACACACACATAGTAACAAAAACAACAAAACAACAATTTCCCTAAGCGGAAAAAAGAAAAAAAGACAGACAAATACACACATACATGCACACATACCAATGCACATTGACAGACACAAGGCGGCTCTCTTGTAAGGAAAGATAGATGAGAGGATAGAGATATAGTGAGGAAGGTAGTAAGTCCCGAAGTGGGCAAGAGGGGGGGGGGGGGGCAGAGAGAGAGAGAGAAGGAAACGATGGGTCATAACCAGGGCACTAGAGGCACAGAAGTACGGGCTCACTGATAAACAAAGTGTGTATAGTGACACTACCGAGCAACAAAAGTTTTGGAAATCACAAATATATATATATATATACATATACATACATATATATATATATATATATATATATATATATGGGTGAAAACGTTGAACGATGTACAATTGGGCAAATCAGGGGTCAAAATTAAAAAACGTGACTCACTGATATAAATATATCTCAGTCAAATGTCATTGATATCAGCTTTCATCCAAACCCAATTATACTGGGATATCTGCAAGGGTGTTGTTTTTATTCAAGGCTAGATAGAACTGTGACATATTGGCAAACGTCTCTGACTAAAATAAACATTGTTTTAGTGAAAATTAAAATGAAGGGTAGAAAAACATTCAAATGAATATATTTTCATCTTGTTCGTGCTTTTGAAGACTGTGATAATTTGT
This sequence comes from Diadema antillarum, assembly GCF_040938485.1. NCBI lineage: Eukaryota > Metazoa > Echinodermata > Echinoidea > Diadematoida > Diadematidae > Diadema > Diadema antillarum. Next base: position 850,706 of record NW_027270985.1, read on the forward strand.
TCTTAAAATATTGTTTACCTCCTGTGAAGTTTACAAAAGCTAATACACACGGAAGTTAAAGTAAAAGTGGAGTTTTTGTCATTTAAGCAGAGATTTTTATATTCTTATCTTCACTTTCATCTCATTTGAACAAAACATATAGCAGGGGTCTCATTTGTTTAAATGTTAATGTTCAGTAGATACTAATAATGAATTTAGTGTATTTCGTTTGGTCAAATCCCCATAAAAGTCCTTTACAGATGCTGAAAGTAAACCATGTTTTCATCAGAGACGTTCAGGTTTCACTCATAGACTTTCCTCAGACATAGACAATAAAAACGATGTCCTTTGATCCATAATTACGAGGTTTGTGAACAAACAACATTATTCTTTTATTAAACACATGTTTATCTTTTGTCAACAATTCAGAATGGTAATTTTAAACTTGAATTATTTTTCATAATAACCAATTGTAACTACAAACCTCCAAACTGTAAGAGGAATTTCGATTTCTACACCAAAAATCAACAACAAACCTGTCCTTGTTATATTGTTCATATCTTACAACACTTGAATGACAGACAAATAAAAATCACATGAAATACTTGCAATTTTGACTACCTTAGCTAAATTATTTGTTTATATCAGAGACATTTGCTTTTCCATCAGGGACGTTTCGGCTGTAAGTTATCACTAGAATTAAACACCAAACTCCCTATTTTGAAAGATGCTCATAACTCAACATTCCACATTCATTGAGAAATCATTTACCTAGGCATATATGTCAAGAATTGTTTTTGTTTATGATGACCACTACTTTGTATTTCACCTTCCGGTGTATACGAAGGTGTGCCCACATGCTATCAATATTGTATATGTTTTCTTTCCAATGTAGTCCAAATCTATAACAAAGGTAAACACGAATTTACTAATACTATTTTAATTTGACCACTATACCTCAAATATGATTGTATGTGTATGCCAGACCAGTTCGGATTTTTATTAGGGACCGTACCTGGGCCACTGTTATGTCGTCTCAGAAAGCTGTAATTAACCTATACTCATCCTAGAAGCATCAAATTCCGCTGTGCTTTTTTGTATACTATGGCAGATATAAATTGTAAACGCCAAACTCAAAAGAATATCAACGGTGTGGTACAGCAAACGTTTGACCAAAAATGAACTGAAAACCTCTTTCAAGAGGTTGACAATGATAACATTACAATATCACATTTTACCTGTCACATCGGTAGGGAATTATCAATCCTTCTTTCTACTCGAAGGCGATACATAGCCTAAGAAGTGTTGTAGAGGAAACTAAGTAAAGGGACATTTTTAATAAACGTTTTCTTGTTTCATCACAGATGTTAGTATTTATTCTTTTCTCATGTATTTGGCTTACAAACCTCAAAAATGATACCACTAGAATATCTCACCTTACTTCTAAGAGAAAAAGATTCATTACAGGGGAAATTCAGCCCAAATGTGAGCTAGCCGCTGATAAGAAAGAATAAAATCTTACGGGCTCAAGAAAAATAAGGAAGTTATGACGTTTTGAAGTTTCGCTAATTTTTCAGGAAACAGTTTTTGAACGGTCATTATGAATATGCAAATGGAAAATTGAGCTTGTCAATCCCTCACAACTTGCCATAATGTTTGCACATATACATTTTGAAATATTCAGTTTTTCATTCAAACATAATTATGCCCGAGGCTTAAATCCGGGTATATCTAACTGATCAGTATTCTGAAGGTAATCAACCAGGAATAGCATCATGTTTCAGATTTCAAAAACAGAAAAATTTAATTTTCGTAATTTTTTTGACAAGATTCAATGGAAAATTGTGAGGTTATGACGTGGTTAGCTCACTCATTTGCATATTCTTATCAACTGTACGAGAACTTGTTTGCAGAAATTAGCAAATCTTCAAAAAGGCAGTTAATTAAGGGTGCAATTAACACAATTCAGGGTGCAAGTATGCACCGCAGGTGTCCTGCTATTGTTACAAATTAGGTGCAAATTTGAACATTTATTTCTTAGCGTGTAAGCCTCAGATTTTACAGGCTCAAAAGCAAACGTAGTGATGTGCATTAAAAACAGAGTCCGCATTATAACATTGAATTGTATTTCCCCTCCACATAGTATTCCATGTCCTCAATCAGTGCGTGGTACCGACTGCGTCGCTTGCTACCTGAAACAGGGGTTGGGATAGTCATTATTTTGTAAACAGATGGCACCTCCAAGATGTCCGTCCAGTCTTGCCAGTACCACGGCCGTTGTCTGGAACTTGTAGGCTCCATGAACATGACTGAGCCTAAAGATCCTGAGCAAGACGAAATTCTAATATTCGGAGCATTTAAAATCCATCCGGTCTTCCCATCTTGCTCTAAGGAAAAAAAGATAGAGTTAAAATGATAATAAAATAAATTTATCATGCACTGTAAGAACAATGTGCGCACAAATGAACGTCTCTGATCAAAATTATAAAATCAACATTATTTTGAGATTGCGTAAATTACCTAGAATGATGTATGTATACGAGGGCCATATACTGTGGAATAATGAAAGATCTACTCCTTATTGTAGTAGCTGAAAATGTGTAAAACGTTCAGTGTAACGTCTCTGACGTAAACATCTTTGCTGATCAGTACTTTATGGGTTTGATTTTTACAAGATATTGGCATTATATTTGGATTGAGGAACCTATGTGCTACAAACATAGGCACCAATTCGCCATGATGGGTCATTGATATTGGTTTGAGAGCAGATCCTATTTGTTCAGAGAACGTCTCTGACCTAAACCTGTTTTTCTTACATTTCTGCCTCTCTCACAAAAAATATGTAAACTAAAGTGACTACTACATAATAATCATAGAATATTGACCTATTACTAGTCATAAAACATAGTTTCTGTCCTGGCAATGTGTTTACACTTGCTCAATCAACAGAAAATCTTAAATTTGAAACTCTTTTACATATTTTCAACATCTTTCAGGAAGCTTCATTTTTCTTGATATTATAACACGCCCGTGTTAACTTGGTTCTACTTGTTCCTTTTATACTAACTGAGCCCATCCAGACATAAATTTACTTTAATGTTCTCTTAATTTGTATGGTGGATGTCTTTATTTCATGAAACAGTAATTTTCAGAGACGTTTTTCATTTTGCTCAGAGACGTGCGGTCTTTGATCTTCGTGCAGATTCTTACATATCTACTGTCTATCCTTTTTTAATTTACCTCTAATCCAAAGATTAAAATACATAGTTTCACAAATGATACTGATTGGCAAATCTACGGAATAATAATTCTAATAAATCGGCACAAACACCAGGAAAGTTTTTGTTATTACTCACATTTTCAAGATTTGTGGGCATATCTGTCGTTGAACTGTGCTGACTCGATTCCAGGATGGCTCATCAGTGCGTAAAATAAGCACGCAAATAAAGTATCATGCAGTGCGAAAGTGTCAGATGAGGGAATATCCCTTTAGAGACTTTCAATCAGGGGCATTCGTTTTGATCAGAGACATTCGCCAATTCGGGTTTTCAACCAGAACTCATTTTTGTGGACAGTATGCTACTAAAGCTGCCAATCATCATAGTCGCCTGGCTCACACTGACATACTGATAGCCACTTTTTATCTCAAGCATAATCCACTTTCATTAATGACACCATTAAACAACTGAACATCTCTGATGGTTATTCAGTATAATTTTCTTTAATGAGCCACCACACGATTATTTCACACAACTCACTCACAAATTTTGATGGAATGGTAGTATGGATAAAACGCTAAATAAATATGGCCTTACATGTTTTCATAGTCATCCTGAATTTTTGGCGTCAAGGAAAAGATAATTCATTCAGAGACGTTCTTTTTCAGACATAAGTGAATTCAACGTTTCCTGATAAGATAAATAATACACACGTTCATGGCAGAAGTACTTGATTACATAGTTGAAGTGTGTGGGCTTACTCACAAGGAAAAACAAAGCTGTAGAATTGCATTAGAACAAAAATTAAGACGTGTGATTCTGGGATTTTTTCCCCAAATATGTATTTTTGTCAATTTTTTCAGCTTCAAGGCATTATTTTTTAAAGAAAATATAGTAAGAACACTACAAAGTATATATTTTCTGAAAGGTACAACCCTCCCCTACCAAATGATACCTAAAAACCATGAAAAACACCCCCAGGTGACAATTTTATAAGGGTTTGAATGTCGAAAAGCCCGAAAATGGCCAATTGCACATCGTTCAACGTTTTCACCCATATAAAGAATGAATCATTATGCTGCATACGACATTTTTAAATATTTCTTTAACTTTAAAGAAAATGTATGAAAACTTAAAACTTCTTTGATGTTATTATCAAGGGAATTCCAGAATTTTGGTCCAGAAAAGAAGAATAAGGATTTAGCAAAAACCGTCCTAGTCAAAGGCAAATGATATTCATGGGATTGACGGGTTGGATATGCATGAACAGTTTCATTCTTTAAAAACATGGAATCAAACACCAGGGGGAGAGAATTGTTGGTGAGTTTGTACATGAATTGTCCTAATTGCAAACGATAAAGATCATAAATTTTCAGAATATTATTTTCGTGAAATAAATTATTAGTATGACTTCTCCACGATTCGTGACAAATGATACGAAGAGCTTTTTTCTGTAATAATAATATTCTTTCTGTATAAGTAGAAAAAGTGTTTCCCCATGCGAGTATCCCGTAGTTTAAATAAGGTAGTATCAAAGTAGAATATAACATAAAAAGTACATTTTTGGGAAGATAAAATTTGACTTTGTTTATAATACCTATATTCCTTGAAATAACACGACATACAGAATCAATATGCAAACCCCAGGTAAGTTTATTGTCCAGGATCAAACCTAAAAATTTGATGGAAGAGACTTCTTCTATGACCGTGTCTTCCAGAAGAACATTTCTCGGTAAATTTTCCAGCGAATTACTGAACAACATACATTTAGTTTTTTGCAAATTTATTGACAGTTTGTTCGCTCTTATCCAATGAAGTAACTTCATTAATTCACTATTTAAAGTATCAATTAATCGATCGGGATCAGAATCAGATAAAAACACATTAGTATCATCTGCAAATAATAAGAAAGAGAGGATGTTTGAAGAATTTGACATATCATTGACATAAAGAGTAAATAAAAGGGGACCTAGTAAACTTCCCTGAGGAACACCACAGTCAACATTTTGCGTAGTCGATGCGTGACCGTTGATAAATACAAATTGTTTTCGATTAGTAAGGTAACTCGTGAACCACTCCAAGGCCTTTCCCCTGATACCATAATGTGATAATTTGTGAAGCAGTATGTTGTGGTCTATGGTATCAAAGGCCTTGGAGAGGTCCAGGAAGACTGTGGTTAGCTGCATGGTCAGGCAAGCTCATGATCATGTGCTTATTAACAACCCTATTCAACTTATAACTTAATGATAACTTACGTGTGCTCAATAAACACACGAACAACCGACGTTGCTACCAGTGGCGTAACTACGGAGGGGGGGGGGGGGGGGGGGCCCGTGCCCCCCCCCCCCCCCAATCCGCTGGTAAAAAAAAAATACCAAAATGGTAATTCATGGGTTAGTAAACTGCTTTTGAAATCGACATAAAAGGGTGATCAAGAAATAAGATATTTTTCTAAGATTTCTTTTAACCATAATTAAAGAGGTATTATAGTGTGAAACATTGTTCAAAAAGCCCGAAGCCGACAAAAGATTGTGATTCAGCATGATTCCAGGTTGGCATTCTGAATATAAGCAGGATGTGCCCAGTGTACTCAGAACATCCGAACGACAAAAAGAGTTGCTGCAATGTTGTGCAGTGTGATGTAAAATGTATACCTTTGTACCTTACACTTCGTTATATCAAAGCAGCTAGATCATTGATTTTGCAGTGTTGCTTTACATACTAGTCTATATCAAAATGCCTTACATTGCCAATAATAAGACTTGACCTGGGCTCTTTCCTAACTTTTCCGTGTATATAAAACAAACACACACAAACACAAACAATTAGGGGATGCTCTACAGTGCAGATTTTGGACATCCTTCCCCCGCTTGGTCACTTCGACGCCCCCTCGCTTGTCATACCTCCCCCATGAATCATGAACATAAACCGACACCCTTAACTACCAGTGGCAGATCCGGGGCGCCCCCCCCCCCCTCTTAATTTCCAAAGCGAAAAAATATAGCTACAAACGGCCGCAGTTTTTGGACTGTAAAATGTCAAAATTTTCAAGCTCGCTTGCTCCGCTCGCTCGCATTTAATCGCTATGCCATTATTCTCCTGATGTTGCTGCCAGTAATTGCCAGCAGTTGCGCCCGGTGCCCCCCCCCCCCTTAATTTCCAAAGTGAAAAAGTATAGCTACGAACGGCAGTTTTTGGACTGTAAAATGTCAAACTTTTAAAGCTCACTCGCTCTGCTCGCTCGCATTTAAGTGTTATGCCATTCTCCTGATGTGACTGCCAGCAGTTGCGCCCGATGCGCCCCCCTTAATTTCCAAAGCGAAAAGATATAGCTACAAACGGCAGTTTGGGGACTGGAAAATGTCAAAATTTTCAAGCTTGCTCGCTTCGCTCGCTCGCATTTAATCGTTATGCCATTCTCCTAATGTTACAGTGATTGCCAGCAGTTGCGCCCGGTGCGCCCCCCCCCCCTTAATTTCCAAAGCGAAAAGATATAGCTACAAACGGCAGTTTTGGGACTGTAAAATGTCAACATTTTCAAGCTCGCTCGCATGTAATCGTTATGCCATTCTCCTCATGTTGCTGCCAGTAATTGCCAGCAGTTGCGCCCAGTGCAATTTGTCGTTTCACACCGTCATTACATAATCCATGTAGGCCTAAGGAAAACTTACAATGTTGCTCAATGACTGCGCTGTGGAATGTATCACATTCCGTTATGCATTGTAGTCCCCATTAAGTTTGCAGACTGACAGCGCACGCACAAGCATACACACCTTAAAATTACTCTTCCACGAGGTGCCCCTCCCCCCCCCCTCCAATGTCTTGACCCACGATACGCCACTGGTTGCTACTCCAACCGAAAGACGCCCCCCAAAAAACACTCCTTTCACTCACGTGACCATCATTAACTTAGGATGAATGGTTCTGATAGAATAAAAGAATATTGATTATTTTACTATTTTACACAGACAGGTGAAAAGGCGGGTTTTTTCACTTAACTTCTCCATTAGGGTTTTCCCAGATATGATTAAATTTCGCAAGCAGAAATCTGTTCATATACGCTTATATCTTGATGTGATATCGTTTTAAACGCCGACTCTTGTTTAGAATTTGCGAAAATGATCATGTAACATCTCACCCTTGTAACAACTAGACCCGGTCTCCCCAAGTCATACTCCCAGTCTGTAGTGAAGTATGCCTTATATTTGCATTTTTATTTTATACAACACCAATTTAGACTGTAGCTATCCAATTAGTCGATTGCCTATCACATGACATTTAGTGAAAAGTTCCATCGCACGCCCTAGCTGTCAGCCGTGTAACTGTGATTTTCCTGTCGTCTGCATGTTCATACATTTTACATTGGTATTTTGTTCCTCAGAAATCATTTTTTTTTTTTAAGTTAAATTCACCCGAGAGGTTAGACCTGTAATACAAATCGAAATAGTTATCGGGATACCATGGATAATATTAGGAATACGATCCGAAGTTTGATGTAACCCTAAATACCCCATGTCGCCAAACAAGGAAGTGCTCATATATATATAAGTTGTTTTCTGTTAACACTTCATGCAAATCAAATTTTTTGTACCTCATTCCATTGCCCCTCTAGTGCCTGAATGAAAAATAATATCACATAACAATATGATGCTTTTATATTTCTCTAAGAGATCATTTAGGGTACATGCAGGTAATATGAGACTATTAAGCTCATTTGCATAATTGGCATGAAGATGCATACAGAGAAACCCATCAAACTTTGTTTTGGGGAATTAGCAACTATTCATCCTTCCTTTTATATACCATTTGCAACAATCAAATATTTTTGTTGACAGTTAATATGCAAATTATGACATCATCGCGGAAGTCTCATATTACCTGCATGTGCAGGTAATATGAGACTGTGCATGGTAGACATTGTGTCAATGTTAAAATGACAATATTATGTCTTAAATTCATGAGTTTTTTTTCTATTGGTGTTGTTTGACTATTTAATTTTAATAGATATCATATGAATATTATCTAAAACTGAGACAAATAACACAATTTTAAGCCAAAAAATTGATTTTAAGCATGAAACGCCATTTTCCGTGTGTTTGTACACAAATCTCAGAAATTCTGAAATTTGACGCCGACATGAGATTTCATTACTGACATGAGATTATTACGTAAAGGTCTTTTACTTTTATCTTTACAAAATAGGTATCAAATGTTGCACAAAAGTTCAAAGAAAAAAAGACAATCCTGATGGGCATTTTATTATACTATATATATATATATATATATATATATTTTTTTTTTTTGCAACTGAGCTAGGCCTGGCCTAGCTCAGTTGCAAAAAGAAAATTGATAAAAAATAATAAAAACCGCGGAAATATCACACAAAACGTTGAGACCCCAGTCTTTTATGGTTAAAACTATAAAAATTATGAATTCAAATGTTTGAAGTAATCGTGTACAGTATCTAACACATATAAAATAACACTTAAACTGAAGATTATAGCACACCAAATTACTTGTGGCATTAATTTGGAAGCACCCTATCTAAAGTACACAAATATTAATTTACATACATGTTCATATAGCTGTGTGTTGTACTTTGTGATACATTTTTTATATACTTTGAATAATTATAAAAAACTGTCAGAGAAGAAAATGAGGTATTTTGATGTTGGCTTCTATCTAATTAGGCAACTCACTTGAAATCAGAGATGTCAATAAAACCTGTCCGCCATATTGACGTCTCATATTACCTGCAGCTTGTTGGGTCTTGTTGGTCCCCTTTGAAGCCATATAACACATATTTAGTACAATACATAGACCAAAAACACACTTTCTTTGGTTAAACCATTCAATGAGCTTACGTAAAATGCAAAGAATTGATTTCAAACACAATAACTTTACTTACACCAGTGTAATTGGTGAAATGTCAAATCTTATATCAAGGCTAAAAAACACTGTCATTTTTACATATCTTGTCAGTATTTGGTGATATTCTCACCAAACTTTCAGTCAGCGAGCAGGAAAATCATCAAGAACTAAGCACAGTGATGATATAAAACTATAGATGGCGCTATATGCATTTTGGAAGTGGTTCAGGTGGAGTAATAAGGGTTTTTAAGTCACGCGTGCCATATTACCTGCAGTCTCATATTACCTGCATGTACCCTACATCATGTCGCCAAATCGCTGTCAGATACGTTACCCTTTTTCAGACTCTTGAGGGAATATCAAAGAAATGCCGCATGGCAGTGTAATGTCATGATATATATAATATGATATGATTGTATATGATTATTATGTATTGTTTTCATTTGGTAATAGCACTTTATATTTTATTGTATATACTAGTGTATGTTACTCCCCTATTCAGCCATTTGGCTGCCATGGCAGTATTGTGAATACAGAGTCAACCTAACGCATACATGGAACCATGATTTATTCATTGAATGTCTTGTTGCAATTACATATACTGATCAGAAGCCGCGGAAGCTTCATGTTACGATGAGCTGAAATCAGATACGATATCTAAACTTTGCCTCATTTATAAAAAAGTATGTTGTGAATAAAGATAAAACTCAGATACTTTTGAATACGTAAAGTAATGATTAATCACACAGCAGAAATTGTTGGATAAAACGATACGTTACCATCAAACATGTCAGATACGTTACCAATAAAATGTATCGTGCAGCAAGGTTAATCGCGACGCGCTTTTCAGCGCGGATTTAACCGGTTGATAACGCGATCTATATGACTTGCTAAGGGGAATTAAAAGTTTATTTGATGAAAATCGGTTTTGAAATGGCCGATCTATCCAAAATAAAGTAAAAGAAAGAGGTCGTAACAAAATGTGATGGCTCATATACTTTTATTTGGACATCTTTCTTGTACACTGTACTTTATTTTGGACATCTCAGTCATTTCACAACCGATTTCATGAAATAAATACTTAATTCTTCTTAAAGGTTTGTATACTCTTAAGTATTTCGTATTGAATTCGGCTTCGCCTCGTTGAATAGAGCGCCTCTATCTTTCACCTCGTGCGAAATCGTGTACCATCGCACTTCCGACCATTCACTATTTGTATAAAATCAAGATGCAGCTGAATAATGCAATAATTTCTGATCTGCTATTCGTTAACTTCTACAATGTAATTGCTCACGCAGGTACACTTGTGTGTGCTGTTGTGAGAAAGATAACACCAGCCCCTTCCAGTAGTAGTAACTGACTTGAAATCGCCCATTGTCTCACTAGTTTGCAACAGTATTGTCATGTATCATTCATATACTACTATTTTCTAAACTGAAACTGATGTATGTGTGTGTGTGTGCGTGTGTGTGTGTGTGTGTGCGTGCGTGATGGTGTGTATGCGTGTGTGTGCGTGTCTGTGTTTGAGTGGGGGGGGGGGGGGGGGGGGGGGGGTTGTCAAGCGAAGTGTTCGTAGTTGCTTTGGTAGCACCCCCCCCCCCCCCACCTCCAGTGCAGTCCTTCCTTTTTCTCGTGGTGTTCTCATGTCTCATTACGTACCGTGTTATTGACAAGATGGCACAAACTAATTACACGACCCTACTATATAGATAAAGCACACAGAAACAGTTTTCTATGAAAAGAAAGAAGCAATGATGAAACAAACAGTGATTGCACGGAAACATAAAGATTATAACATAATTTTCGAACCCATAGAAGGTTTTTTTTTTTTTTTATCAACACATCTTTGTATGTTTTCTTTTTATTGATTATATGTACATGTCATTTTGCTATTTGAATTGTCATGTAGGCTTAACACAACAGAAATTATCCACTGCAGAACACGGTGTTACAGTGTGTCAAACCTGAAAGACGAAATCAAGATGGAACACTTTATTATGATTCCCAAATCCAAGCTTAGATAGCTAATACGTACATAATATGGTTGAGATTCAGCTCTAAAGAAACAAAGAGAGTAATTCCAAACTAAAACAAATTAGCTTAATCTCTTCCCAATGCTTAAATGGAGGTGAGGCTGCTTCACATGAGGTATTTTAAAATTCTATCATTTCGCATATCAATGTTTGTAAAATGGTTAATTACACTGAAAATTGATAGGGCTCGATAATTGAGAATAAATGCCAATAGAGTTGAGTACAAACTGTCAAACATAATGACCAGGGATACATATCGCACAATAGAATGCTATTGTTAAGTTTACTGTTACTATAAGGGTTGAAATGAAGCCGTAATTCAACATTTCACACTTGAAAAAATTATGCCCATATCGTTTCTGAACATACCGAAAGCCATCGGCACGTTCATCCTCTATGTACATTGTGACCATTATATCTTTAAATGTCTACGAAAGAATATTTCTATTCTTGCAATATGTATTTTTGTCTCACAGCTGGCAGGCTGCTCTATTGTGACCTCCTTGGAACCGACACAGCCTACTACACTAACCTGCCTCCAGGGAGCCCAGGGCAGACTAAGATACCCGGAGTTGACATTCAGAGTGCAGCCAGTGACAGACGCCTAGTGGATGTGAGCATATTCAACGACACAGTGTACTGGCTGCGGAAGGACGGTGTGGTGGTCACCAGAGACTACGCTTCGAGCAGTCCGACTTCCGTGCTGCATCCCATAACACGGGATGAACTCGGAGGTAATGTGGCCCTCCGTTTGGAGAGAATGACCATCGCTTATGACTGACTGTAATTCTGCATTGTCGTCATGTCAAGTCACCGCAAAATCACCATAAGGAATGATAAAAATTATACAGTCATGTGATTTGCCTCATATTCAAAGTTATGAGTAAGACAAATTTAATGATTTATTATCTAGTGATATAATAATGATTTCATGATATCTTTATTTTGACATGATCGTATAGTGTACTATCACGATCATCTGCATGATGTAAATGGGATTATGTGAAATAGAAAGTCACACTGTCATTTACTCCACGATTGCTAATATGAGACTATTAAACAGAGGATAGTACGGATGTTATTAATTGACATTCTCTGGAATTTTCTTGTTTGCATTTATTTTGCTTTTCAAAACAAAATGATACGTTGCTGTAAAGAGAAACAAAATTAAACAAAATTAAAAGAGAGCAAAAAGAAAAGTGGGTTCTCTAAGATACTACATTATATCTATTATAGAACATTTGTTGGTGTCTAAGTCATAATACTTGATTCTACAAGTATTGGGCTGGAGACCATTAGCATTAGCATGGCTTGACTTGGCTGACGGCTTCATGGGGATTTAAGCTCAAGTTTGCTTCTCACTAAAGGTAGATTTCTGCAATAGTATGTAGTAAGGCAAAAATATAAGGCATCGTTGTGTGTGTGTGTGTTTTATGTGTGTGTGTGTGTTTATGTGTGTGTGTGTGTGTGTGTGTGTGTGACCATAATGTGCATTTGGTGGTTCTGCTGGGGCCATGTAGGTTATCATTCTTCATCAATATCAATATCAATATCAATATCGATATTAATATCAATGTATATGATAATGCTATTAAACTGAGGAGAACACAAGATGAGAACAGAATCTGTACAGTGTTGTGTAAATTATGAAGCTGTTTTCTACGTAGTGTACCTCATTAGAATACATTTCTTTTGGTAGCTTTAAAGGAAAACAGTAATGAAAACAAGAGATTGTCAAAACAGAGGGATGAAGATATGATATAAAATATGTTATAAGTATAAACAATCATGTATATGGAACATCCGGAAAAACAAGTGGGATGTATTTATAACAGTAATTAGAACAGATATGAATGAAATTTTCATATGCCATTTTGGTGTCATCTTCGTGATAAGCATCTCATTGCACCTGCGCTAAACTGAAGTTATAATTAATCAATGTTAGCATTGGTTTCGTTTCCGCGCATTCGACATTCAGCTTGGTGACTATGGTAAAACGGGCATATTTTCTGTGACAGCAAAAATAGCAGATGATCCGATATACCACTCCGAAATATTCAACTAAAAAATCATCGTGAGTCAGAACATTTGAAAAATACATTATCAATAATCGCTTCTGATGTACGCGTAATACGTGTTGGCTTAGAAATATGGGGAGACAATGTACATGAAGATAAATATTCAGCATTTTACTACCTGGGTTGAAAGAAGAAGAAAATTAGGATTGAAAAATCAATAAACATTAACATATGAATTAATTTCTTCTTTAATCTAAGTTATCTTATTGTCTGTCAAGCAAATGTCTTTACCTGAGACAAGTACATGTTCAGCTTTAAGATGCAGCCCTCAAGTTGTAAATTTATATATCTGAGTGCCTGAATTCACGTACCTGAAACACCGAAAACTGCAACAGGGTGACACGATAATTGTTCCTGCGACAGTTGCTTCGGTCCTATGTTCTCCAGGGACTTAAGGTTAGAGTTATAGGGTTTATAGGGTTAGGGTTGTGATATGGGTTTAGGATTAGTTTTACGTAAAGATTGGGATTAGGGTTAGCGTTATGATATGTGGGTAGAGTCTATTTTTGTCTTAGCGCGGAGATGTTTCGTGGGAGCAATTGTCGCAGATTAAAATGTCATTGAACCCTCAAACAGACATCCGACCTAGAACACACCCTGTTACCCGCATGTGCCAGTCGCCCTTGATTTAAGCTATCAACAAAGTGTAAACTTCGGCTATTAAAAAAGAAATGCCTTGGTAAATGCACCCCATCATTTTTCATTCAGTTCGTTCCCACATGCAGGCATCATACACTTTGTTGAAAGCCAGTACACTGTAAGTACACTGTAGCTACTAGTATTGTTGTAGCTGATATATCTATAACTAGTGAGGCTCTCGCGCTTCAAAGTTTGTTCCGTAGGATTATAATTCAAAGTATATCGTGTGCACATGTTGATGATTGTCAGAGTGAAGGGGATTTTGTGCTGATTTGCCTTTCCTTTGAATTGATTAATTGGTTTCTTCATCAGCATTGTACATGTACACACGTACATTATCGATAGCATTTATGATACATATGCGTACGTTGTTTACAAAGTATCTTGAATGGATTTACAATGCTGTTTAATGGTAATGCAAAATATCATGATTTAATATCTTCATATGACTTGTGAGATAGGAGTCTGCATAGGAGAATTGAGATTGAACTAAAAGTGCACGCTGCACAATAGATGTCGCCGAAGGGCTATCCCCAACATTAGTGAAGCTCACTTTGTTGCAGCCCTTATATGCATGATAAACGATACATAGGGTAATACATAGATAAGGAAAGAGGACAGTTAGATCTCTTAAGATATGGTAAAAGAGAGAGAAGAGGGAAGGGAAAGGTTTGACTGCTTTCAGAAATTCTCTTTACCTTTTAGTTCATGTAAGGTATCACCTTGATCACTGCCCGCTGAACGGGGGGGGGGGGGGGGGGGGGGCTGAAGGAAGTGCAGCTCCAACGTTTTTGGCTCGTCAAAAAAAAAAAGGAAAATGAAAAAAAAAATCGAAAAAAGAAGGAAGTTCATGTACAGCTAATAATATGCATCATCATAATTATTATAACATTGATATCTATCGAGGAGCATTGTTTTGACAGCTTCTTATTTTTAACAGACTACATCATTATAGCCTTTGTATTTCGAATATATCACACGGAAGAGAGTTCCAGAAATACAGAGTTGTTGTTGTTTTTTTTTTCAATGTGTCCTGTACCACAAAAGTATGTGTCCTTGTCGAACTAAGATCATGAGAAACAAAAAATGATTAACTGTCGGGTATATAAACAAAACTCAGAGTCAATTTTAAAAAAAAAGATAAATGTAATTTCCCTTCAGAGTTTTTAATTCTGCGAAAAAGGGATCTGAATGTTCATTAAAACCTGGGTTATTGTACAATATGCATGACATTCTTTTGTAGAAGTTGTATGTTTTAGTTTTTTGAAGTTGCTCAATATTGCAATATGAAATGTATGAAAATGAACTCATAAAGCAGGAATGAAATATTCATTGGAATAAAATACTTTAAGTTACTAGAGAGCGGAAGCCTACTGACATTGCAGGAAATCGTATGAAATAATTATGATGTACATAATGTTCTATTTCAAATTTTCATTTATAGTATTCTCAAGAAATAGATGTTTTCTTTTTGTTCTATTAATGAGCCATGCATCCTAATACTGAAATGTTGTGTATCTTTGTCATTTTCCGTTTGTATGAATGAATACAACCAGTCTCTTTTCAAATAATAAAATCGAATGATAATCTATCGCTCTACAACTACATTATATAATTGTATATACGATTGTGCTAATTCCGTTTAAAGGAGGTTTTATATCCTTTTAGGACTGACTGTAAGTGTAAAATGGAACAGAATACATTGGTATCGTCGGCTTTTTTAAATTCTAATTGTAGTAGCTAAGATGAGGATGAAGTATCATCGTTGTTGAGAAAGGATACAAAGGGTCCCAAGTGGTTCAGTACTTGATTTATTGTCAAAAAGAGTGTGTTGCAGACAGGTCTTTCTGTTATTGTCAAAAAGAGTGTGTTGTAGACAAGTCTTTCTGTTATTGAAAATAGAAAGACCAGGGGGGTGTTTAATACAGCTGTTCATAAACTTACTAACGACTTACGAGCGACTGGTAATCAATTGTGATGTGCTACACTTATCGAAATCTCCATAATTCAGCACAAGAACTGATCACCTGTCGCTCGTAAGTTGTTTGTAACTTTAAGAACAGCTTTATGAAACAGGGCGGTGAGTTGGCTCAGTCGGTAGCGCGTCTGCCTCACGATCACGCGGCGCGGGTTCGAACCCGAGTCTGGACTGAGCAATGTTGTGCGTAAACATACCGTCCCCTCTAGCAAGAGGCAAAACATTCTGTCCCTCGGATAGGACATAAAATGGAGGTCCCGTGTATGAGAGAGTCACAGCTCATGCACGTAAAAGATCCCGCTTCATTCATTCATCGCAAAGAGCAGGGTGTCTAACCCGGTGAAGTGGTCCTACCCCACATCCAACTGGACCCCATGGAAGACCAGCTTAGTGTAGCTGAATATGGGCTATCCAGCCATCTTCACAGATGGAAAATGAACAACAACAACAACAACTCCTGGGAAGAAAAGAGAGGAGAACTATGGCTGAAAATCAGAAAGGAGTCACTTTTTCAACATTTTAGCAACTTGTGCAATCATGCAAGTGTTTGGAAGTATGCCGGTTATGAGTGGAAGGTTACAAAATCAATATACGTTTAATGAACACTATAGAGGCGTAGTAATACTGCAATCAATTTGTTTCGAAAGGATTTTAGTAATAGTAGTGAGATGCTCTCTTGTGGGGCATGTCGACTACATTTTGTTCAGTGCAACACTTTCTTTGCAATGTAAAAGTGATATTTGTGACAGCTTGAATAGAGTCATGTATATACTGCAATGCACATGACTTGTTATGCACCCGGAAATGATCGTGGTTCAGTACATTATATTTAGCGTTAAAAAAATTAAAAGAAAAATCACACGGTGTGTTATAGACAAGACATTAGGTCTCTCTATTGCACACGAAAGACCAGGAAGTAGATATAGAACTATTATTGGAAATTTAGAGGAATCTAGGGAGGAGTCATTTTTTGTGTCCGTGCAACTTTTGCAATTTTGCATGCGTTTTGAAATATGCCGGTTGTGAGTGAAAGGTAAGAAATTTGTACTAGAGGTGTTGTTATCTAATGTCAGCAATTTGTTTTAAAAGAGTTTTAGTAATAGGAGTGAAACGCTCTCTCGTAGTGAATGTCAATTACATTTTGCTCCTTACCACACTTTCTAACACTTTGCAGTGCACCAGTGTGATTTGTGAGAGCTTGAATAAAGTCATGTAGGGGAGATGCATGAGACGAGACACTTCTCGATATATTTTAACAAGTGTTTGTTACCTAATTAGAGTACAACTATAAAGATGTCTTGTACCTATGAAATTTTATTCTAAATGATTGCTTACTTTTAAAATCTTTTCCTAGAAAAAAGAAAAGTCAAGTTGCTCAGCACTCCCACAGTGTGAGGAGAGTTACGATGTCTTTAGGAGAGCTGAGCCAGCTTGGGAAGGCATGTGCCACTTTTTTGAAGAGTTCAGCCCTGATGTCAACAGATATGAAATGAAAAATAAAAGTATGAAATGAAAAAGAAATACACTTACAAGAAGCAAGAAATAAATGTTAGCTTAGAATGGTTTCATACTACATCGAATTACAGGACTATCTGGAAAGAGGATCAAACACTCGTTTCGTGCACTTTATCAACACTTCTCATAAGAATCACTCGTATTTTAATACAGTGAAGTTTTGCTTTATAATATTTCGCAATGGGACTTCATTATATTAACGCATTACCTTTTCGTGTCTTAGATAGGATAACCTCTTGCATAATGAAGCCAAGCAAAAACACTTACGAAGTTAAAAAGGACCATTATTTTAGACACATACAAAAGAAATGTTAAGGTAAATCATATTTTGGTAATATAACAAACATATATTTTCCTTTTCGGAGTGCTTGAGTATCTATCAACCTCTGAGTAATTAATAGGCATGGCACATGAATAAAAACTACAGGCAAGTAATGTATTCATAGAAGATTGACCAAAACTATGAACTTATAGAGAATAAAATCTACTCGTTCCGGTTAGTAAAGTACAACAATTTTCTGGCGCCGTTGCATCAGAAAAGTAGTTATTTATGTCCAGGAATGTGTGTATACTGTTGACATCCGTATGTGAAAGGCAAAGATCATTTATAAAGGTAAATGCACAATGATTCATGCCATCAGGGATTTGCTGATATTTCCTTTGGAGACCTTGCAATCTAATACAACCTTTGAATGGCCATTTAACCTAGAGTCAAAACGGAGGTTAAAATTATGCAACTCAAACCTTGATGTGCTTGTGAATCAAACTGGTGGCACAACTCTCCCAAGACTGCATTGCTAAACTCTCCTCAACGGGGCCATTTTACTTTACTTTCGCGTATCAAAATTAGCAAAATCAAAAACCCATTAAATGTATTAAAGATGTAACAATGGGAACTAGATTACACATAATCACTGACGAACCAATTGCTGTCATGTGAGTAATGGAAAAGGTAATACCTGAAACTCATCAAATCATTTTTTTTTTTTTTTTTTTTTTTGCTGTCTTCTGATTTTTTTTTTTACCTGTGTCTTTGTTGTGCTGTACCTCCTCTCCTTGCTTAAGAGTGGCAGTGATGTTAAACACTACCAACAGAGGGCACAAGCGCTGCATCTGTGAACTCTAACCAAGTTTGAGGGGGTGGCTCAACTTTCCTGCATCTCCCCGAACGTACATGCATATGATATACTGTTTTATATAGACTAGAATTTGATCGTGATCCAGTGCAACATTTAGCGTAATATGTATTCAGTGTGTAATTGTGCATTTTTTAGTTTTGAAATATACCGGTTGTGAGTAGAAAGTTACAAATATCGTCAGCTGAAAAGCAGAAGGGCATTGTCGCATTCTAAGTTTGAAAGATATGTATGGTATTGTTGATATGAGGATTGGGCTTTTAACTTTCTGCGAGATACTAAGATACCACTCATGATATACCCGTATACAGAGTATGTTATGCTTATAATGGGTACCATTCTTAGAAGAATTCAAAGTTTATTTGATGGAAATCGGTTTTGGAATGGCTGAGATAATGAAAAAGTACTACAAAGGAATCGTAATAAAAAGACGGTCCCACTCTTTGTTACGATCGATCTATTTTTGCTATTTCAAAACATATTTTCAACAAACAAACGTTAAATTCCTCTTGAAATTACATTTCTTTTCATAATCTCGCATATTAAAAACGGAAATGTTAGGAAAGAGAAGTTAGGTCTCAACCAAAACTATACAATCTCTTAAAAGCATAAATAAAACGACACAAGTAATTGTCATGAAATAAGAAAAGCTAAATTAATCGAAAGTGGTAGATTTACTAGAATTGTTCCGAAAATCGGATTATATAGCACGCTTATCGTTTTCCTTAAAAAAATGAAAATGAAATATTTTTGACACCACAATGAAGAGGAGATCAATTTCCACATCGTAATATCAATAATTTAATACGCCGAATGATTTTGATAACGCCCTTCTGGTTCTCAGCCGACGATAAGTACTAGAGGTGTCGTTATACCGAAAGAATTTGTTTGAAAAAAAGTTTAAGTGATGGAATTAAAGTGCTCTCTTGTGGTGAATGTCTCATACATCTTCCTCCTTGCAACAATTTCTCAAATTTTGCAGTGTAACAGTTAGATTACTGATTTGTGACATCATAAATAAAGTCATGTACTGTACATGCACAAGACTCGTTATGCACCAGGATTTCATCGTAGTTCAGTACATCATTTAGCATAAAAATGCAGTGTGTTAATAATAAACAAGTCGTTCTATTGCCCTCAAAAGACCAGTAAGATTATGAATTAGAACGGTTGTTGGAAATTACGGATGATAAGATAGGAGTCATCTCTTGTGTGTGTGAAATTTAAGCAACTTAAGCAATTTTGCATGCGTTTGGTAATATGCTTTTTGTAAGTGAAAGGTTATCAATATATTATGTTGTAGAAGTGTCGTTATTTTGCCAGCAATTGGTTTGAAATAGTTTTATTAATAAGAGTATAATGCACTCTCGTAGTGAATGTCAAGTACATCCTGCTTCTTGCAACACTTTCTAACACTTTACATTGTACCAGTGTGATTTGTGACAGCTTGAATAAAGTTATGTAGGGGGGGGGGGGGTACAGGAGACGAGCCACTTTTGCTATTTTTGGAAATATTTCCATATCAATCATGCTTATAGGAAGTGTTGTTATCGAATTGAAGTAGAGGATATAGTAATTGAAGAATGGTAAAACCATGAAACTCAAACCCTCATGTGTTTGTGGATGAAAATTGTGGCACAACTCTCCCAGAACTGCATTGCTAAACTTTCCTCAACGTGCCCATTTTTTAACTTTCCTTACGCGTATCAAAATCAGTAAATCGAAAATCCATCAAATTTATCACAGATGTAGCGGTGGGAACTAGATCCACATAACTCAGTGACTAACCAATAATTGCTGTTATGTCAGCAGCAGAAAATTTGATACCTGGAACTCGTCAAATCATTTTTCTGCTGTTTTGAGTTGTTGTTGTTTTTTTGTGTGTGTGTGTGTGTGTGTGACATGTGTCTTTGTTGAACTATACCCCCTCTATACTTGCCTGTGCTTAAAGGCATTATTCACTATTTGAAGATGAAACAAAAGTCGAGCTGTAGTGCTTCAACATATTTCTAAAATGTGAGTTAGGGAAAGAAAAAAAATCAGCGCAAAAAAAAATCAGTATAATCAATGTTAAGCGTTGTAGAATAAACAAAATGTGAATAAAGTTGTCTCTAGACTAAAGAGTCTACAGTTATGGTTTAAAAAGAAAAGTAATGATATCTCTTCATCTTTTAGGCTTTATTGCAAAATGCTTTATTGGGTAGAATGTTTTGTGATACGACACAACTGACCTATATACATATGCATCACATGTGATAACTTGATATTTTTTTAAATCACTGCTCCCGAGGGTAAACACAAGGCCTACATTTAAGGGGCAGTAATGTTAAGCACTACCAACAGAAGGCACAAGTGTTGCATCTGTGAAATTTAACCAAGTTTGAGGGGGTGGCTCAACTCTCCTGCATCTCCCCGAATGTACATGCTCATGACTGACTGTTTCATATAGACCAGAATTTGTTCGTGATTCAGTGCATAATTTAGCGTTAAAAAAATGATACAGTGTGTAATTTTGCATGTGTTTTGAAATACGCCGGTTGTGAGAATAAAGAAGTTACAAATATCGTCAGCTGAGAAGCAGAAGGGCATTATCGCGTTCTAAGATCGAAACGGATGATACAGTGTTGGTAGATATGAGGATTTGGCTTTTAACTCTCTGCCAGATACTGAAATACCACTCATGATATACTCATATACAGGGAATATTATGCCTAAAATGGGTACCATTCTTAGAAGAATTCAAAGTTCATTTGATGGAAATTGAAGACCTGAATATAAGAACGACCCAAGTCCAATTTTTGGCCAAATTCAGTTTGACACGGGAAATTGTAGCTTTATGTATGGACTCATCTTGTGTATAAATGATAAATCCTAATTACCCCCGGAAGTGCCTGAAATGAATGAGTGAAATCTTATATGAATGTAAGAATGACCCAAGTCCAGGACTTGGGTCACTTTTACATTCATAATTATCATAGCGCCCTCTCTTATCGCTTCTCTCATCTCAAGTCCATTATGATTCAAAGAACGACCCAAGTCCATCACACAAAATGGCCTCTCCATAATTAATGTAAATGTTGATTGTCATAATAATATGTATGTTCAATGTTGCCTTCCCTTCACAGTTAAATAGAATACGATTGGACAAATAGAAAATATATGACGTCTTTTTTTTAGTTTACTCGAAATGGCCTTCCATGGACTTCGGTCGTTCTTATATTCAGATACCCAATTGATTTTGGAATGGCAAACATATCCGGAAAAAAAAATAATACAGTGTACAAAGGAATCGTAATAAAAAGTGTGTCCCACCTTTTTTTTTCTCTCTCTTTTTTTTTGGATATCTCTTTCAAAACCAGCTTTCATCAAATTTACGTTGAATTCCTCTTGAAATTGCACTTTCTTTCATAAGTTATGCTCATAATCTCGCGCCCCCCCCCCCCCCAAAAAAAAAAAAATGTTAACAAAGAGAGGTTAGGTCGCGACCAAAAGACTTTAAAGCATAAATAACGAAAAAAAAAATCAGTTTTCATGAAATAAAGTCTTCTTTAAATCAAAAGTTGGGAGATTTACAAGCATTGTTTCCAATATCGGATAAAATAGCACCCTTATCGTTTTGATTTTTCATCTTTTTTCTAAAAATTGAAATGATCTAATATTAACACCAAGATGTAAAGGAGGTAAATTAGTTCTACATCGTGATATCAATAATTCAATATACCGAATAACTGTGATAACGCCCTTCTGGTTCTCAGCCGACGATAAGTACTAGAGGTGTCGGTATACTGCCAACATTTTTTTTTTCAAGAATTTTAGTAATAGGAGTAAAATGCTCTCTGGTGGTGAATGTCTAGTACATCTTGCTCCTTGTAACACTTTCTCAATTTTTGAAGTGTACCAGTTGAATTTGTGATTTGTGACAGCATACATAGGAGTCATCTTTTTGTGTGTGTTTGAAAATTGGAGCAACATAAGCAATTTTGCATGCGTATGCTAATATGCTGGTTGTAAGTGAAAGGTTGTTTATGTACAAGAAGTGTCGTTATATTGCCAGCAATTGGTTTAAAACAGTTTTATTAATAAGAGTATAATGCACTCTCGTATTGAATGTGAAGTACATTCTGCTTCTTGCAACACTCTCTAACACTTTGCAGTGTACCAGTGTGATTTGTGACAGCTTGAATAAAGTCATGTAGGGGAGATTCAGGAGACGTGCCACTTTTGGTATTTTTGGAAATATTCTAACAAGTGTTTGTTACCAAATTGAAGTAGAAGATATAGTAATTGCAGAATGTTAAAAGCACGAAACTCAAACAATCGTGTGTTTGTGAATGAAAATTGTGGCACAACTCCCCCAGACTGCATTGCTAATCTCTCCTCAATGTGACCGGTTTTTTTTTTACTTTTCTGACGCGTATCGAAATGAGCAAATCAAAAATCCATCAAATTCATTAAAGATTACAATGGGAACTAGATTACACATAATCACTGACGAACCAATTACTGTTCTGTGAGAGACAGACAATTTAATACCTGAAACACGTCAAATCGTGTTCTGCTGTCTTTTGATTTTTTTTTTTCGTGACCTGTGTCTTTGTAGCGCTGTGTCCACCTCTACTTGCTTGTGCTAAAATGACAGTAATGTTAAGCACTGCCAACAGAGGGCACAAGCGCTGCATCTGTGAAATCTAACCAAGTTTAAGGGGGTGGCTCAACTCTCCTGGATCTCCCCGAATGTACCTGCACATGACCTACTGTTTTTTATAGACTAGAATTTGATCGTGATTCAGTTCATCATAAAAAAATAAAAAAATAAAAAAAATAAAAAAATAAAAAAATAAAAAAAATTATATAGTGTGTAATTTTTGCATGCGTTTAGAAATATGTCGGTTGTGAGTAAAAAGTTACAAATATCGTCAGCTGAAAAGCAGAAGGGCATTATCGGGTTCTAACATTTAAAAGGGATGATATAGTATTGGTGTAAATGAGGATTTGGGCTTTAAACTTCCTGCAAGATACCAAGATACCACTCATGATATAGTACAGAGCATAAAATCGGTTTTGAAATGGCTGAAATTTCAAAAAAAAAAAGTAAAACACATGATATTACAAGAAAACATGGATCCCTCCCCTCATTACGATTTTAAATACCTCAGATATTTCAACAATAAAATAAACGTTACATTCCTCTTAGAATTACGATATCCTCTTTCATGATTTATTGTCATTATCTCATTAAAAAAGTTAGAAAAGAGAAAATAGGTCTCAACAAAAAACTATACAATATCTCTAAAGTATAAATACGCTAGGAAACGATCCAGTTTCATGGTTTTTTAGTGAAAGTTTTCATTTGTAACATTTTACTAAAAAAAAAATAGAATTTCAAAATTGAAACCATATCGTGATACGTTGTGACGATAACTTGATACGATGAATAATTGTGATAAAGCCCTTCTGGTTCTCAGCCGACGATATGTACTATCAGAGGCAAACAATTTGTTTTAGAAAAGTTTTAGCAATAGAAGTAAAATGCTTTCTTGTGGTGAATGTCTAGTACATCTTGCTCCTTGCAAAACTTTGTCAAACTTTGCAGTGTTATAGTGAGATTTGTGACATATTGAATAAATTCATGTAAGCTTACTGTACATGCACATGTTATTGACTTGTTTTCTTGATGATTTTCATATAGGTATATACAGTGGAGATATGATTACATTATATATATATACATTATATATATATATATATATATATATATATATATATATATATATCATACCATGTCATATCATATCATAGTCAAATAAATTAGACTTGAGGTGGACGTTGCTCCTGATCTCCTTCTCCCTTTTAATCAATCGAACTTTCGGCCTGTCATCAGGCCTTCATCACGGTCTACCAACAGAACAGTCATTAAAATGTTTGTCCAAATGGCCTAATGTGCCATGATATACAGCGCAATGCTCTACAATATGATGATCTTCTGAAGAATGACATTCATTTCCTTAAACACAAAAATACAATGTAACATTGTCTCATCAACAGAAACATATGGATAAAAAATGAAACATAAATTCAAATCCTTTATTTATCAAACTTCTGCTATGCGATAATCATACTTTGCAAAACAACAAAGAAGGAATTATCAGATTCAAAACTGAAATTGTGCAGGCTCTATCAACATGCTTTCCATACTAAATGCGTTTTTTTTCAAAGCAGTAACAGTATCCTCTCAGACTTTATTAGAGTTAGAAGTGAAGAGTGTGCAAAGGATTTTCACGAAATGTAAAGGGGCATCTGAGACTCTTGATCACACTCACACTATGCTACCAAAAACGGGTTGTAGAACATCTGCTGAAAACCCATTTTCCCATTCATTATTTTTATCATCGCAAACTTAGGAATAGTGTATAAAAAAGAATTGTCCTTCTGTAAAATATAGAAACTAAAAATTGGCTTGCTTAACTATATTTTCACCATTTCTTAGTCCGTAAGATCAAGGGGTGCGACTTTTGGTTGATTTGTGATGAACGGTCACATTATATTATGCCTACATGTACGAATACATCTTTCTGGTATTTTGTTTCCAAAATATGCATTATTAAATCCATGATTATATTTCTACATTATGAGTGTATTATTGTGTATGCTGACTCACGTGTGTGTGTGTGTGGGGGGGGGGGTTGTGTGTATCGGTGTGTGCACGCATACCCAAAGACATATTTGGTATAGGATAAACAGCCTTCAAACACATCGGGTTCTGGGGTGGCATCAGTTACTGTAAAAACGATGAACGTACGTTGAACGATGAACAATATTAATGGCATCCAAACTGAGAATTAGGACAGTGCCATCTGCTGAACATCAATTCTATACAGTGAACTAGGACAAACCAAATGCAAGATATGGGTCAATTTTGGGGGGATATCGTGTTTCAGATACTAGTAACAATGATAATGATGCACTGCTGTTTGTGCTTGATAGGCACACTAGTTAATACATGCATAATGTACATGCATTCACACTAAGCATTATGATTATGTAGGGCATATACATTTTCATTGATAACATTGACTGCTTTTTAAAGTTTCATAAAGTTTCATACAAATTGTATAAAAACAATATCTGATTTCCTTTGTCAAACATTGGTGAAAATGTTCAGAATGATTTGCTCAGAATCGTTTTCCGAAGTCGGTCTTTCGTTTCATTTCCTTTCATAGATATCAATTCATTTCATGATATTTTATTTCACTTTATGTTATTTTGTTTTGTCAATATACAGTGCTACAACGGTCAGCAAATGGCGGCATAATTATGCATTATGCGCAGTCCATACTCAGGCCTACATGAGAAAACACTGAAGGAAATGTCATGTTTAATCCACACTAAAAGACAGAACACACGCTGTTAGAATAGATCAAAAAGAAAATAGGAAGTGGAAAGCAGCGGACCGTCTCCATAGGCATAGCTTCACTATTTAAAGAAGATGAGTCTATGGAATGATGGTCAAGAATGAAACAAATAAACTCTCGTAATGCTACGTTTACACCATGTTCCCGGCAGCATGGCAGCCACGTTTCAGGCCACCATGGACAAAACAGGATGAATGTGAGACAATGGGGTGAGACGGGATAGGCAAACATGACAGACTGTGGATGCCGTGTTAGATTTTTAACATGTCCAAAAAAAAAATTGTCAAGGCAGTCCTGGTGCTTATGAGGATTTTTGTGTGACGTCATAAAACAGGGTGAACGCAACGAAACAACGTAATAAGCTGTAACAAAACAAATTCGCGACACTGCAATTATTTTTCACTCTCTCTCGTAGCAAGGACGCGTTGCTGAGATGGATATTATTCGAAAATTTTAATCAGACAAAAGTGGTTCCATTGCATTCTTAATGGGCTAGCAATGGAACACACCCAAAAGGTGAAAAAATGAAATCAAACAAATTTTGCATAAAAATGTGTACTGGTAACACACACACACACACACACACACATATATATATATATATATATATATATATATATACAGTGTGTATCAAAAAAAAGCAACAAGATTTGATTTCAATTTTGTGAAGATTGTGTTAACTTTACACAAAAGTGAGTGGCAACATCTTAAAACCACATATCTCCTCTTTCCAATGATATCTTATTTATTCATGCACGGTCATGGATGGCTGAGTAATCATTCTTTCTGGACAATGGGTCAAATTTGACTTGGGACCAAGTTTAGACACTGCAAGAATCAATGTACCTTATCAGAAATTAACTTAACAAATGGAATAATGAAATTGATAATCGCAACTTACCATTATCTTCTTTCGGATATCTCTTTTTAACATTACATCCAATGCCCCTCAACATGGCCACCATTCCTTTCCACACAGAGATTAGCTCTTTTCTCCATCTCACGCACAGCCCTGCGAATCATTGTGGCTTGGTGGCGTAGAGCTTAAAAAACTCATTTAGTGATTCTTTGTCTCAGAGTTGTAATGTCAGGTGGAGGGATAAGAACACTTTGTTCTTGAGATAACCCAAAAGAAAAAAAAAAAGTCACAACAAGTCAGATCCGGAGGTCGTGGTTGCCAGTATCAATTTCCGTTCATGTTGTTTTCAAAGAAGAAGGGCCCGAGGAGCAAACCGTTTCCACAAAGTCCAGCTCAGACATTCAGCTTTTCTCTACGAAAATCGACGTCATAGTTAAATGCAGAAACTGAAACGTGGTCCCAAGTACAATTTGACCCATGAGTGTCTAAAAAGAATGATAACTCAGCCATCCATGACCGTGTAATAATAAATAAGATAATATCATTGGAAAGAGGAGATATGTAGCTTTAAGACCTTAACACAATCTTCACAAATTCGAAATTAAATCTTGTTGGGTTTTTTTATACACACTGTATATATATATATATATATATATATATATATATATATATATATACATATATAATTATGTATATATATATATATATATATACTCTCTAAAAAAAATCGAGTGAAAATTTTCACTCTTGAAGGAGTGAATGCAAAAAAGAGTGAATTTAGAGTGAAATTGGAGTGAATTCTGAGTGAAAATGTTCATTTTCACTCGTTTTAGAGTGACGTCATGGATCACTCCAAAATCTTCGAGTGATCCCTGAGGACACTCCAAAATGAGTGAAAATGAACATTTTCACTCGAAATTCACTCCAATTTCACTCTAAATTCACTCTTCTTTGTATTCACTCCTTTAAGAGTGAATATTTTCACTCGATTTTTTTTTAGAGAGTATATATTTATACACATTTATATATATGAAGAGTTCAATCGCAAAACCAGCTAAATCAATTCTTGTCAGGTTGGGATATTTGTGATTAAAGCTGAAAAAAAAAACAGAGAAACTAATAAGAAACTATATGATATCTTTAATATCTTCTCGGATATTCATACTCATGTCACAAGTAAAGGTATTACTGGGAAAGGTTTAATTTTGCTCTATCTGATGATGAACTTACTTTGAAACGTTTAAAAATGGCGCTTTGGTCATTTTGCAATAAAACTCTCCATATATATAATTATCAATATTATTATTATTATTATTATTATTATTATTATTATTACATATATATGTATATATATATATAAATTTATATAATATATATATATATATATATATATATATGTATATATATATACATGTATATATATGTACATTATATACATGTAATATTCATACTGTAGTTGCTCCGCATGTTGACAGTACTAGAAATAATAATGTCAAAATAGATGAATGTATTAAATGCCAATTGCCTTGATTTTAATTCAAAATTCGAATTTTCGGGGGCCTCCCCTTTCGTCAGGGATGATATTAGTTTAAGATCAAGTTTAAGTTCGAGTTCAACTTCATTTTCATCAAAAAGCGAAAATTCTATACAACTATGCCAACAATGCCACTTAGAATTAAGGAGACGGGCGGTTTCGGGTGTTTTAGGGAGTAATCTGACGGGCGGTTTCGGGCGCTTCAGTTACTAATGGGATAATATATCATTAGTTTATTGGCCTCTATAGTATCGACTGTCTAGAAATTACGTACGCCTGGTTTGTGTCAATAGTATACTCCATAATAGATTATAGTCAAACGTCAGCTCTTCTTTTACGCACAGCATTCAGTGTGTAGTTTGATAATCCCTCGTGCATGCAGCTCTGAGAGGATAGCGAACTCAGCCGTGAAGTTGTGGGAAGAACCAGACCGTCTTCTGTCGTAGTAGTGGTATCTGACAGGCGCCCCCTCCGGTGACAAGTTGAAAGGCCAGAAGCCGTAAAGGTGCGTCTCCTCACACACAGATAATATGGCCAATGTCAGTACGTACAAACCTTAACAAAGATTACCAGAAGACAGACAGCTTATACAGCTTAATTCACACTTTCGTAGAATTATGATACCACACTTCCCCTTGACATGAACTGTAAATGATAGGATGTATCATTTTTTTTTTTGTTCTTTGTTAAACTTTAAATAGGATCGTGGTAGAATACTTCGTCCTGATCGGCTTCACTGTCAATGACAGCATGTATATAAATTTTATATAAAATCGCCAATAAAACTCTTGCTGGTTAGGCATATGATGTTTCCAATGTCAGTTTTTTGAAACCTCTTTCATTCTTTAACGCCCTATCTCATTCTTTCTCTGTTACTTACAGTTTAAAATGAAACAACAATTTGTTTCGAGCATTGCAGTTAATTGCCATAATATTCATTGCAGACGTGAATTTACACGTTGCCTAGGATATTATGATAGTAGTGTAGGCAAGATTTCTGAAGGTGCCAGTGAAAATTGACACTCGGGATTTCTTAATTATCCCAGAAAGGGCGTTTTCCAATTTTGGTAGTCAATGATACGTTTGAATTTTAATTTTGATATGACATAATAAAAGGGGGAACAGGCTACATAGAAGTGTCTTATCCTGATATAAACGAGGCTTAAAGGGACTGGGGAGGAGTGTTGGAACCCAAAATGCAAAAGTACTATTTCATGAAGTGAAACAGGCAAAAACAAGGGCCAATGCCTATGAAAGGACTAAGCAATGAAAAAGAATCGATGAAAAATACGGCATTATGAAGATATCTATGATTTTGTGAAGAGCGTTACATGTAACGCTTGTCAAAATCACAGGGGGTCGGCTTAGAGGCTCTCCGTTCAAGTGTTGTTTTTGCCTCCCTCTTTTGTCCGATTTTGGCACAGCGTTGATTTATTGCCTTCTCCTCGGCGAAAAGCAAGCCCAAGATACATCGCCGCGATCGCGAGGCGAAACCCGGGTGCCTGTTCACTGGCTAGCGAGCGTTATCGGTGCATTTCCCGGCATCCGCCCGGCAGCTAGCTAGCACGGGTCCGCTCGAACTCTGCTGGCTGCGTATAGGCCTACTTACCGTACCACTCCCACTCCATCCACACAACAATGGATCACAGCCGCAGGAGGAGAGCGAAAGATCTGTCTCCATGAAGAGGAAGACCATGAAAACCAGTGACAGAGTATGGAGATGGCGACAGAAAAATAAAATGAAGTCAATCCCAATTCCCCTCAAGACACTAAGGGGCTGAACGACAGAGATGTCATTTCACTTCTGCTGGATCGGTAATAAATTTGTGAAACTCGGAAGACTTCATTCAGTTCAGTGTGAGTAACAGTTAACTTCAGTTACGACCTACAATGTTAGTGTAACATTGCTAATAGAGATGTCACTTAGAGGATCTACACACACTATACTATTGTTATGAGTAGGCCTAGATTAGTAGTTTTGTTAGGTGTCCTATGCCACACCCTAACATGTTTCTATTACGGTAAACTAACAGATATATCACAATTTGCCTGAGATTTTACTCACATGTGAAGAAAGGCTACATGCAGATTCACAAAGCCAAAGGTGTACCGGTATTCAGAATGCGATTGAGGTAGTATAGTGACTATGGTAGGTATCCTAGATGTTCTACCACTCCTAGTCCGAGGCCCTTTTTCTCTGCCAATATATTAGATACCCCCTGGAATTTTTTTTTTTTTTTTTGCGTAATGACATATCCCAAATTTGGCTCAACAGTTCTCTTATTTGAAATGTGCTTCTGGCAATTGCACAAAATCGCTGTTCACATTAAGAAATGGCACGCTAAAGTGTTTTGCATGTAAATACGCGAATTCCTATTTTACCATATTCTGGATTATGTTGCCCTATTCTACCTTCATGTCAAATTATGGGTCTCAAAATGTTGAAATAAGAAAGTTACGACACTCATCAGAACTACCGTTTGTTACAAATCGGCGATAGGCGAGAAATCCAATTTTACGAAACGACACTGAATGAGTGAAAGTGTCAGCGAAGAGCTGCGTAGAGTGATCATCTGGTCACTCTCGGTTTTTACAAATAGTTTGTGGAGAGTCAACCGTGTATATGTTGTCACGGCAGCTATGATCGCGGACCAAAAACGTGAATTCACATGTTTGGTAAGGTACCTAATTATTGTCTCCGGTACACATGGCATTGCAAAAATGTTGATTGAAATGTATCTATTGTGCGTATACATAAGTGGCTAATGGCGTATATGCATTGCAGCGCAGTTCACTCAGTCCCTAGTGTAGTGGTTAATGGTGTATGCTTTGTAACACAGTAGGTGCTAGTTGTTGAGAAAGGTCTGTCAGATATTATTGTGGCAAATGTGGGTATCTTTTGTAGGGCAACAGCCAGCATCACATTCAAGGACCATCCTGACTAGGCAGCTCAGTGAAGCCCGTGACATCCCCTCTCGTCAGTTGAGACCAGCCCTCCCAGCTCCCGAGCTTGATGTCAAAAGCCAGTGAAATTCCCTCTCGTCAGTTTCGACCAGCTACCCAGCTCGGTGAAGCCAGTGACATCCCCTTTCATCAGTTGAAACCAGCCCTCCTAGCTAACCAGCTTGATGAAGCCAGTGACATTCCCTCTCGTCAGTTTCGACCAGCTATACCCAGCTTGGTGAAGCCAGTGATGTCCCCTCTCATCAGTCGAGACCAGCCCTCCCAGCTACCCAGCTTGATGAAGCCAGTGACATCCCCTCTTGCCCATTGAAACCAGCCCTTGCACTGGTACAAAAGGTTTGTACAAACTGTCTTTAATTACCTGGTACATTTAGTTTTAATACACCTAGATCCAACAACTGTTTTGAACCTGCAAATGAAAATTAATGTTGATATTTAGTAAACAAAACATCAATAAATTGTTCGATTTAACTCTGTGTTCTCAAACGATGCTGTTATTATTCTTGGTGTAATAATTGATAACATTTTTTTTTGAACCCATAGCTGTGGTAGTGGTTAATAAGATTATGGTTGTCTTGATCATTACTTTTAGGGTTACAAGTTATATAGTTTGTACATTGCAGCCACATATAGGCCTCCTATATGATTGTATGTGGAATTACAGACATCCAAATCCCATGCATGTGGCTGGATTTAAAGACATAGGCCCTATATGAGGTTGTATATATAGGGCCTACTTTGTAGATGCACAATGAGAGGCTGAGGTCATCCCGACGTCATGTGCAGTGTCAACTCATCAAAAATTTGGCTAGGGTCTGTAGGTCTTATTTTCCTATTTGCTATTTAACTTCTACAGTAGACAGTCTATTTCTAACATATTTCATGGAGTTTTCTTTGTTGCAAATATGTGAGCACTACAAGATATAGCTACCTGGTAGACTCTACACTGATATAAATGGGATAGCAAGTTCTGAGACTAAATTTACAGATTGGTGAAGAACTAATGGGACTATCCTAATTGTAAGTCAGTGTTAATGCCTTTCATTGTGTCTGATATACAGATGAACTCCAGTCCAGATGCCCCTGTGAAATGGAAAAATCTTCGTAAATGCCGTTGCCTTCTCCAATTAGTTTTGGAGGAAAATGCTACTCCGAGGAAAGGACTTGGGTCAAGTTGAAGTGGATCAAAACCTGGTGAGAGTGCTGACAGATACATGTATTGATTTTATCAGAGCCTGGGCAGATGTTAGAAGATAACAGGTTAGATGATGAAGATGTCCTTTTGGCATGCATATTTGGGAATTTTTATGTAAATATCATAAATAAAGTGGGCTATTTTCATTGGACTTTCAGCATCTAACATAATTACTTTCATCAGTACTAAACTTGTCATTGCTTGAATGATAGTCTTTAAAGAGAATATGTGTGTAATACTGAATAGTTAATTGAGTCTATATCAGTACAAATTTCAAGGTGTAGTAAAATAATTTTTCATTGCAAATGTGTAGTAGTTACTACCAACATCAAGTCATTAGATGAGAGAGCAATAGAATGTGCTTGTTGGCCTCTATTGCAGTGGAACAGCTAGCATCACATCCAAGTGCCATCCCAGATATCCAGGTTGTTGAAGCCAGTCACACCCCCTCTCGCCAAATAAGACTGCCTCTTCTAGGCTACGCACCTCGGTGAGACCTGTGACATCCATCTCGCCAGTGGAGACCAGCCCTCTCTGCCACCAAGCTCAGTGAATCCAGTGACATCCCCTCTCACTTAGTACCAGGATTGTTGGGGATTCTGATAAATGCACATTGAACATGAATAACGTCAATTCCAATCATAGACTACATTCATGTGATGGCAATGATAACTGATATGACACTACATTTATGTCTCTGAACTCTCTATTTCTGTCTTTTCTGTGAGGTAACAACAAACGTGTTAGTACTCAAATGTGTGAATCAGAATGAAACAGTGAATTGATTGCCTAGAAAATTTGTTCTTGCCCCATGTGGCAAGTAGGGAATATAATTCCTGTAAACTCCTAAACTGCATGTGCTTAAACTGTTACTGGAAACTGAAAGGGCTGCAATATCCAGGCGCAAAGTGTTTTGTCCTTTTTTTTTTTCATTTGGTCTTCCCCCCCCCCCCCTTTGTTTCCCAGGTGTTTAAGTGGTGAAAAGCTACAATTACTCCGTTACGATAAAATATTGCATCAGTGTTATAAAGTGAACTTAAACAGGGCTGTCATGCACAGCAGTGTACATCACTGAAAGGGCCTTTCACACATTTCATTATTGCTCTAATTGTTATTATTATTATTATTATTATTATTACTATTTTTGTTGTTGTGCTAATGTTTTTATTACTATCATCATCTTCATAATGATTATTATCCTCATCATCATTTATGTGATCACTGATATCATGCCATGTGGCACAGCAGGTCCTACACAATAGCATTGTCCATCAGCATTTTGGAAGACACTTTTTCAGCACATAATTTTGTGATAACTCTATCAAATCACATTATTATGAGGACAATATTTTTGTGGTAAATGGAGTTTGTGCCCTTGTAATATT
Organism: Diadema antillarum; assembly: GCF_040938485.1. Taxonomy (NCBI): domain Eukaryota; kingdom Metazoa; phylum Echinodermata; class Echinoidea; order Diadematoida; family Diadematidae; genus Diadema; species Diadema antillarum. The sequence goes on from NW_027270985.1 coordinate 884,502, forward strand.
CATTGCATCTATATTTTATAGCCAAAAAAGGTATGAATTCTGATAAACAAATGTGTTGGAAGTACTTCAAATGAGATGTTCAGTTTTCATTCACATAGATATAAAAATACATTGTAATATACATTTTGGTAGGTTCCTACATAATGTTCTACTGATATAATTGTGTATGCTAAAACCCTAAACTGAATAACCTGCAAATGTGCAAGTTACTTGAAAGTGGTTGCATTTGTTAGGTTTTTTTTTTTAATTTACATGTTATATTATTGTTATCATAATTGTTCAATATGATAGGAGTAAAATGTGCAGATGCCAAAATTGACTAATGACAGAATGCTGAGCTGTTTTTTTTTTTTGGCAAATGACTACCTTACCTGTGTAAATTGGCAATCTTTGCTATACAACTATTTCTATTATGACATTTCGTATTTAAAAGATATAGGCATACATGCAAGTCGTCAGCCCAGATTTGTTATCTCTACACATTGTATATCACATCACATTACTGTGAGAGCAGTTTCTAAATACATGTAGCACATTTGCAATTAGAACCTGTGCTCATGATGCAACACCAAATGCAAATATACATGCAAGGATGAAAGAAAATGTAAGGTCAGTGTACCCTGGTACACACAACTTCTAATGTAGGTCCCATGTACACATGCAATTTATATGTACACATGAAATTTGTATATGTATGCATGGTAGTATACCGTAGTAACGTAAGTGTAGGGATTTACTTTGAACCATTTATTATAAGTGTATCCCCCCTTCTGTTATAACAGGTACCACCCCTCTACACATAAATACGTCAACCCACACATACAGTAGTATTCACATCCACATTCAACCACGCATCCCACCTATCACAGACACACCACATACATGTATCACATGACATTTTCCACTCTTTCACTTCTCACCCATTGTTCCCTGTAATACTGAAATCATGCCTTTAAATAATCACCCACGCCTACACACCATTTACATACCGGTATTGTGAATATTTAGTTTTAACCTTTTTTTTTTTTCCTTATTTGCATGTTTTGTTATGTTGATTTTGTGTATGAATATTTGTTACAACCCACATTTACATGTAAACCCATGCCAAATTATGTGTAGAATAAACTGGCTACAAGTTAGTTAGCCAGGGGACTCCTTCTAAGTAACACATGTGTGCTGCCCTAGTTTGCTTTAATTGTGATGAGTGCTAGAGAGCTAAGCGAACCCGAGCCCTACATAAGAAATGTGTTAGATTTTTATTCACTGAAATATCAGAACAAGATATTTATACCTGTGTAGGCCTAATTGTTAAGCATCAATTTACCACTGAGGAAAAAATGTGTTCTGATGATAAAAACCTAATCAGGATTCTAGATAAAACTGAGTGAATGTTGTTGGCCTATGTGGAAATAATTGACTTGAACAGATTATTTCTTGTATCTTTGCTCCTTGTAGGTGAACAAGACATATTGCATCATGCATGGTTGCATTGCATGATGAATAAGAAAATGTGTAAGATAGCCTCAGAAATTGTTGGACTAGTTATTAGACTATTACAGGTGTCACATTATTCAGTCTAGAAGACTGAAATGATCTGATTCCCAACATTTTGTGTGTATCTGTGAAATAATTCCAATTAACCCTATTCATACAAAAAAAAAGGTAGGCCTAAGCCATACCAATGATCAATTTTCTAACCTATTCAGTGCATGTGTCAGTTGTGAAGAAAATCATCCACAATAAATGTTACAACTAAGTCACATTCGAAATTACGAATACATGACAAGTTGTACCGGTAATAAAAATGAACTATTGGTTAGATCCAATGCAAGTTTTGATATAACATGGTACCTGGTACTTCTCTAGCCTACTTGTGTTTCAAATCTTTGAAGAACTAAAAAAAAAAAAAAAAAAAAAAAAAAAAAATGGGTTTGCCATGAAGATTGCATTTCTTGACAATGTGCATGAAAAGTTTAAGATATGTATTGAATTACATGACATGTAATAACACAACCCGTTTGTGTTTCATGTAATTGTAATCAATTATTGAGATTTCGTTGATTTTTTTTTTCTACGTAGCCCGACCAGACGCCGTGCGAAGCACGGCAGCTTCTGCGTACTGGGCTGTGTCCTTACCCGGAAAAGTTTCTACGTACAGCTACAGGCACAGCCCAGTCGCTGTATAAATAGCCCGGCGTCTGGTCGGGCTACGTAGTACATACCGCGTTTACCTATCCCGCTTTCGGTACTTCTCAATGAAGAATCTTGTAATGGAGTTTGATGGCTTTTAGGATACGTAGCCTACCGAGTCTTCCGACGATAGAACTATCTCTCATAGTATCTTGGAAGAAGGACATGTGAATCAGAATCGGAGGATCTAGGAGTCCTTTGATTTTAGGTTAGCGCTCTCATCAAATGAAAACACAACGCGAACTCATACACTCGTACACAGCATGCAAGATCGTACAGCTCGAGCTTAGAAGCACTGCACACTGTGTATGATGCGAGTTATGGCAAGTGAAGTGCGGCCAGCGCTCGCCGCCGCGCGCGTATTTTTTTTTTTTTAGACGGCACAGATTGGGGAAACTAAAAATCTATCGGGAACCCTATCCCTTAACCAAACCCTAACCCTAACCCTAACCCTAACCATAACCATAAACATAACCAAAAACCCTAACCCAACGTTTTTCCCATAGGTTCAACACGCGCCATGCCCCAATCTGTGCCGTCTTAAAAAAAAACGCCCGCCGCGCCCATAGGCACAGCCCTAGCCGTCAGAGCTAGCTTGCTCTAACTAACGTATGTATAGTAGTTCCGCAGCTCACTCGGCATGTGGGCTTGATTTCGCTGTAAGTTGGCTTGATGTTCGCAGTCAACAAGCAGTATTCCGCAATTCAAATACGTATCGCCATCGTATCGAAGGATCTTTTTCCAGAAAAGTATGTTTTGTTTTTCGTTTTTTAAAACATTTGAGAAGATTCCGATTTCCAAGATATTATGACACATGTTAAGTTACATATCTACCTTTCATTTTATACCCAAAACACCTTCTCTTTCGCATGTTTTGCACAACCGAACACTCCTCACCAGTTCCTTTAATGATCATTGTGAATATTCGCACTGTCATCCCTGAAGAAGAGGAAGGATCCTCGAAAATTCGGATTATTCATTAAATCAAGATTGGCTATTAATGCATTCCCTGCATTCCTCTGTTGTGACTTTATTATATTACATATATATATATATATATATATATATATGTATATATAAATATATGAGATTAAAACCTAAAATGGCATTAAAATGTTTTATCCTGGCGAGGAAAGCGCATGTTTTAGAAACAAGACACCAAACAGGTTAGTCATCGCATTCTTCATCAGCGACCAGGATGCGATGTGATGTTAGATTAAAATCCGTTTCTGAAGCAGGACATACACACAAGGGCATACGTCTGCTCCTAGTCGGACGGATTTCAAAACTTACCTGCTTGTGTGATGGAATGCGTCTAGACTGGTAGTTGCTGCCACAGTGCATGGTAACCGCGCAGTGTGTATGTGCGCGTTTGGCGTAGCAACGACGCATCCATGAACTGTTTCCCTCCACGAAGAGCCAAAGATGAAAGGATGAAATCAGTGTTGAAAAACGTTAAGTGTTAAAAAAATCCCTGGTAGCTTTTCAAGGACTTACATTGCCAACGTCATGCTCCGATTTACTATCACGAAGATAAACGGTTCAGAGACCCACCTCATCTTGTCTTTCATTGACGCAAACTCACACCTCCGGCCCCCATAGAGACATCCCAGCCAGTAGTTGTGCCTTGTACGTGATGGAATACTGTATCAGACTTTCCTGGCGACCAGGATGCGATGTGATGTTAGATTAAAATCCGTTTCTGAAGCAGGACATACACACAAGGGTATACGTCTGCTCCTGGCCGGACGGATTTCAAAACATATAGACCAGACATACATACACACATACATATGATGTATATGATATAGCCGTAGGGAGACACTGTAGATAAAACATTAAGGAGACACTGACCCTAAGGAGACAAATTTGTGTCTCCTTGAATAATTGTTACATTTTTTACTGCTGACAACACTCATTCATATTTTTTACACACTATTAATCTAGGTTCAGATTGTTAAATATATAATTACACACACACACACACACACATTAATATGCATATATATATATATATATATAATTATATATATTATATATATTATATATATATATATATATGTATCATATCATATTCATGAAACAATCTGAACTCAGCCTAAGGGAGACAGTGTATGAAACATTGTCAGCAGTTTATATACCGTACATGTATAATGTAGAGAGAGAGAAAGGAAGAGACGTGTAGTGATACTGCCTTGAGTTTTCCTTTATGCACTTCTTAGTTTCCTCACATACAGTTGGGAGACTTTAACCTGTGTATATCATCAGGCCTGGGGTTATATTTCAGAAAAACAAACAAACAAACTTCCAGTCACCAATGCAGTACAATACAGTATAAAACATTATTGACTTGATACAATCACCGATAGTATTACCGAGAATGAGTGTTGCTGCAAATGAATAAATGGATGAATGAATGAATGAATGAATGAATGAATGAATGAAGGAAGGAAGGAAGGAAGAAAGGAGTGAAACTATGCATGCACAGATAGAATTAAGGTAAAAAAATGAGAAATTCCTCACTGGTAAAAGCTTAACGTGCAAAGTTCAGTACAGTTAATAGAAATCAATAAAACTTAGAATGTCAATGTAAATACGATTTCAAAACATAGTACAAAGGTGTGTGAATGAAAATATGTAGAGTGCAAAATTGGGTGAAAAGGTAGTAGAAATGTAACATGAATATTCGCGAATAAAAAAAAATTCTTATTGCAACTGATTGAAAAATTGTCCTACATCAATGTAAATAAGCACTGAATTGATCAGTGTTTTCTTACACTACTTATGACAAAATATATCATGGGTATACATGGACATACTCGAGCGATGTAGGGCAATTTGTCAATCAGTTGCAATAAACAACTTGACGCAAGAATCTTATCAATTTGAAGTTGAGTTCATTTTGAATTTCCTGTACATACATGTATGTTAAAATCATTAAGTTACTGTACATGCATATAATTATGTTTGCATAATTATAATGTAAGAAGGAGCAAGGACTAGTACAATGTATTAACCAGCTTTAAAGTACAGAAGATATCTTATGGTCTACTCAGAAGTATACAAAAAGAATGGTTGACACGATTCCAGGGCGTTTTAGCTACGTCATTAAATCGTGTAGGCCACGGAGTGCGATCTCAGACTCAGGTTGATCCATGAAAGACTTGATATGATCAATTGTGATACCTCTTTGATCATTATTATGATCAAAGAGGTATCACACCTGTTTATTAGGAATCAGGGTTTGCTTTTAGTTCTTCTTACAGAGTCGCTCATGTCAAAGCTATTCCTGACTTCATGAATCATTATGTATCATGTGCTTTTGCGTATTCCTACTGTTACCTAACTATATGTTGGTCGGGTGACGAGGAATCTTGCAAGCGTATTACAGGTGGCTAATTCGTTCTGTTCTGATGTATTTTATTTGTTTTTCTTGCTCATTTTGCTCTCTTTTCCTTTACGTTTATTTCCTTTCTTTCATAATTGTTGTTACTAGGTTGTTTGTTTAACAAGACCAACATTTTCATCTAGGGATCTATACATTACAAGCTCTGCTTTTTTAGTAGGTCCCCACATTTCATGTTTGTAAAATTGTCTTCTCTTGTATTCTCTGTAATTACGACGCTTGGTCCAGTCTAAAGTTCAATCGATATTACCATATTATTTTTGTTTTAGATGTGGAACAATGAAATCAGATCAGATCAAATCAAATCAATTTAAAACCTCCTTGAAATACATGATCAAACTACTGAACCGTCATCTCTCCCCGCAGGCTACGTTTGAGGTAAGCCTCGCGTTCTGAGCCTGTGAAGTTTTGGATGACGTAATCAAGTTTGGTGAGCGCCGCCTCTGGTGTGATGTCAGAGAGGGGGATTACCCCTGCCTCTATCAGGACCTTAATAAACCAAGATAAAACATCGAACAAAATTTAATAAGCAAACTCACGGATCAACAAAATTCAGATCGATCCTTGTAAACGCGAATTTCATGTTTAAGAACGTGTACAAAACAATAACAATGGTTTTCTCATCTTGCATAAAAAATCAGAGTCACAAAAAAATCTAATTAATTTCTCAAATAAAGTCATGCTCTCAACTCTAGGTTTTGTTTACTAGTGTCTCCTTTGCTCAGTAGTCATCTAGGTGAGTGGTCTACCGATCTTAAAAGGCAGAACCATTTGCAGATGAAACAAAAATCCAGCATTAGTGCGTCAAAATATTTGTAAAATGTGAGTTAGGGATAGAAACAAGCAATGTAAAAATTTGAACTAGTATAATCAATGTTAAGTATTGTTAAATATTGAAATGTGAACAATATAGTTATAATAAAAATGTTTCCAGACTAAACCGTCTACAGTTATGGTTTAATGAGAAAAATAGTGATATCTCCTTATATTTCAGGCTTTATTGCAAAAATTTTATGTGGTAGGATGTTTTGTGATACAACTGACCTACACTATGCATCAAAAGTGATATCTTGAACATTTTTTTTTTAAATCACTGCTCCCAAAGGTAAACAAGACCTTTAAGTATATTCTGGCCTGATCTTATTCTAAGGCGGGTGTTAAGCCCCTACAATGTATTTCTGTCAAAACAAGACTTACTTGTCCGGTCTCGTAAGCCGGTGTGACTTGTCCGTCAGGACACTGGGTGCAGTTCACGATCAGTTTGCCGCCCTCAACGGCCTCTTTGATAGCATTCAAGATGTCTTTGCGGTCTGATGGAAAGTTCCCCGCGCCGTACGTCATCAACACAACGCCCTTGATGTCAGTCTGTAGATGTGCCTTCACCTGTTCAATGTTCAATCGTACAAAATTACGTTTTCAATTGTATAGACGTTCATCAAGCAATTGATTTTGATTTTCACTTTCCGGTTGAGCACACTCGCTAAAGGTTAAGTTTTTTAACAACAAATTAGGAAGAACCCTTAGAACTGCGCTTCTCAACATTTTTCAAACCCGAGGCCCACATTGGCTCCTACAAACTTTATTGAGGCCCAGGAAGATTGAATATGAATATTCGTTTCATTTTTGGCGGCCCACCTGCGAGAGCTTCGCAGCCCACTGGTCGAGATTAAGTGGGGCTTTAGAGTGTAAAAAAAAAAAATACACGTCTCAGTGGCGGATCCAAGAGGCGCACGCCCCCTTTATTTATCGTTTAAAACAAAACAAAAAAATAAAAGAAAAAGAAAAAAATGAAATGAAACCCGGAAGTGGCACCAGATATATCAGTTGCACCCCCCCACCTTTACAGAATTCCTGGATCCGCCCCTGCGTCTGCGGAATAACCATTAAATCGGGGTAAGGGTGGAGTCACACTGTCCCAAAATTGACACAAGACGGCAATACGAATATTTATTATGGACTTTTCAATTTCGGGTGAAGTTGACCCGGAACTTGGTCAAAGCCAATCAGCAGCCGAAGCATGCAAGTACGACGCCTACTGAAAGTCACACGATGGCACCCGAACCACACACGAAGGCTACACGAAGATGTGAATCCGAAGGACAAACGAAGGAAAAAGAGATGTCTACATGAATTTGAAGATTTTACCACCGCTCACGAAGTTGCTACAGGAGCCTGAAAAACTCCACCATCCATACGATGGCTTAAGATGCCTTCACGAATGACCCAATGTTTATACGATCAGTGGCTAATTGGAACATTTCCTTTATCCTGTGTTCATCTTTGGTCAATTTCGCGACAGTGACGCCTACATAACAGAATGATATCAGTGATTAGTCTGTTTAATATTGCCTTCTGGCGTGGTAATGAGGGTGATGTTATTATCGACTATTGTCTCAAACTCATTGTTTCGAGGGTGACATTATACCGACTATTTCCCCGAACTCACCGTGTCGAGGGTGATGTTGGGATAGATCCAAAGGAGATCCACTTCGGCTGTCATGTTCGCCTTCACACTGAACTCTTCACCAGGTTTCGGTTGACGGACATTAGTCCAGATCACTAACCATGATGGAATGAACGAAATAAAAGATGTCACATTGGAATTAAAGGGGAAGGCTAGTAACTGATCAGTGGGAATCAGTGGAAATGCTGGGAGATGATTGTTCCAATCCTTATGGGATTCATTCAAGAGTTCATTGTATTCTATTGTTGTGTGAAAATGATTTGCTTCAGAATGGTCTCATATTCAAGTAACGTGCAGATTAGTGCTTCCAGGTTAGCGTCCCTGGTCAGTGACGGAGCATTAATCTGCACATTACTTGAATATGAGACTATTCTGAAGCAAATAATTTTCACACAACAATAGATATACAATGAACTCTTGAATGAATCCCATAAGGATTGGAACAATCATCTCCCAGCATTTCCACTGATTCCCACTGATCAGTTACTAGCCTTCCCCTTTAAACAATGGAGGATGAACGACGGTGCCAAAGTGATCATTCATCAAGTAGCCCTGGTTTACAATGTACTGTCTGATTTGAACTTAGGAAATACTACGTTTTAGTATCATTCTGTCCCATGGAGTACAGATCTATGCTATTGACATTGCTGTTCAAGAATGAAATTCAAAAGTGGTAAAAGTTTAACAAAAAATACATTCATGATTTACGAATGTTGGTACATAATATGAATATACAAATGTTTTTTTTGAACATATCCCCTTTCTTTTGGTATTATATAGGTCTAAATATCCTTACTTTCTTTAAGCGCCAACAAAACCCCAATATTTCATCCTGATTACATGAGTACACATGATAATTATGTACACTTCGAATCACGAGCTCAAGTAGATGTTGTTAGTACACTGCAAAAAGTCCGGTGTTAAATAGTGAACACCGAGCTGGTGTTAAATTTTCGGTGCTCATTTATGGTGTTAAATTAACACCTCCGGGTGTCATTTCCAAATTTTAAACTGTTTTTTGAAGAGTTTCTTAGTAACTGCACTTTTTGTTGATTTTTAATTTAAACAAGACGATCAAGAATTTTACATTAAAATACTAGATTTTTGAAAAAATGTGAAAATAAATTTACACCAAAGTAACACCAGCTGGTGTGGTCTCTTATTGAAGCTGGACGGGTGTTAAACCATTGATATCAACACCAACAAATATCAAATCAACACCATGTGGTGTCATTTTTGAATTAACACCAGTACAGTGTCAAAATAACGATTATACAGTGTCAAATTAAGACCACAAAGTGTCAGGTGAACACTTTTCAACACCATCACAGTGCATTTTTAACACCTGTGGGTGTGGTCCTTTATTGAAGTTTGATCGGTGTTAGATTTAACACCCGTGGTGTTAAATCTAACACCGATGTTTTTACAGTGTATTTATTGATGGGCCTGTAGTCACCTTGAGTGTTGGTGCCCACGAAGGCGAGTGGCGGGAAATTCGGGGATTTGAAGGCATCTAGTCTGCAGCAGGAGAATTTCATACTTCGGTTGCCACGGATCAACTTGCCGTTAAAAAATAGAGTGACCTGAATGATAGAGGGCGTAACGTACATCGTGGTTGATGAGTTTGTCGGAGTGTACTTGAACGGTGACGCGGGGGGGGGGGGGGGAGAAATGGTCGTATACCTTCCTTGGTGGGTGTAGGGGGTGGGGATATAAGGTCATACTTTAATTCATTTCGATCATAAATCATCTTCATGTTGGGGGAAAATCTATGATCATGTATAGGCTGAAATTTTTATGATCACCGAGAGATATGATTTACGAAGAATTTTGTTCGACATAATTTTACTATATGATAATCTTACGTTTTATTCTTATTAAAAAAAAAAAACTGTAGCGTGGGGATTCACGGGAGGCCCGATCTATTCGCTGTCCATCTAATCCATGGGCCAAGACCCGAAAAATGGGTTGTTGGTACCATCTGAGGTGGCACAACCTTTTTGGTGTCAGTTTGTTTGTCGGGCATAGATATGCTTATCAAGCTATGATAGCATTTCCAAATGAGTAGCTTAGTCATAATAAATGAATTTTTAACCAATTTGGTCTCGTTTTTATATCCATATACGTCTGAATCGAAACTAAACCGCTATACAAAGAAGAGCACTGCCTTCTGTATGTCCACAGGTGTTCTGTTGTAAACGCGGTGTGCTTAGTCTTTAGTCAAGGCAGCGAAGGGAATATCCAAAGGGTTATGATGTCCACAGCTGTCACGCGGTGCGCTTAGTCTTTATCTAGACCAATGTACCGTTATCGTATCTAAAGTTCCTCATAAAAGGGATTATCTATACTGTTTTTATACTACCCTATCAACAAATACATCAGTTTTAAACAAAAATCACTCTGTTCATTGACAATATCATTCATTATAATGTATCGTAGTGTATCGGTACATTGTTTTTGCATTATCTTATATTGTTGGAGGGAAATAAAGCGACATTGGCGTGGTATCAGCGTTTTCACCGTAGCGTTTTCGTCGGAAAATGATAAATAATTGAAAGATACGGTAAAATTAACGAGGAATTGCTTTTGTTGTTGTTGTTGTTTTTAGATAAAAGGATATACACTGTATCATACGCTTTGGATATTCCCTTCGCCGTCTAGAATAAAGACTGAGCGCTGTGGACATCATAACCTTTGGATATTCCTTTCGCTGCCTTGAATAAAGACTAAGCGCACCGCGTTTACAACAGAACACCTGTGAACATACCACAGAGCTGCATTTTACAGCTCTATGGAACATACAGAAGACAGTGCTCTTCTTTGTATAGCGGTTAGTTTCGATTCAGAAGTATAGGGATATAACAACGAGACCAAATTGGTTAAAAATTCATTTACTATGACTAAGCTACTCATTTGGAAATGCTATCATAGCTTGATAAGCATATCTATGCCCGACAAACAAAATGACACCAAAAAGGTTTTGCCACCTCAGATGGTACCAATATCTGGCCTGGCCCATGGACTAATCGGGGAACATTCGTAAACCACGAACAGCACCGGACAGCTGATATGTGCATCGAAGCATACTCTCATCGGTATTACACGGTAAAAAAAAAAAAAAAAAAAAAAAAAAAAAAATCTGGTCGGGAAAGGGGTAGCCAGACCGCTAGTTTATAGCACAAACCCTTGCTGGTTGTTTAGCTGCCTGCGTCAAGACTACACTTTGCCATAGGCCCTGTACTGTAGCGTCTCCCAACAGTCCAAGGGACAGTGTAGTTTGCAGGCACAAACCCTTGTTGGTCGTAATAGGAGTCTGCATGTGCCAAGACTAATACACGTACCACTGCACTGCAGCCTTGAGAAGCTACAACACAGGGCCTATGGGGCAGTGCCGAAGTGGTGCATACAGTAGTCTTGGCGCAGACTCCTCTACGACCAACAAGGGTTTGTGCCTGCAAACTAGGGACAGTGCCAGTTGAGTGCATGTAGTATAGTCTTGGTGCAGACTCTGTTACTCCCAACAAGGGTTTGTACCTGCAAACTACCCGGTATACCCTGGGACCCAGGGTAGTTTGCAGGCAGAAATTGACCAGGCACAATAGAACACAAACACACACACACACACACACACACACACACACACACACGCAGGCACATACGCTCACACATTCCTTTATGTAAATACATACCGGTATACAAAAAAAATGTCACATATAGGGTATACAGACATGATACCTTGCACATGATAAATGTCAGACCTACTTTAAGAAGTTCATACCTTTTGATTATTTTACATGGATGCTATCAATGGACATTTCAGCAGGGACACTAGAGAGAATTTAAAATTTGTGTGAAATTGTGTCATGTTTTTTTTTTATTTTTTTAATGTTTTTATTGAACAATAATAACATATGCACAAAAATAGGTATAAACACACTTGACGCAACAAAATTGTGTCATGTTTTACTGGCCACACAGGCTGCTTATCCTATACAGTGTATCTATTATAATATGTATATGCCACAAATAGTTTTTTCAAATAATGCAAAAAAAAAAAACACCCTTCGTTGTCTACTATACAGTATGATGTATGACTTGATGTGTAATTGCCACAGTTAATGGCAACTAAATCATAAGCATGAACTAAATTGTGGCTGTATATGACTCCCTGCAAGTTTATTTTCTTTCTTCTTTTTTTTCGGGGGGGGGGGGGGAGGAGTATACAACTGAGTATCTCATAAATGAGTAGTTGACCAAAATGCTGATATAAAGAGAACACAAAAAACAGTCACTGCACATGCTCTGGGCATGCATGCTATAGTTAAAGGGGAAATTGAAGATGAAGCTAGCGTTTTCATTCAGTTGGTAATTTGACGTTTCAACTTGGTGAGTAATGTCCAGGGCTAATGGCAATCATAAACTATGTTTGCAGTATGTGACACCACAAGTTGAGTTTTGTTTGTGTGGGGCTGGGGGAACTGAAGATAATGTATCTCCAGAAATAAGCAGAGACTCCAACCCCAATCACCTTCTGATCTGGAGATTCTCCCGCCCGAGACCCCTTGCAACGGCGGGAGACTCCAAGTTGATGTGTGCGAAGCGCGAAGTTCCTAGGGTTCTAGATGTTCTGTGGTGCTATCTAAGGCTTATTTTTTTCAACATACGATATAGCAATAAGTAAGAAATCATTTCCACCGGAAGACACAGACCCAGGGCGGGGAGAAATCAAATCTCAAGCGTGAAAACGGGAGATTTTGCAAAAATGGGCTTTCGGCGGGAGATCTCCCGTCGAAAACGGGAGAGTTGGAGTCACTGAATAAGGAGTTTGCCAAATTGCTGATGTAAAGAGAACACAAGTTAGATCAAGTTCACACTCTCAGCCTGCATGCTTCAAGTATATTCAAAGGGAGCTAGTCAATGCTTCAACTTGTTGTGTACTGACCAGGGGTCAATGGCAGTCTTTGCAGTATGTGACACCACAACAACAAGTTGAGTTTTGTTTGTGTGTGGGGCTGCGTAACTGAAGATAGTGTATCTCCAGAAATAAGGTGTTGAAAAAAGTGCTAATGTAAAGAGAACACAAGATCAAGTTCATACTTTCAGCTACTGCATGCTACACGTATATTTAAAGAGAGCTTAGTTAAATATAGTCAATGCTTCAACTTGTTGTGTACTGACCAGGGTCAATGGCAGTCTTTGCAATATGTGACACCATAATTTGGGTTTCGTTTGTGTGGGGCTGGGAACTTAAGGTAAAGTATCTCCAGAACCCAGAAGTTTACAAAAGTGCTGAAATATTACAGCATTCTGTATGTTTTAAGGAAGTTCAGCAATACATGTACACAGTCTATGTAGAACACCATAATTATGTGTAAAGATGTATTATTGTCCAAAACAATGAGGTGACATGCACTACTGAGTTTGAGAACTGATGGATATTATTTCTGATTTTTTTTTTGTAATACATAAAGGGTGGTTTTTTTAATCAACCAAAACCTAAAAGAATTCTCATTTTAAGATTTTCAAAAGAATCATGTATGGATTGAGAATTGGAATTTGCATTTTAAATGCAAAAAAAAAAGTCAGAAAAGGAAAAACTCCAAGCTGTATCCGACATTCTGTTATTAACATGAACTTTATCAAAGTTATGTTCAATGCTCTGATGATGATATCGTTTACTTCAATGTGTTATACAAATGGCATTTAGTGCTTCTGTGGTTGGTCTGAAATTGAAGTGTACTCACAATGAAAGGTTTATTTCAGCATTTTCTGAAAAGCTCCAATTGTGTCTCATAAGGTGAATACATAGTAAAGGACAAGTAGACGATGGGGCCGGTAAAACATGATACAAATTCACACAAATTTTAAATTTTCTCTAGTGTCCCTGCTGAAATGTCCATTGATAGCATCCATTCAAACAATCGAATGGTATGAACTTCTTATAGAGCTGACATTTATTGTGTGCACGGTATATCCTGGCTGTAGAACCTATGTGACATGTTTTGTATACCGGTATGTAAATTTTACATAAAAGGAATGTGTGAGCGTACGTGCGTATGTGCGTGTGTGTGTGTGTGTGTGTTTTTTTTTTTCTATTGTGCCTGGTCAATTTCTGCCTGCAAACTACCCTGGGTTCCAGGGGCATACTGGGCAGTTTGCGGGTACAAACCTTTGATGGGAGTAACAGAGTCTGCGCCAAGACTACTACATGCACTCAACTGGCACTGTCCCTCAGACTGTTGGGAGACGCTACAGTACAGGGCCTATGGCAAAATGTAGTCTTGATGCAGACACCTGAACAACCAGCAAGGGTTTGTGCCTACAAACTAGCAGTCTGGCAACTCCTTCCCCGACCAGATATTTTGTCAGTTTTTATATTTTTATGATGTACACCCATAGGACATTCTTTTAGACCAAGTTTGGTTCATGGGCTCCATGGGGGTAAATTACACCCTCCAAGGGCCCTTTTCGGGGGGGGGGGGGGGGGGGGGGGTCCCTGGGGGCCCAACCCGCCCTCCGGGACCAGGCTGACGCACATTTTGTTACTGAGGAGGGTGGCCCCAGCAACTCTGAGGGGTCAAACCTTTTGGGCTTGATGGGGTAAATTGAGTAGTCGCTAGCTCTCTGGCTATTACACAGAGATCAGCGGCAAAGCTGTATACAGTTCGTTACGGGGAATCTCGAATAAATCTGAGCCTTGCCAGCCTTCTCACTCCGTGGTATCCCTTACAGGGTCTTTAATGAAAGGAGGAAATTACACAGAATATCTTTCAAATAAAAGACTAGCACTTTACCGAGTGTGTGATCGGGTTGGGCAATATAAGTTCATACTTTCCTTCATTATCTTGTCTTCAGATTTTGTTTGAAAAACGGTATATGATTAAGTATAGATTGAGATCATTTTTTTTAAGCTGGTGTAATGAAGTGTTCTTAAATGTATTCTGTATCAATGATTATGACCACCTTTCGTGTTTCTCCTTACCTCAGCTATCACCAAGCCATCCTCAGGCCGAGAGTAGCTGGCCATGGCAAGGGGCGCCCAACATGTTGTTCTCTCCATCGCTGCGGAACTCGGATAGCGGAATCTGCGAGCCAGTGATGACAACAGGCTTGGAGAGGTTGTCGAGCATGAAAGACAGAGCCGACGCCGTGTAGGCCATCGTGTCCGTGCCGTGTAGGATCACGAACCCGTTGAAGACGGTGTAGTATCGTAGGATATCCTCTGCCATGTGCACCCAGTCCGCGGCGGCGATGTTACTCGAGTCCTTGATAGTCTCCCACTCCAACATGCTGTAGAGAATGTGGCTGCCATCCTGGTTTCTATGGATACCATCACAACGGTGAAGAGTTTAAGCATTATGACGTAATCTCCACAAGACCCTGACAAGTTTACATTATTGGGGTTATCCCACGAGACGGACATCCACGAGTCATACAGCCCACGAGAGTCCATGAGTCATATAGCCCACGAGTCATCTCGACCCATGGGTCCAACATTATAGGCAAGCAAGGCACACGAGTTCGATACTACAGGCAAAAATGGGCCAACGAGTTCGACATTACATCACCGGGTTTAATGTGTCGGTCTCGTGGGCTTTGTTTGCCTTATAGTGTCGGACTCGTGGACCTTGTCAGTGCCTAGTGGCGGAATCATGGGCCCTTTAAATCGTTTGCCTAGTGTCGAGTTCATGGGCTGTATGACTCTTGGTTGTCGAATTCGTAAAGTGCAGCATCCACACTATTGGCATCTTAAACGGTCAGAAACATCTGTCGGTTAGGCTCTACAGAAGTCATTCGTAAAAGTGCTTCCCCAA
Organism: Diadema antillarum; assembly: GCF_040938485.1. Lineage (NCBI taxonomy): Eukaryota > Metazoa > Echinodermata > Echinoidea > Diadematoida > Diadematidae > Diadema > Diadema antillarum. The sequence goes on from NW_027270985.1 coordinate 900,376, forward strand.
TAGCTGTTAATGGTGATAATAATGCCAATGTTTTATAATCATCATTAATTGAATCGTCATTAAGTTATCAGTCATAACGAAATTATTTCCGGCAATGCACATTACATCTTTGATTAGAATGCAATATATGTATTTACCTCACTGTGATTATTGTGTTATCTTGACTCGGAAAGAGTTCAGGGAGAGGTAAGTTAAAGGACAAGTTCACCTTCATAGACATGTGGGTTGAGTGAATGCAGCTATATTCGTAGAACACACCAGTGAGAGTTTGAGCAAAATCGGACAATCCGTTAAAAAGTTATGAATTTTTGAAGTTTCTGCTCAGTCACGGCTGGATGAAAAGACTACTATAGCTTGTGATGTCACATTAGTACAACGATATAAAGAAAGAATAAAGAAAATTCAACATATTTCCATTTTTCTCGCATAACAAAAGAACACTCAACTTCTCTCTTTCAGAAGGCAGGTGGGAATAATATTACCCTTAACATACGTCAGTAGCAAGTCAAAGAACTGTGCACTTTATTCAAAAAGTAAAGTTTTGTGAAATTCTCTCTTTATTTTCCTTATATAGTTGTACGCATGTGACATCATATACTGTAGTAGTCTTCTCTTCCAGCAGTGACTGCGCAGATACTTAAAATATTCGTAACTTTTGAACGGATTGTCCAATTTTCCTCAAACTTTCACTGATGTGTTCTACTAATATTGCTGCATTCTCTCAATCCTTATGTATATGAAGGTGGACTTGTCCTTTAAGATAGGATGACTATAGACACAGCCAAAGTGAAGTTCAATTTATCGAATCCATGGTATGCAGATTAGTATTAGATATCCTCTATTTATTGTCTGAAAAGATCGAAAAATATCAGCCCTTTTTGTAATGACATTGACATCCCAATCAGGTATCGGTTGAGGTATTGAGGGTAATTACATGAGATCAAAAGTGCTGAGGCCCTCGATACTGTCCGCTGGCTTGCCGTACACTGTGGGCGTTTTGCTAATGAAGTCTGGCAATAGTGTTTCACTGGCACCAAGACTGCAAACACGGAGGAGAAATATTCATTTAGTCAAGGACATCTGTACGACTGCATCTACAAACACAAACACACACACATACACACACACACACACACACACATACACACATACACACACACACACACACACACACACATGTATGCATGCATACATCTATGTAATTGATATATTGCATTGCAAACGCCATATTCATGTTTCACTGCTAATACCGCCGTGCATGTTAATTTATATCAGATTGCTGTTGGTGTTGGAGTGCATGCTAATCTATGTAATGTCGCTGTTTTTGCTTTATCATGATTTTGTTCAAGTTTTATTACAGTTGGTTGCTTTTCGTTATGTTGATTTCCAAATGCCCTGAAGGAGACCCGTCAAGATGTCGAAAGCTGATGGCATTAAAAACATTAAACTAACGCTACGTCCGATGGCTACTTCTTCCAGAGCGGCACAGTTAAAGAGAGAGTGGGAGAGAGAGAGAGGGAGAGAGAGAGAGAGAGAGAGAGAGAGAGATGAGAGGGAAGGAGAGAGGGAGAGAAAAAGAAGGAGATAATTATAATGTACTAAGAAAAGAGTGTTTTCCTATTGACTCACCTCCATTCACTTTCTTCATCCCAATCGTTCCACCAGTGTAGATGACAAGAATCTTAGGAGTTTCTTTGGTTTCCATGGTTACACTGTTCACTGCGGCAGTCATCTCAATATTGCGCCTCGTAAATTTACTGTTTAAAACAAAATATCAATTAAAGATACTATTTGAATGATAAAGGTGGTTAATTTTACGTCGACTATCTCAATACTCTGTAACTCTTGCGATCTTTTTAATATACACAGATTCAATTAAAATAACATTTCATTCATTTCATTTTATTTATTTCATGTCATTTCATTTATTAAGTTCCACACATATCACATTTGTGACACACATCTAAAGATCAATGACTAGTAACAGATAATTGAAAATTCAGTGTATACAGACTTTGAATAATATTTCATAATACAAAATGGATTTAAATCAGTCTAGAGTATGTCACACTCATATTGGATAATTAAGATTATGTGAGGGGAAACCACAGAAAAGCAGATGCTTAATTGTACGGGTAGATCCCCAGAAAAAAAAGTCAAACGTAATCACTTACACACACATGCACACACTGCACGCACGCAAGTGCATCTAGACAAGCATGCGTGCACACATAAACCCACAACAAAGAGAACAGAAAGAGAAAACACCAACAAGACTGTCATAGGGACAGCATCAAGAGAAAACTAGAACCGGAATTTGTCAACACTGACAAATTAGGTGATCCGATCTCTTCGAAAATCAATGATTTGAGTCCTGATCCAAATATTCATGACCATACAGGTTTCATCTGTGTTGACGGGACATTGGCCGTGTGATGTTTGGATTCTCATTTAGAAAAGGGAGTGAGACCTGCCATCTTTGGTACCGAATTCCGTATACACTAACGGAAATACAGAATGAAGTATATTTGACCTTTGACCTCACTTTACACACCCAAGATGGCGTCTAAGCAAAAAGTGATTATTTTATGAAATGATTCTTGTAACATGGTCTTTGCGTGTGCAAAATATGGGAAAGATAGGACAGGTATTCACCAAGATACAGGATGAAACATTTATGACCTTTGACCCTAATTTACATACCCAAGATGGTGTCCGATCAAGTAGTTGTTATTTTATGAAATAATGTACGTGACATGTACTAAACTTGTGCAAAATATGGGATTGATAGCCATTGTTGTTGTTCATCTATTGCACAGAAAGTAGTAGAAAGAAAGAAAAATGTGACCCGCTACATCAAAATGATCCTAAAGTCGGGCGAGGTCGATTATTTGAAAATTGCATGACACAATTCCCTAATCTTTCTGCTTTAAATTGATATATAACACATCTTATAAAAATAATCGGCTGCGGAGATATCGATGTTTAAAAGAGAGCATGTCGAGACGTCTGGGGAATCACTGTTTCGAGAAAAGCGCCCTAAAAGTTCTCCTTGCGATGCAATCACGATCAAGGGACACGCAAGTCAGTATTCACCTCCGGACAATAGAAGGTAAGCCCTAGCAACCCCCGAAATGCTCATTCAAACACAGTGTCGGCGGTCTCCTCACCGACCAATCAGTGACCAGGATGCCAGGAGAAGCGGCTGGGCATAGCGCACCCCGCCAGCACGCACCAGTCGACTGGGGAGTGTTGCGAGGCTTCGCGCTTCGGTTAGCGGCAAGCAGCAAACTGACCAATGAGATCACTCTGTACGTTGTTAGGGGCGGAGCCTATCTGTGGCGCTCAATCCAAATGTTCGAACCAGTTTCTGCTTCGTTGAAACGCCAAAAAAACATGGCCCCAGAAAAACGCTATTTTTTGGTCTTTCCTTTCATCATTTTGCTTCAAAATTTCGACAGATGATAGTTGACATGTCAGACTCTAATAATATGTCAAATTCAGAAAATCGTAAGTTTTGACCGATTTTGATGCTTTGACTTCAAACTCGATTTTCACGGCTTTGACCGTGCGCGACTTTAGGACCATTTTGTTGTAGCGGGTCACAAATAAAGAAAAAATTATGTTATTTATAGAAATTGAAGGAGAAGCATAAAAAATCAGAAAAAGATAAAGTAAGGAAAGAGAGATTAAGATTAACTAAAGAAAAAGAAGAAAAAAAGTGTTTAAAAAAATTAAAAACAAATATTGGCAGGGGTGAGCCTCGAACCAGGCACCTTAGGATACGAGTCGGATGCGCTACGCAATGACCTAATTCATTCTCCATAGGCCCTGTGTATTAAGCAGAATGACGCTGCATCGAAGCCTCGTGCCATTTTTAACCAAGTTTTTCGACGTGATGGCCGGACATCATATGAAAAAATGGAGGGCACATTACGATAGCCCAAAGTCTCAGCTACAACATACTAAAATCTGGCGAAATTTACCGAAGCATAAGTGAGCTAGTCCTCGAAAAAGAGAGTCATGTCAATTTTCACTGCCAGAAAAACTGCTCTCCCATAGAGATAACACGTAAACTGGTCAAATTTGACAATATTACTTTCAATCCATTTTTACGAGGTGATGCCGTCATCCAATCAAAATGTTGTAAATATATTAATGAAAGAAAATTTAATAAGCTACAACATACTGAAATCTTGGAGTAAATTGGCAAAGGATAAGTGAGATACGCTCGAGTGAACTTGAAATCTGATGACGTCATTTGAAAATTTACTTTTTTTAATTTATTAAGAAATTTGATATCTTTTAATCATTTTGCCAGCATCGCCAACCCATGAAATAACATGTCCAACTCATCAGCTTTCAGAATATGTAAAGAAAATGGGGGGGTTACCGTCCATCCTGACGAGTAAAATCGGATTTAAAATTGGCGTTTTTTTGGCATCGTTGCACTGTATAATCGCCATTGACGCTCGCGCGGAATTTCAAATTTGACGGCCTGTATGACGTCATATCGTGTCGGATTGACTTGAAACTTGGTAGAAATATTTCTTGACATTTTAGGCATCCGATAAGTGTAAAAAACGGGAAATTTCTATTGCATATGAGCTTGTGTGTGCGAATATGCGCGCGCGCGTACGCGTCCGTTGAATTTTTTAAATTTTTCAAAAAATGCTTCAAATGCTCCGAAACGTGTGCAAAAAAATTTTGAGCTCGATTTGAGCATACAAATATTTCAACGCGCGCGTACGCGCACGTTTTAAGAGAAAATATGAATTTTGAGAATATGAGTAGAATGCGCATAACTTGAAATATAGTTGCACTGTGTATCCCCATTGACGCACGCGCGGAATTTTGAATTTGACGGGCCCGTATGACGTCATATTGAATCAGATCGACTTGAAACTTGGTAGAAATATTCCTTGACATTTTTGGACATCCGATCCGTGTGAAAAAGTTGAAAATTTCTATTTTCATATTAGCTGTGCGTGCAAATATGTGCGCGCGCCTACGCGTCCGTCCAATTTTTTCAATTTTTCAAAAAAATGCTCCAAATGGTCTGAAACGTGTGCAAAAAAATTTGAGCTCGATTTGAGCATACAAATATTTTCAACGCGCGCGTACGCGCACGTTTTAAAGAGAAAATATGAATTTTGAGAATATGAGTAGAATGCGCATAACTTGAAATATATGTGACGTAAATTTCATTGAAAAATTCCATTCCATTGATGAGATATGATTGAGAATGTGTTTTCATATAATGACGTCCATAGTGACGTCACGGTCGACTGATCACTGTGATTTTATTAGACCCGTCGTCTTTGGGACATGATACATATATGGTATAAGTTTGAAATTGATAGGAAGAACACTGTCTGAGCTAATCGATACACAAATTTTGTCCAGAAATAAAGAAAGAAGAAGAACCACCAACAAAGAATCCGTACAGATACAGAAGGTGATCCGAGAGGATACTCTGATCACCTAATAATGTGGGTGCCTGTGTGCTGGGGCTGTGGCAGACAGCCACACACAACCCAAGCAACACACAACGTCTGCCAAGCAGACAATAAGGCTGAGAGGTCATAACCTATCCGCTAGCATCGTGCGACTCTCTTGTCTCATTGTCACAGATAATATTACATTCAGTTGTAGTTACATGTAGTGTTATTGTACACAATACATATATATAATTGGTCGAGTCTTTGTATCTACATAGCCTATATAATAACTTTTGAAAAAAAAATCATCAAATATCTATAACAACAGGGAAACTTCCTGTTATAATTCAAGTAGATAGCTCCCTGTAGCTGTTTGATAACGTCCTACAATTTGTCATCAAAATTACTTTAATGGCAGTGTAATGCTACTTTGTTACTGGCATGAACACTGCACTTTTCGATAATATTATGATTAATCTATATATATATATATATATATATGTATATATATATATATATATATATATAGATATATATATATAGATATGTGTGTGTGGTTTGCGTTTGTATCTTGTCCTTAAATCAGGTTCCTTGATTTTGTTTTTGTTTTTGTTTTTGGAGGGACTCCATACTGAGTGTTTAAAAACTTGAGTTTTTGAAAAGTCACCTAAATTAAAGAAATGTGACAGTTAAAATGCACAATCAATTTCTGCACAACATAATTTCACATCCCTTAAAAAGTGGCTATACTGATTATCCAAGCATAATATTATTTTTCGCAGATCTTTTAATGTCATATGAAAGAATAGACCTTCAGTCATCTTTTAAACGTTTTCTGAAAGCAATACATTATTTTTTTTTTGAGGGGGGGGGGGGGGGCTTTCCAAAGCTCTTTTTTTTAAGGCTCCTTCAAAACATTCTAGTTCGATTAGAAATTCTAAAGACAGGCATTTGTTACAAACCTGGGACTGTATAGTTACAAAGTCCTACTAGCCTACCTTAAAACTGCCCCAATTTTTACACGTGGATGGACAATCTTTCACGTCTGGCTCCAGAAAGATTTGGAACCAACGCCTTCATTTCATACAAAACTAAATCGAGAATATAGATATCTGTTACACAAAGATATTCAAAAGGTTTGTAATGAAAAAAGAAGCTTTTGTTCAACTAATGTGAAATTCATACATGGCAACAGTTCCATATCCCTCTGCTCATTTCTACACTGCAAGAGGTATGTAGGCCCTACCCTTTCTTTCCTCTGCCAAATACGCGGTACTTTATTCAAACGGAACTCCTGCATCAAAGAAGAGATATAACTGGAATGTAAAGTTACAGGTTGGATGGCACGCATGAACGCCAAATGAGTTGACCCTTTTTCCTGGTAAAGCACATCCGGGTCTTAAAGGTCCTGTTTACCTTTGGGAGCAGTGATTTAAAAACATTTGAAGATGTCACACTTGATGCATATGTGTAGGTCTGTTGTATCACAAAACATCCTACCATATAAAATTTTCGCAATAAAGCCTAAAATATAAGGAGATGTCAGTATTTGTCTTAATAAACCATAACTACGGACGGGTTTAGTCTGGAAACATTTTTGTTATAACTATTGTTCACAATTTGTGTATTTAACAGTACTTAACATCGATAATACGGATTTGAATTTTACAGTAGTTGTTTCTATCCTACCTCACCATTTCAGAACTATTTTAAAGCACTAATGATGGGTTTTCGTTTTATCTGCAAATGGTAAATTATGCCTTTAAGCAGTGTTAAGTCTTCTCAAAGAAGACAAGGACCGTTCTGCAGTGGCAAACAGACACATACACTCAAAAGTTTCTCTACCTACAGCAGAGATTTCTAGTTTGCTTAGATGACTTATCGAGGACTCTCGCTACATCTCTTGTATTGTCTACAGCCTAACCTTCACAGAGAACACGGATAAACTTTATACAATCTTTTCACAATCGGTGAAAACCTTCAAGCACTGAAAGAGACCATTTTACGAATTCTTTTCAAAAGTGGAAATGCAGGATACAGATGATAAGATCACAATGTAAAAGTTTTGTTTGTACTTTTTATATGACATTCCTGGGCCTTTCATAATGACGAAATCAGCCTTTTGAATGGGCATTTTGTAGGTAAGAAGGATGGCGTCCTTGGTAATCCGTATTGAGAATGATCATGACAATATTGTTCTTCAATTCTCCTTAAAAATGTATTCATCCGAGCGCAATTTCCAAGTTTAGGAATAATAGGTCATTCATATGTATGAAAGGCTGAAAATCTTTATCATGAAACTGCAGCGTGGCAGGATGTGTTTTGACCTGATTTTGAAAGAAAAAAAAAAATCAGTATTCATTGATTCCAGTGGTGCAAAATAATGTACAGTTAGATGCACAGTATTATTGAAACTGAACGCAGGTCATGATTTTAAGATATACAGTATGTCCCCCAAAAATACAATCAGATTTTCACATTGATAACACCCAATATGATTAAACTATCTAAATGCTACTACAGGGTCTTAGAATATAACACCTTAGCTCTATTTTGCAGAAAACCCTATTCAATTTGGTTAAGCGGTCACAGAGACATGTGGATTCTTGTAAAGCATGTCATGAGTCTGATTCTTCCGAGTTTAGCACTTCGATGCTCTTGTGTGTGAATACAAATTCCATGGACAGAACTTGGAGGGAAGAGATTCTGATTCTCGATATCCTCTACAAAATTCCCCATTTCTCTTTGACCACTGAAGCAAATCGAATATTTTTTCTTTGTAAGATATGGGCAATGAGTTATAGTTTCATACCCTGAATTTTTATTCAGATTGAGTCACTATGAAGTATTTGTAAAGATATCATTGCGGAGGGTACCGTCATGACCGTTGTATTTTTTTTTTAAGGGGGGGGGGGGACATATGGTAGAGTTTGTACGATGTAGATTCATAAATGGGATCATGCTGGCCTCATTGAATTCGATAATCTACAACATGGTATGATATGTCAAGGAGCTGATAATCTACAACATGGTATGATAATTATGTCAAGGAGCTGATAACCTACAACATGGTATGATATGTCAAGGAGATACTGAAACTGGCAAGGGTGCATCCTAGGCTGAGTTTGTGGAGACCATCACACTCATGATACTGCTACATGCTTATAACCCCTATAACCGCAGACCACGCACAGGTCATTGCACAATAAAAGTTAAGTAAAGTTACCTGTCTTGTATCAGCAAGACTTCTTTCTTCTCTAGGTAAGAAGCAGGCATCAGATGATAGGTTTTTGCCCCCCCCCCCCGCCCCCACTCCCAAAAGTCAGGAGCGCTGCAAGCAACAACTGCTGCTGAAGCGACTATTCAATTCAATTCAATTCAGTTCATTTCAATTCAATTCAATTCAATCCAATTCAATTCATCAATTCAATTCAATTCAATTCAATTCAATTCAATTCAATTCAATTCAATTCAATTCAATGAATGCCTAGCTGGGAATTAAGTATGTATTATAGTGCCACGTAATTTGGCTTTCGCAGTATATTTAATTGATTATAGGATCTCAATGATTGTCTAGATATCACTGCAATAAAAAAAAAATGTGGTTATGTGTATAGGTAAGAATAAAAGTCATACTCTCATACTGTCATGTTTAGTGACGCAATAAATCAAGATCCCTGTATAGCATCGGACAAGATTGGTTTTAGATAAACCAAGCTATACTACAGAACCTGGAGAAGATGATATATTTTGCAAGCTATACCTACCCTGCCTCTTAGAGCCTTTAACTTAACCAAGCAGCAGTACCTTAAAAGCAAACAACAAAAATGATTGTATAAGATTTGTTTTGAAATACACTAATATCTACAACTTTATGTCTCTATACAAGGACAATTTGGAACTTTGGCCGTAATGGAATACGAACGCAAATGTGTGCAATTTTTTGTTCGTTTGATGGCTTTCTTTTTATAGCGTTCTTGGCCCCATGTGATTGATTCTCTGTCATGACCCTTGCTTTCTTAGAATCACCAAAGAGGGCGTCTTTTGACTAAAGATAATTCCCCCGGAATAATGTCAAAACATAAGAAGTAAAACCAAAGCAATGATTTATGTCTTTATGTCTTACAACCAATGACAAACACCTCAAACATTCGACGATAATGCTGAATGTATAGAACGTAGGAATATTTTTTTCTTTTTATCACTGCTAACACCTAAATCAATTCGATCAACATTTTAGATCAAAAGAGCCTTGTTCAAAATGTTATGATGCTAAGAATGTGTCTACTGTGATCAAAGAGAAATGTGACTGAGCTTTAAAGAGTTTTGAAATGTGTATCACTAAAATTGTTGTTCACATTGGTTGATTGATGACATATGCACACTTTGATGTCAATCTCTCAATCGATTTCCATAATTTTTATACCTAATGTGATGCATTTTGTCTTTTCGTCATTTCTTGATGCTAATGTATTTATGTTTATCGTTTGATGATGTTATGTATATTATCATAGGTTATCTGTTTCTTTCTGATGAATTTAAAATAGTTATATGAATTTGAAGAGAATTATTGTGGTATGTTTGTCTATTTTTCTCAAGTTTTGTGAATAAAACTTTTAAAAAATTATAATTGCAATCAGACGTCTTTGAAAAAAATGAATAATAAATGAATTAGCACATAACTCATCTGTCTTCTGAGTCTACAAACAAAATGTAGTCCCTCTAGATTCTCCGGATAGCGTGTCAAGATCTTAGTTGTCAAACCTTACCTTAATCCTCTTCTTCTCAGACCCGAAGAAGGTCGGGAAGGAGAGAACTTTATCTCGTCTCCTCCGGGGCACTTTTAAAATTAACCGCAGACTTGCCATAACCTCAGTACACACTTAGATTTAGACCATCCCGCGGTCTATGTTTGAGCATGCTTTACAATTACTGCTTTATTTGCTAGTTTATTCATGTGTTACAAATTGTCCCGTTTACAGTGTATTCATACTCTGTAATGAGTAATAATGATATACCTAAAAATTGAAAAGCATATCCGCAGGCCATTAGTGGCACGGGGTTTAAGATGAATCTTGGGTATTGTTGTCCCACTGTTGATAATGGCGGACATTTTTTTTTTTTTTTTTTTTTTGCGCTTGAAGCCTTTGTGTTAGCATGTATTACGAGTAGGTTAAGTATACAGCTGTGTGTTTTGTACAGATGCAAATCGAATCGTACTACTATCGTGCATCCTCAATTACATTGTATATCCTGTCCCATATACTGCACAATACATACATACATACATACAATTTCTATAGCGCCGTTCTCCACTTTGATTAAATGCTCAAGGCGCTTTACAATTGTACATCAAAGCAAACAGACTGAAGATACAAGTACATCACAGTAATAGAAGAAGGATGAAGAAGCAGAAAAAAAAAAGACATGAAAGTCTGTGTTCAAAAGACACTGGTCTTCAAAATGCACTGCTAAACAGATATGATTTTAAATTACTCCTGAAAGATGTTATAGAGCTCGAGTCTTTCAGCTCACGAGGAAGTGAATTCCACAGTGTTGGTCCAGCGTGAGCGAAAGCTCGTTCCCCCCAAGATTTCCTAGAAAACGGAATATGTAAGAGACCTGAAGTTGAGGATCGAAGAGTTCGTGAAGGTTGGTATTGACGAAACAAACAAACATTGTACTCAGCCAAATTCTCAGCCATATCGAGAGAACAAACAAGGAGTAAGTCGAAAATAAAGTAAGTTACTAGAATTCCACCAAAAATGGTATCCGATAAATTGTGCTTGAGGGCCGCTATCAAAAAATATTCTCAATTCCAGTGACACTTCAGGTTAAAATCCCTGTAGAGTATCAGACGAGGAAGATTGGTCCTGTATAAACAAAGCTAATATAAGATCCTAGAGAAGAATAGAACGATGGTATGGGTTATGCACTTTACAAGCTACAATAAGGAGATGTGCATTTTGGACAACCTTACTTACAGATATTAGTAGTGTCTTTGCAAAATATATATCGCAAAAAAAAAAAACTAATATGGGTGTTATGTCATGATGTCTCGATGGAACAATTTTAAACTTTGGCTATAGGGTGAATTTCTTCTCATCATTACCCTCTCATGATAACCGCAGTGTACCATATCTTTATAAAAACTATGAATTCGAATATGAAACTAAATGCATTATTATGTTCAGGGTTTTTTTTTTTTTTCTCCATCCTGCTAAATGCACTATAGGTCACGACATATGTAGGTTTCCTGGGCTGTCACGTGTTCAAGTATCCGCTTATAGTGGCAGTCCTTCTTCTGTATAATTTCTTAATAGGTAATTACTTGCATTTTTTTTGTATTTCTTGGAATAAGCGAAATTGGCATCTTTTGGCTGAAAATGATAATCAACCCATACAGGAAGGAATTCAAAATATGATAAAACCAGAGCCATGACGTGCGTTGCACATCCAATCATAATCGCCTCAGTGGTCGATAATGCTAACATGCATAATGCATAACATGCATAACATGTATGAAACAGCTCGATCTTCTTCTTTGAAGTATAGAAACCCCCATTCCAAATGTTATTATTTTGAGCATATGTCAAAGTAGCATCGACATTTTCCCCCTTTTTTAAAGTGTTCCTGATATTAAACCTAACTAAGCCCCCCCCCCCCATTTCGCGCAATTTCTCACCATCGCAAAAAGTTACCGCACCACTTTTTTTTTAGAGTCTCCCAAATGTTTTGACACCAAATTCACGTTGTTTTGAAGTTACGCATATGTATATCAATTTACACATAGTGATTATACTCAATAGCAGACACATAAATGCACACACAATCTCGTCATGGTCTTAATGGCCAAGTTCGACAAAGATTATCTTTTTCCCAAACAAATCAACGCATTACCCTGAAAACAAGATTACACAAATGATCTCTCTTTCCTCACACACTACATAGTTATTCAGAAAGAAGCAGACATCCAATTATGGTATATCACATTATCAAACCATCGGAACCTTACCTTTATATGGTCTGAGCTGAATTCCGGATTACAGGTTTCCTCAGGACCGAGGTTTCAGTCAGGAGCCAGGAACAAACAAGTGACTCGAGTTCAAGATATTCCATATTTTTGTCTCAGAAACAATGTAATTTTTACATCCTGGTCACAAAGAGATATGAATATCAAGCTCAAGTTTATGCCACGATTGTCCCCCTCATTGGTTGTTGTATTACGTCCGGATTACAAACTCCACTCAGCCTTGAATACAGAACTAGAGTCAACCAATAGCAACTCTCTATAGGGATCGCTAGTGGTGGTTAGCTTCAAAATTCCCCGAAAGAAAGATTATGATGTCATAGTACAGTACACACCGTCGCGAGATTAGCTTTAAACTGTAAAAGGGGGAATGGAACCTAAATTTATATGTGTATTGAGAGAACGAAGTGATGAAACTAGAACTCAACTGTGAAGTTCGAGGAAACTCGGGCAATCCATTGCCACATCAGTGACGACGCATTAAAATGTGAAGAGAATTCAACACACATTCTCAACATTATTTAGTAAATATCATGAAACTTGGCGTCACACATAATTTCTTGATTATGCTATTATATGTGTATACATACATGTATTTCGATTATGTATATTACTTTTAAGCACATGTTTTGTACATATACACTTATATATTCCTGAGAATATTTCTGTGATATTAATGTGACTAACAAAATACATGGCGAGGGAACATGCAAGTTATGCTGAGTCGGGGGGGGGGGGGGGAGGAGGTGCATTTCAATGTCTTTTGTTAAACTTTTCAGTACCTTAGCAATGATTGACAGATGAGGTCATCTGAGGAATATTGGTTTTGAAGGATTTTTTTTTTTTTTTGGCGTTCCCAAGTAATCTGAAGAAAAATAGGAAAAAAAATCATTACAAATGTATGGAATATGTTTCTAGATATTCGTTCCACCGCAAAAGAGATGTTGAGGGTATCACAAATCAACACAAATCAACATGCATTTGGATTTCAGGGGCCCTTTAAGGACGGGCCTCGTAATCACCGGCCCGTGACTGACAACCAACTAACGTTTAGATCATTATAGTAGTCGGCGACCAGTCGGTGACTAGTCGCCGCCTATAGTTTTCGCTTATAACGCGACCAAAGATTAGATATCAATAAAACCTTCGGATGGGTTATGGACCCCGTATTCACCGGCCGCGGCACTGCAACGACGATATGTTTTGTGCTGACATGTGCGCTGGCAAAGCAGGCAAGAAAGTTTGTGCGTGGCGCGTGCCTGGAAGGCAACATGGCGTTTCGTCAGCCGTTTTCAAGCGAAGATCGAGGCTTTATGGTCCTTACTTTAAGAGTGGATATGTAAATGTGTGCATATTATAGAACTTACATGCCACAATTCAGTTTGGACTAAAGCGCCGCATCTACGCCCCTATCACATTTTGCCAGATAGGTCAACCGTTCAAGAAACGGGCGACATGTGTTCATCCGTTGTTCAAATCGTTAGTCCGGTGGACAAAATGATGTAAAGTTTCCGTTTTAGAGGGGAGTACATGCACAGTCTATATGATAGGGGCCGAATAAAATGAAGAAACAACGCACCTGGGGTGATTGTGCGCAGGGTAGTGGAACGTGCGCAAATGCATGAGAAATGAATATGAACCGCATGCCCTTGGGACAAAACGCACGATTAACAAACGGGTGACGCATAAAACGTATATCGAACGTGAGAGATCCATTCATATGACGGCTATCGGGCTATAAATACTTCCATCATCTTGGGTCGTTCTGGCTCTATTACCTCTACACTTCACTTCACATCTCATCAGCTTCTATCAATAAGCCAAAGGGATCGAAAGCAAATACTTGGCTTTTTCCTCAATATGTGGCTTCTTTTGCTAGACCTTTGAAACTACTTTCTTAATTATTTGGTCCCAAATATCACTTACATGCAGGTTCATCCAAAAGTTTCTCACTTTACACAAAGTCACTTTCATACATGCCCGGTGTTACTTAAAAATATCAAGAGTTCTCTATGTTTTCTCTTCTTTGATTTTTTCCAGATGTTTTATTATGGTGATTAACAGCTGGATCAACATTGATTTCCTCAAGTAAAGACACATAATTATTCTCCATTGAACTCATCCAGTGCATTAGAAGATCATGAGGTCAAAGAACATTTTACTTCTTCTCTCGTGTCGCTACACTTTTCCCAGCCACTGCAGAACACAGGCTCTGGCACATGGGGTGTAATCGTGGAGATCATGTGATGTACAGGGTTGTTGTAGCAGGGTGCAGTTTAGTAGGTGTTCCATTGTCTGGGGAGCCTCCCCGCAGTCGCATTCTGTGGATCCATCATGGTTGTATCCCCATTTCTGCATCAGGGCTTTGCATCTCCCAACTCCAGTTCTAAGGCGATTCAGGCAGCGCCAATTTTGCCATGGCTCATTGGCACCTGTTGGGAGGGATTCCTTTGGCTCAAAAGAGAGGTTATGGGGTTTCTCCTGTAGATGTTTTGACCAGGCTTCTATCCTGCAGCTCTGGGGATTGCCATCCAGGGGGTGTACTGAGTGTAGAAAACTCTTCCTGGATTTTAGCCTTTTTGGTGGAGGAACATGCTGGAAAAGTGGATGGCGACTGTCATCTTCCTGTTTTGTGCGTTCCACTCTTGAAGATACATCTCTTCTGACTGTAGGAGGGGCAATTCCACACAGCAGGTAGAGGTCATCAATTCGGGTAGGCTTGAGACAACCAGAGATGGCCCTACAAGCTGTATTTAGAACAGGGTCCAGCTTCTTGGCATGTGAGGAACGTCCCCAGACAGGGCATGCATATTCGGCTGCAGAGTAACACAGGGCGAGGGCAGTGCTGCGGATGGTTCCTGGGTCTGTTCCCCACTTGGAGTTTGCCAGCTTTCTCAAGATGTTATTCCTGGCTCCCACCTTTGCCTTTGTCTTGCTGACATGGTCCTTGAAACTGAGAGTGCGGTCTAGAGTGACTCCTAGATACACTGGTTTGTCTATGTGTTCTAGTCTCTTGCCATACCAGTGGACCTTCAGTTTGCGGTTTGCATCACGACTCTTGAGATGGAAAGCACTGACTTGAGTCTTATCTGGATTTGCCCGAAGATGGTTTACAGCATAGTAGGTGGTCAGGCCCTCTAGTGCTTCACTTAGCGTTCTTTCATGATCCAGAAATGACTGGGACTGAGAGGCTATGCACAGGTCGTCTGCATACAGGAAGCTCCTGGTCTTCTGGTGGATGGGTTGATCAGTATAAATGTTGAACAAGAGTGGAGCAAGAACGCTGCCTTGCGGAAGCCCATTTTTCTGTCTGCGCCATCTGCTTCGATCTCCACTGAGATCAACAAAGAAGCGTCTGTTCTCCAGCATGTTTTGGATCAGAGAAGTCAGGCTGGCATCATGTGTAATCTTGTACAGCTTCTGCACGAGTACTCTGTGGTTGACTGTATCGTAAGCTGCAGACAAGTCAACAAAAGCAGCACCAGTTATGAGTCCCTTCTCATAACCATCCTCAATGAATTGGGTTAGGTTAAGCAGTTGGCTTGTGCAGGACTTTCCAGGTCTGAAACCCGCTTGCTCAGGGATCAGCTGCTGATCAATAATGGGTGCCATGCGATTCAGGAGTAGTCTCTCAAACAGTTTGTATGTATGACAGAGCAGAGAGATGGGTCGGAAATTCTTCGGGATGGCAGGATCTTTGCCAGGCTTCAGGATAGCCACAATCTTTGCCCGCCTCCATATCTTAGGTAGCTTGTTGGTTATCAGACAGCTGTTGAACAGGTCTAGAAGCCACTTGAGAGCCACTGGTCCTAGGTGTTTAACTTGTTCACACAGGATGTCATCAAGACCAGCTGCTTTGTTGTTTTTCATTGTCTTGATGCCAACAATTAGCTCGTTCATTGTGAAGGCTCTGGTGAGGTCAGAACATTCCTTGTTTTCTTCAGATGGCTTTGGTAGTTTAGTTCTCCGAGGATGATGGTTTGGGTTTCCCCGGCTATTCAAAAGGAGTTGATGAGCGACTTGATCTGCTGTGACTTCAGAGCGTGGTTGGGCTTTCGTGTAGTCATTTCCCAGCTTCCTAATTGTCTTCCACGCTTTTCTGCTACTGTGAGACATATTGGTAGACTCGATCAATTCTTGCCAGCTCCTTCGCCTCTCTGACGACACTGCATCGATAAGACTTTCCCCAACTTCCAAAGTATCATCTCCAAAGGGGTTTGCCTGGAAGAGATTGATATACTCCTTGTAGAGTTGCTTTGCTTCAGTTGATAAGCCAGGGATGTAGTTTTTCCGGCATCCTCTAGGGATGTTTTACTGCATTCAAATATCAATTTCAAGTTGGGACATGGACTCAAGGTTGTAAGCAGTCTCTCTTTTCTCTCAAACAGTTTCTATGATACATCAATTCTAATGCAGGACAGTAAGATGATTCATTTAGATTTCCTAATGCTATGTGAACCTTGTCACCATGGGTTTTAACTTTGATGACATAGATCTTCCTCTCATTGTCTCATTTTCAACTCAAAGTTCACTACTTCTAGCATCAGAGCAATGGAAGTCATAACTTTTAGCCAATGAATATCAAACAATTTATCTCAGCCGATGCCCAGTCACATTGTATGTGCTTCATCGCCTCGTGACAGCGAATCTGACCACGGCTGCATTTTTACTTAAATCAAGAAAATTGAGAAAGACAATTTTTGCTACATCATTTCATACAAAGAAACGGTTATCCATATTACCATTTTATTGATTTCATTTACGTTTTTTGAAAGGGGAGGCCGGGGGTGTCAGAATCGTCATTCAAGAAAAACAAAAGACAAGAGAAATATCATTAAAAAAGTTTCCATATTTTTGAGGTGTGATTTTCCGCTGAAAGTGAAAAACAAGCAAAATCCAAACAAAGACAAGAACAAAGTCCTCATATCTTTGCTGCTACATCCATCCCACCTAATGTATTTCATGCCAAAAAAAAAAAAAAAAATGGGGATGCAAACATAAGATTCCTGTAAAGTGGATGGGTGGGGGTGGGAAGAGAAAGCCCTCCACCAAGCTCCTCATCTAACCCTTTTTAATGATCTTCTTAGAGAGAAAGAGAGAGAGAGAGTGTGTGTGTGTGTGAGAGAGAGAGAAAAAAACCAGACACGGATTGAAGGGTCTGCTAAAGTGTCTGTTGTCTCTGAGGGTTTCTTATTAAAACTGGTCGTGCTGGTTGGTACCATGTTACCGATTCCTGAAAGCATGTGTATACCACCAGCTACTACAGACTGCCGTGGAAAGACTATGCAGGGTTTTGGCACCCCATCTTCGTGCATACAATTCATTTACAAATTGGTTTTCAAACATCGCTCCGGCAACAAGTGCACGGTGCAGTCTTCAATATTGATAATGCTTGCAACCCATATTTGACGGGGCTCACTACTACAGGAAATGACTGCAACGTCCATCCCAGAGGAATTAACTATTTACTTTGTAAGCCTGCGGGAGTGAGGGGGGGGGGGGGGGTGCATGTTTTTACGTACATCGAAAGTATACTTGTCGGAATGAGCATGTATTTGTTATGATGACTTTACGTAGGAGCCGCGAGTGTGCTTCTAATTTTGTATTTTCTTTTTTTTTCATAGGGGGTTAAAACTATTGCAGTATTGATGGTGACGTCCATGAATTTCATGAGTTTTCAGCTGCTATACTGATTCACTGCGTTCATGGTGTGGTTCGTAAAACGAGAGGTGATCGGTAGCGCGTGACTGACACAAAGCGAACAACAACAGCAATGATGATAATAAAGGGAATTCTAAATGACAATGATACATTATCAATTTTCTCTTTCAGGGATATGACTTGCACATCGCGAGGAAATTGATGATTCAAACCATTTTATCAGCCGATGTGGTTCAACTCTGTTCTTTAGCTGTATCATATCTATGTTCGTTTTGTTCTTGTTTTTTATTGTGTGCATATGTAATGTAATGTATATCAACGCAGGGCTCCCTTGTAAATCAGGCCTTTGTGGAACTGAATGTTACTACACTACTTTTAAAGAAGACTTAATAAATTAATGAATAAACTCACATGGCTTTTGCAACATGTGAAAAAATAAAGAAGTGGATAAACTGAATAAGATAAATTGGCAATTGTTTCCCATGACAGCAAAATCAAAACAGAAAGCACCATTTGAATTTTCGTACAGTATCCGAGTACCACTTAGATGGTAAAATGTTACGAGCATGAAAACAAACTCTTTCTGTGTCAGGTCCCACAAGTAAAAAAAAAAAGCAATGCAGAATAACTACCATCCTTTCTCTTGTACCTGACCCTCCCTCATGTATAGTGTAATATGATAGTCACTCTGCATCGCAAAACCATACAAAGATTTCAATTTCAGGGCAGATTTTGAAAGAGCAGACTCTAGGCTTTACAATAATATGTAGCTCAATTGAAATGGACTAAATATCTAAATACTGGAAAGAAAGCACACAAAATGGAAAAGTGTGAAGCGAGAAAAGAGGCTCTTAAGTACATGATTTATTCAAGTGGTGAATATTTTATACCAAACCGTGCTGGCTGAGCGATGAATGGGACCAAAAAAGAAAAGAAAAAAAAAGACAGGATATAAACCACGGGAGCAACAACAATGAAGGGATTATCAGATTAAATTGAGATTGAGCACGCTCTTTTAACACATTCGGTCCATGATGAATGCCAACGTTCAAAGCAGTAGCATTGTCCCTTCAAAAGTGATCAGACTTGAAATTGAAGAGTATGCAAAGGTTTATCAAAAAATGAAAAGGGGTCTCTGAAGACATACTTAATCTCACTACTCTACCATAAAGTGTTGTCGAAAAACTGCTGAAAATGCACTTTCCCAAGCATTTTGTAATCCCAAACTTAAGAAAAATGTGTAGAAAAAGGATAACGCTTTCAGAAGATATGAAAACTTAATATATTGACTTTGTTGACCCGTTTCACTCTTTTTTGAGTCCTCACGTATCAAATGGTGCGACTTTTTGTTCGCTTTGTGATGCACGGTCACGATAGGTTGAAAGGAAAGCAAAACCCAAAGAGAATGTAGATTGAGTGAAAGCAGCAAAATTAGTAGGACACATTTGTGAAAGTTTGAGGAAAATCAAAAAAAAATTGTCTTGATGCAAAAGTTATGAATTTTTAAAGTTTTGGTGGTGACACAGCTGGATGAGGAGATGTTATGATGTCATGTGTCGACAACAATAGATTATAAAGAAAATAGAAAGGGACTTCCAAAAAAAAAAAATCAATTTTCTACCATAATAAAAAAGTTCTAGACTCATCGCTTTCAGAAAGCAAGGGGAATAATTGCTACCCTTAACATATGTCTGTACCAAGTTGATGGAATGTGTAATTTCCATAAAATATGATTTTTTGTGTAATCCCATTATTTTCTTTATATTGTTGCACTGTAAAAACATCGGTGTTAGATTTAACACCATGGGTTATAATCTAACACCGATCAAACTTCAATAGAGGACCACACCCACAGGTGTAGAAAATGCACTGTGATGGTGTTGAAAAATATTCACCTGACACTTCGTGGTGTTAATTTGACACTGTACTGTGGTGTTATATTGACACTGTACTGGTGTTAATTCAAAAATGACACCACATGGTGTTGATTTGATATTTGTTGGAGTTAATATCAATGGCTTAACACCCGTCCAGCTTCAATAAAAGACCACACCAGCTGGTGTTACTGTGGTGTAAATTTATTTTCACATTTTTTCAAAAATCTTTTTTTTTTTAATCAAAAATCAACAAGAGGTGCAGTTACTAAGAAACTCTTCAAAAAAACAGTTTTATATTTTGAAATGACACCCGGAGGGGTTAATTTAACACAATAAATGAGCACCGAAAATTTAACACCGGCTCGGTGTTCACTATTTAACACCGGACTTTTGCAGTGTGATACTGTGTTGCTAGCAGATAATGAACAAGACCTGAAAACAATTGTTGATGTAATATACCGCCAAAGTAAGGCACTTGGCTTGGACATGAATGTGAAAGAGACCAAAACATGGTAATATCTCGAAAGATGGAAATACCATGGTAAACATCTCTATCAGCAACACTCTCCTTGAACAAGTCAGTGAATTCACATATTTAGCACAAAAAGTTAATGAAGATGGGAAGAATGGCGGAGAAACATTAGGAGAAAAATTGGCACGGCTCTAACTTTACGCAAATGAGTAAAGTGTTAACATCAAGGAAGATATCTACTGCAACCAAGCTTAGACTAGTAAAATGTTACATGCATTCAACTTTCCTTTACTGTTGTGAAACATGGACATTGTACTTGGACAAATATTTTGGTCATGTTAAAAGACAGCAGAACATCCCCAAAAGTGTACTGGAAGGGAATATAGAAGGCAGGAGATGCAGAGGACGCCAGCGCAGTGTGTGGTGTAACAACATAAAGGAGTGGACAGGAAAGAGTGTGGCCGCATGTAGTAAGGCGGTCATGAAAAGAACAGAGTAGTGGTCCATATTAGGGCTCACACGGGTAAATAATTCCCCATAGAGACGTGTGTTAAAATTCAAATTTCAAAAAAAAAAAAAAAATTCTGTAAAATAGCTGGGAGAAATGAGGTGTTTCAGCTTCACTAACCTGGATAAGTGTTATATACCCTTTCATCCATCAAATTTTTCAGGGTGGGTTCTTCTGCTCAAATTCTGTCCAAGGGTGTGCAAAGCCAGACTACGAGTTCTTGTCACTCAAAAAAGTCACCTATTTGCCGTACACGTACCCAATAAAATATGGTCCCCTCAAATTCCATCAGAAAAGCTTTCATCTTCCAACCAAAATGCAGTTTGTAGAGGAATTCATACTCAATATCTACAGCTATTCAGTTTTTTTTGCCAAACTGCATCATTGATTTTTAATCATCTTTTTTCTTTATTTATTTTGGTATCTTTGGTACGAATTTGTGAAGGGGTCTGGAACAGTCTATTTTATTTACAGGTGTGAGCCCTATAGTGTAGATCATATTTCTCATTTGACTTTTTAACATCATAAATGTGTTGATGACATTTGCCCCTACTTCATATGGGGAATTACACATTCAAGGGTTATAAAGCTTCTCAAAGGGACGCTTTTGAAAATCATGCCCTTTGGGGTTTTCTTCAAAAATAAATCTTGCAGTGTTGATCAGTTCTTCATAAGATGAATACATAGAGGCAGGCAGTTATCCTTGATTATTTGGGTGTCATCATCACCTTATTGCCTACTTTAAGTACTTTAAAAGACTTTGTTTTGTCAAACAAACTAACTTTATGTATTTTGAGCTGTCTCAGTGGTAGCAAAAACAAAGAAATACATTAAAATGATACAGTCATTCAAAGTTGTGTGATATTGATGGTTGCTATAATATACAGATCTAGTACCACGACAACATAATAAGAAAACAAATTGTAGCCAAGCAGAGTGGGGGGTGGGGGGTAGAGGAGAAGGGTAGAGGGGGGTAGGAAGGAGAAGGGGGAGGGTAGGAAGGAGAAGGGGAGAGGGGGAGGAAGAGATTTGACTCAATAGATCAACATAAACCAGCAGAACTTGTATAGTAATATGAATACTTCCCATAGACTTGTGTGTATTGAGTGCGTTCTCTATAATGGCTCACACGGGTAAATCATTCCCCACAGAGACGTGTGTTAAAATTCAAATTTCAAAAAATTCTGTGAAATAGCTGGGAGAAATGAGGTGTTTCAGTCTCACTAACCTGGATAAGTGAGATATACCCTTTCATCCATCAAGTGGGTTCTTCTGCTCAAATTCTGTCCAAGGGTCCGCAAAGCCAGACTACGAGTTCTTGTCACTCAAAAAATCACCTATTTTCCGTACACGTACCAAATGAAATATAGTCCCCTCAAATTCCATCAGAAAAGCTTTCATCTTCCAACCAAAATGCAGTTTGTAGAGGAATTCATACTCAATATCTACAGCTATTCAGTTTTTTGTCAAACTGCATCATTGATTTTTAATCAAATTTTATCTTTATTGATTTTGGTATCTTTGGTACGAATTTGTGAAGGGGTCTGGGACAGTCTATTTTATTTCCAGGTGTGAGCCCATTATAGTCGCCAACCTTCGGACTGTCTATTGTAGTCTCCTCATCCAGCGGTTCCAACACACGCACACGCACACACACACACACACACACACACACACACACACACACACACACACACACACACAGAAAATTCATAACTTTTGCATCGATTGCCAGATTTTTCCTCAAACTTGCATTGATGTGTTCTACTAATGTTGCTGCTTTCACTCAATCCACATTTCTCTTTGGGTTTGGGTTTCCTTTAAACGGAATGATGCCCATGGGGATGATTGCTTAAATTGACTTAAATGAAGAAAATTGAGTGAGACAATACCTACACAAGGATTGTTTTACTCCATCATTACAGTCAAACAAATCTATATCCATATTACCAATTTATTGATTATTTGCACATTATTAAGGGCGATTCAAAGGATTCAACGATTTTAAAGGTGTGTGTGTGGGGGGGGGGGGCGGTCAAGATCGTCTTCCAAGCTAGAAGAAAACCGAAAGAAAAGAGAAACAACATTAAAAAGGTCTTTTTATTTTTCAGATGTGATTTTCCGCTGAAAGTCGGCAAACAAGCAAAACCCAAACTAAAACAAAAACAAAGTCCTCATGTTTTTGCTGCTACAGTGTACTCCCCTATACCACCTAATTAATGTACAAAAGTGGAGGAAGCAAACATTCGATCCATGTACATGTGAGGTGTGTGTGTGTGTGGGAGGGGGGGGGGGGGCAGGGGGTGGGGGTCAGCCTTCCACCAAGCTCCTCTCCTAACCGGTTGAACCGGTCCGGTCATGAGCTTGTAATCGTGATTGTATATGCGATATGGTGATTCCTGTCGATCACCCCCCCCCCCCTCCCCCAAAGATTAGGGTTAGGGTCAACGGCGTAGCCAGGATTTCATCTTAGGGGGGGGGGCGGTTAGTCTTTGAGGGAGCGAAGCGACCGAGCCCGAGCGAGCGGAGCGAGCGAGGGGGGGGGGGGGGAGGGTGTTGGAGGGGGGTATCCCCCTCCCACGGTAAGAACTTTTTGCATTTTGATGTTGTAAATGGTGCAATTTGATGCATGTTTTTGCGCGTTTTATCGACGTGAAACAGTCCCACTTGTTTAAGGTAGCAGTTTATTTTGATGTCGATTATTATTGAACACTTTGCCTGTAAAATGGTATGATTTAAATACACTTCACTGAATATCAATTCTTTTCACTGAATCATGAACGCGATTGAACCCGAGTGAGCGGAGCGAGCGAGGGGGAGGGGAGGGTGTGGGAGGGGGGTGTCCCCCCTCCCACGGTGAGAACTTTTTGCATTTTGATGTTGCAAATAGTGCAATTTGATGCTTGTTTTTGCGCGTTTTATCGACGTGAAACAGTCCCACTTGTTTAAGGTAGCAGTATATTTTAGTGTAGATTATTATTGAACAATTTGGCTATAAAATGGTATCATTTATTACACTTCTAGTATCAATTCTTTTCACTGAATATCATGAACGAGACTGAACCCGAGCGAGCGGAGCGAGCGAAGGGGGAGGGGAGGGTGTGGGAGGGGGTGTCCCCCCTCCCACGGTAAGAACTTTTTGCGTTTTGATGTTGCAAATGGTGCAATTTGATGCATGTTTTTGCGTGTTTTAACGAGTTGAAACAGTCCCACTTGTTTAAGGTTGCAGTATATCTTGATGTAGATTATCATTGAACAATTTGCCTGTAATATGGCATGATTTAAAAACACTTCTTGTATTAATTTTTTTTCACTGAATATCATGAACGCGACTGAACCCGAACGAGCGGAGCGAGCGCGGGGGGAGGGGAGGGTGTGGGAGGGGGGTGTCCCCCCTCCCACGGTAAGAACTTTTCGCATTTTGATGTTGCAAATGGTGCAATTTGATGCATGTTTTTGCGCGTTTTATCGACGTGAAACAGTCCCACTTGTTTAAGGTTGCAGTATATTTTGGTGTAGATTATTATTGAACAATTTGCCTATAAAATGGTATCATTTAAATACACTTCTAGTATTAATTTTTTTCACTGAATATCATGAACGTGACTGAACCCGAGCGAGCGGAGCGAGCGAAGGGGGAGGGGAGGGTGTGGGAGGGGGACCCCCCCTCCCACGGTAAGAACTTTTTGTATTTTGATGTTGCAAATGGTGCAATTTGATGCATGTTTTTTCGTGTTTTAACGAGTTGAAACAGTCCCACTTGTTTAAGGTTGCAGTATATCTTGATGTAGATTATCATTGAACAATTTGCCTGTAATATGGCATGATTTAAAAACACTTCTTGTATTAATTTTTTTCACTGAATATCATGAACGCGACTGAACCCGAACGAGCGGAGCGAGCGAGGG
This sequence comes from Diadema antillarum, assembly GCF_040938485.1. Lineage (NCBI taxonomy): Eukaryota > Metazoa > Echinodermata > Echinoidea > Diadematoida > Diadematidae > Diadema > Diadema antillarum. Next base: position 925,273 of record NW_027270985.1, read on the forward strand.
GGGAGGGGAAGGTGTGGGAGAACTTTTTGCATTTTGATGTTGCAAATGGTGCAATTTGATGCATGTTTTTGCGCGTTTTATCGACGTGAAACAGTAACACTTGTTTGGTAGCAGTATATTTTGATGTAGATTATTATTGAACAATTTGCCTATAAAATGGTATCATTTAAATAATCTTCTTGTATTAATTCTTTTCACTGAATATCATGAACGCGACTGAACCCGAACAAGCGGAGCGAGCGAAGGGGGAGGGGAGGGTGTGGGAGGGGGGTGTTCCCCCTTCCCACGGTGAGAACTTTTTGCATTTTGATGTTGCAAATGGTGCAATTTGATGCATGTTTTTGCGTGTTTTAACGAGTTGAAACAGTCCCACTTGTTTAAGGTTGCAGTATATTTTAGTGTAGATTATTATTGAACAATTTGCCTATAAAATGGTATCATTTAAATAATCTTCTTGTATTAATTATTACACTGAATATCATGAACGCTGTCTGTTCAGCAATCAAACAGAAAAAGCATGCACACGAGGGTGTAGATATAGGGGCATATCCCCTCCCACACGAACGTGATTTTGCGTTTTCAGACCTGAAATTCAGCGATCTGGTGCAAATTTTTGGTGCAATACTTTTTTATCGAAGTGTTAAAATCACGGAATTTAGCTCTTATTCCTAATGTGCACCATCTGTGTGTATGTATAAAGTCTAGTGAGGTAGAGCTTAGGGGAAGGGGGATTTCCCCTCCCGCTCGTGGAGCTTTTGCGTTTTTAGAATTGAAATAAAGCGATCTGGGTATAGCCACAGTCTACTTCTATGCATGGCGGAAGGGGGGGGGGGGGGAGGGGCGGGCGAGCAGGGAAAAGGCGTGGGCGAGTGTTATCTCTACCCTTCCCTTCCGATGGAGCTTTTGCCTTTTTAAGGTTGAAATTGAGATAGCTCGTATACGCATATTTGATGGAATCAACATTTGGGAAATCACAAAAAAAAAACAACAACTGATGGGGGGGGGGACTGAGGGAGGAAAGGGTCGATTAAAAGGGGAAACTCCCCTTATACATGAGGGAACCTTGAGTTTTCGGAATATAAGTGATAAGTCTTGTGCACTCAGAATCATTCATAATTTTTGTGCAAATCTAAAAAGTGTACTAAGCTAGGGGAAGATGCACAGAGGGGGAGGGTTTGGGAGGGGGTATCCCCCTCCCAAGCACGAGAGATTTTGCATATTTTGAATTGAAATTCAACGATCTGGTGCACACTTTGAGTGAAATATTCAAAAAATATATCTTATTTGATGAAAGGTTGCAAAGGAGACCCGCTTCATGTGCATGCATACAGTATACACGCATTTTTTTTCCACCTCCCAAATCCCCGGTCCAAATCTTAGGGGGGGCTACGCCAGTGGTTAGGGTCAAAAGAGGTCTGTGGTTAGGGCTAGGTTTAAGGTTAGGATTAGGTTCAGGATTAGGATTAGGGACTTGGGAGGGGTCCGGGGTAATTGCCCAGGGGTTTATTGCCATAGACCCTTCCTGATTGAATAACTTCAGAATAGTGATCAGTAAGAAATACGAGGATTTGAGCATCGATGATAATTGCTTTTGAATTAAAAACTGGAAATTCCAAATATTATGTACCAATATTTGATATTGAGTTGCGAGGGAATGACATGCTCACTACTATTCAATTTCATTCAATTCAATTAAATCATAGTTTATTTCAAATCAACGAAAATCAAAACATAGACCCCGCTTACAGTGCGGGGCCGGGCTCGGCCGCGGTTTGGCCGTCGCCGAGCCCGGCCTCAATTGCGCGGCCGAGCCCCGCAATTTTCTTCGTTTACACTGCTGGGCTCGACCTCGCTTTTAATTCAAACCTTTCAATATTTTGTCGTTGTGGCGCTCTACTTGTAAACAAACCTAATTCATATAGTCTGGTTTTCAGCCCCTTTACCAACTGAACTCCATGGCCACAAAGTCGCCGTTCGGGCAGAGGTCTTTGCCGAAGGAAAAAATCCTTTGCAGGAAAAAACCACCTTAAACTATACTAGTTTTCTACGTTGAGGGGGTTAATATCCCGAATAGCGAAAGATACAGGCAGAGGGTTTTGAAGCCAGACTAAAATTGGCCGCGCATTTGGCCCAGTTTGCGTTTACACCAAGAAAAGGCCGGGCTCGGCCGCGGCTCCACCTCCAGAGCGAGACCACTCATTTGGCCTTTTGCGCGTTTACACTGAAATGAAGGTGGGCTCGGCTGCGGCCGAGCCGCGGCCGAGCCTCGCACTGTAAACGGGGTCTTAGTACAAAGTATACATGTCATGAAATTATATTGTTCAAACATTTGCAGAAGATCCATGTAATATACAAGATAAGTTATATAACAACAACAATGATTAGGAGAAACAATGCATAATACTTCGTGGACATGCGGAAAATAAATTCGATTATGGAAAATAGTGATCCACTAAAAAGCAAAGCTTGTGGGTCGTGGATCGCTAGATAATCAATAAGTAAACAATGTATTATTCAAAACTCTTTATAACTATTGTATCGCAGATAGATTATTTAAGTCATCTGTAGAAATAAACATATAGTTATTTTAAGATACGCAGGTCGGGAAAAAAATATATAATAACGTATCAATGCTATATGCCCGGACACTGTTCATTGAACCGCGTGTACCGGGAAAATATGACAAGGACAACACACTCGTACACACATTCAATTATCCGAAAACATATAAGACGCGAGACAGTACCGAGAAGGGAGAAGACAATAACAATACAAGTCTACGAAGAACAAAGGACAAGAAAGAAAGAGGAGAGAAGAAAGAAAGAAGAGACGTCTGCATACAGAACACGCCACTTTGCCGTTTGCATATTCATATTAAAGAACACTGTTTCCCCAAAAAGTCATGAAAATAGCCGAACTTCAAAATGTCTTAACTTTCCCAATTTCGATCAAAATTAACAAATCTTATCAGACTAACTTATTTTGGGACTGGATTTCCCCATTTAACAAGGTATTTAGGGAAACATTTAACCTAGCGTCAAGTCATGTCAATCATTGTAGCAGCACTATACATGTAGGGCCTACATGTTACCGCACGGCATTATTGATTACACGTAAATATGATTTGATTTTGTCCTCGAAGGTTCGTTAGTGTCATGACGGCACGCACACCACTCTGCAGCAGTGTAAACAGGGTGAAAGTGTGATTGTGGGCCTGAGGAGACACTAAATAGCCATGACATTATGTCACATCATATCAACCAAAGTTGTGGTGCCCAATCTCCTGACAAAAAAAAACAACAAACACACCAAAACAAACAAGCGACAAAAAAGTTCCCAGACTTTTGGGTACAAAATTTGGTGCCCAATTCATGATTTCCAATTGGTTTTTAGAGTCGGTTTCCATTCAGCTAATTGTGTTGGAAAATCGGCTGACGAGCAAGGTTCTCAATTGGCACCTAAGTCCGTTTCTAGAATTGCCCTTTCCAATCACCTCAAAAGCAAGCAAGCAAAAAAAGAAAATAAAAATGTCCTCACTTGCAGCCTGAGAAGTAAAAAAAAAAAGAAAGAAAGAAAAAAAAAGATGGTCAGATTCTGTGCTCCCAATTGCACTGTTCAATCAATTTTCGAGCAAAACTAAAAACATGCCTTTACAACTTTTCGCTGTTCATTTGTGACCGTGCACCTCAAAACGAACATAAAGTCGCACACACTGATTTTGCGTGAGGACTGAAAATAAGTGAAATGGGTCAACCTATAGCCAAACTTGACTTATTTCTGAAAGAGCGGGTCTTCTTTTACATTATGCTAAAATTTGGTATCATAAAACGGGCAGGAAAGTGTGTGTGTTTTTCTTTTTTTGCAGTTTATCTCAAACATTTTTGGTAGAATAGTGTGATTAGGTGTGTCTTTAGAATCCCTTTTTCATTTCTGAAAAACCTTGTCCACACTCTTCACTTTCAACTCTAATAACTTTTGAAAGGATAGCGCTACTGCTGTTTGAAAGTTGGCATTGATTATAGACAGAATGTGTTAATGAGGCATGCTTCATTTCAGGTTAATCTGATAATCCCTTCATTGTTGTTACTCTGGTGGTTTTTTGTCCCATTCATCGCACAGCCAGCACGATTTGGTAAAGATAAGCGCTTGAATAGCCACTGTACTTCAGAGCCTCTTTTCTCAGTTCACACTTTTCCTGAGTTTGCGCTTTCTTTCCAACATTTAGATAGGTTAGGAGAGTCCATTTGATTTGAGTTATACATCGTTTTAAAGCTTAAAGTCTGCTCTTTCAGAATATGGTCTTAACTAAAAATTCATGTCTGGTAAATCTTTGTTTGTTTTAAGGTGCAGGGTTACATTTCATCAACAATATAGCTGCCAAACAAACAAACTGAAAAAAAGATACCGCAGTACACAAAACGTAGGGTTATTTCCTTTTTGTAAGCAATTATGCTAGAATAATGTTGAAAACAGAGAAATAATACCCGGCATAATGTTAGATGCTGAAGCGTCATAATTATGCCAGTTCTGCCAACGTATAGCTCTGCAGGGTGCTGATCTTCAACTATATGAAGGATGCCCCTCTACAGAAGATGATGATGATAATTATTATTATCGGAATTCGGAACTTGGGTATTTGTTCAAAGTTCACCGTGTCACTGCCGGCAACCATGGATAGCCGTGTGGTAGTGTCGCAGCTGTTCGAATGGCAGTAGATGACGGGTCCGACTTTTGCTCGACGGAAAGACACCATACTATAATTCGAGCAACGTTTGTCTGTCTGACTGTTTGTTCCTCTATTCCTCCCAAGTCCATCATCATCATCAAACTTAGTGGGTGGATGCATGTTCTCCGCGAAATTGCCCTTGAGGGGTTCACTTTTGGAAAGGTCAAGGTCACTGGGGTCAAAGGTCAAGTAACTGTTTTGCGCTACTCCCTGGGATTCCCTCAGAAATATCCTCAATGGGGATTTCCCAGGTGTAGGCCTACAATATGTTTCCAGTTTGGTCAAGATCGGACCAAGGAGTAGCGCAAAACAGTTATTTGACCTCCGTTGACCCAGTGACCTTGACCATTTCTGGGGAATCCCCATAGAAGATTTTTGGGCACTGGCTGAAGCCAAACAAGCATGATACATGTACTTCATCATAGCCCCCCCCCCCCCCCCCCCCCCCCATGCCCCACTTCGGCTGATTCAGCACTCCACGGATACATTGACTAAATGTTTTAATACATGTAACCATGAGCACAACATCCTAAACAATGCGCTTTTTTTGCAGTCTAATTTTGTATCTTTCCACATTTCAAAGCTTCTTTGATAAGAAATCCTTATTTCCTTTTATTTCCTTTTTAGTTTTTTTTTCGTTTACTTTTTAGTTTTTTTTTTCGTTTACTTTTAAACATGATCTAAGAGATACAGAGAGAGAGAGAGAAAAAAAAAAAAACCAGGCACTGATTGAAGGGTGTACTGCAGTCTTTGTTGTCTTTGGATATTTTTCAAACTGGTCGCTCTTGTTGGGACCATGTCACCGATTCCTGAAAGCATTGATACAACCAGCACTACCGACTGCCGTGGAAAGATTGTGCAGGGTTTTGGCATGACGCCCATGAATTTCATGAGTTTTCAGCTGCTATACTGATTCACTGCGCTCATGGTGTGCTCCGTAAAGCGAGAGGTGATCGGTAGTGCGCGACTGACACCAAGCGAATAACAACAGGGATGATAATAAATGGAATTCTAAATGACAATGATACATTATCAAATTTCTCTTTCAGGGATATACAGCGCCTAATAGAGAGATTGCAATGCGACACTCCGTATCATAGGAAAACGAAATGGTGCAGAAAATAGTGAATTCACATGCGCACAAGGTGATTTCAGCTAGGCATGGCAATTCTCGTGAAAGGACAATCACATCGCGAAGAAATTAATGATTCAAACCATTTTATCATCCGATGTGGCCCAACTCATATGGCTTCTGCAACATGTGAAAAATAAAGAAGAGGATAAAACTGAATAGAATAAATTGGCAATTTGTTTTCCATGACAGCAAAAAAAAATATATATAAAAAGTACCATTTGAATTTTTGTCCAGTATCCGTGTACCACTTAGATAGTAAAATGTTACGAGTATGAAAACAGACTTTTTCTGTGTCAGGTCAGTCTAGTAAAAAAAACAACAACAAACAAAAACAAACAACAAACAAACAAACAAACAAACAATGTGGAATAGATACTGTCCTTTCTCTTCTACCTGATCCAACCTCATACTATAATGCAATAGTGACTCTGCATCACAAAACCAACAGAAAGTCGCCACACATAGATTTGATTTTTAGTTATTCAAGGGGCAGATTTTGAAAGAGGAGACTTTAATCTTTAAAATGATGTATGGCTCAATTGAAATGGACTAAATATCTTAATAATGGAAAGATGCAAACCCTCTGGAAAAGTGTGAAGCGAGAAAAGAGGCTCTTAAGTACATGATCTATTCATGTGGTTAATCTTTTATGCCAAACCGTGCTGGCTGAGCGATGAATGGGACCAAAAAAGAAAAGAAAAAAAAAGACAGGATATAAACCACGGGAGCAACAACAATGAAGGGATTATCAGATTAAATTGAGATTGAGCATGCTCTTTTAACACGTTCCGTCCATGATGAATGCCAACGTTCAAAGCAGTAGCATTGTCCCTTCAAAAGTGATCAGACTTAAAATTGAAGAGTATGCAAAGGTTTATCAAAAAATGAAAAGGGGCCTCTGAAGACATACTTAATCTCACTACTCTACCATAAAGTGTTGTCGAAAAACTGCTGAAAATGCACTTTCCCAAGCATTTTGTGATCCCAAACTTAAGAAAAATGTGTAGAATAACGATAACGCTTTCAGAAGATATGAACACTTAACCCGTTCCATACTGAATTCTGAAATCCATATAGACTTAATACACAAACCACCAGGTTCCCGAAGTGAATGGGTTAATATATTGACTTTGTTGACCCGTTTCACTCTTTTTTGAGTCCTCACGTATCAAATGGTGCGACTTTTTGTTCGCTTTGTGATGCACGGTCACGATAGGTTGAAAGGAAAGCAAAACCCAAAGAGAATGTAAATTGAATGAAAACAGCAAAATCAGTAGGACACATTTGTGAAAGTTTGAGGAAAATCGAAAAAAAAAATTGTCTTGATGCAAAAGTTATGAATTTTTAAAGTTTTGGTGGTGACACAGCTGGATGAGGAGATGTTATGATGTCATGTGTCGACAACAATAGATTATAAAGAAAATAGAAAGGGACTTCCCAAAAAAAAAAAAAAAATCAATTTTCTACCATAATAAAAAAGTTCTAGACTCATCGCTTTCAGAAAGCAAGGGGAATAATTGCTACCCTTGTATGTCTGTACCAAGTTGATGGAATGTGTAATTTCCATAAAATATGATTTTTTATGTAATCCCATTATTTTCTTTATATTGTTGCACTGTAAAAACATCGGTGTTAGATTTAACACCATGGGTTATAATCTAACACCGATCAAACTTCAAAAGAGGACCACACCCACAGGTGTAGAAAATGCACTGTGATGGTGTTGAAAAGTATTCACCTGACACTTCGTGGTGTTAATTTTACACTGTACTGTGGTGTTATATTGACACTGTACTGGTGTTAATTCAAAAATGACACCACATGGTGTTGCTTTGATATTTGTTGGAGTTAATATCCATGGTTTAACACCCGTCCAGCTTCAATAAGAGACCACACCAGCTGGTGTTACTGTGGTGTAAATTTATTTTCACATTTTTTTTCAAAAATCTAATACTTAAATGTAAAATTCTTGATCGTCTTTTTAAAATCAAAAATCAACAAGAAGTGCAGTTACTAAGAAACTCTTCAAAAAACAGTTTTATATTTTGAAATGACACCCGGAGGTGTTAATTTAATACCATAGATGAGCACCGAAAATTTAACACCAGCTCGGTGTTCACTATTTAACACCGGACTTTTTGCAGTGTGATACTGTGTTGCTAGCTGATAATGAACAAGACCTGAAAACAATTGTTGATGTAATATACCGCCAAAGTAAGGCACTTGGCTTGGACATGAATGTGAAAGAGACCAAAACATGGTAATATCTCGAAAGGTGGAAATGCCATGGTAAACATCTCTATCAGCAACACTCTCCTGGAACAAGTCCGTGAATTTTTAGTAAAAATGTTAATGAAGATGGGAAGAATGGTGGAGAAACATTAGGTGAAAAATTGGCACGGCTCTAAGTTTACGCAAATGAGTAAAGTGTTAACATCAAGGAAGATATCTACTGCAACCAAGCTCAGACTAGTAAAATGTTACATGCAATCAACTTTCCTTTACTGTTGTGAAACATGGAAATTGTACTTGGACAAATATTTTGGTCATGTTAAAAGACAGCAGAACATCCCAAAAAGTGTACTGGAAGGAATTATAGAAGGCAGGAGATGCAGAGGACGCCAGCGCAGTGTGTGGTGTAACAACATAAAGGAGTGGACAGGAAAGAGTATGGCCGCATGTAGTAAGGCGGCCATGAAAAGAACAGAGTAGAGGTCCATATTAGGGCTCACACGGGTAAATAATTCCCCATAGAGACGTGTGTTAAAATTCAAATTTCAAAAAAAAAAATTCTGTAAAATAGCTGGGAGAAATGAGGTGTTTCAGCTTCACTAACCTGGATAAGTGTTATATACCCTTTTATCCATCAAATTTTTCAGGGTGGGTTCTTCTGCTCAAATTCTGTCCAAGGGTGTGCAAAGCCAGACTACGAGTTCTTGTCACTCAAAAAACCACCTATTTGCCGTACACGTACCCAATGAAATATGGTCCCCTCAAATTCCATCAGAAAAGCTTTCATCTTCCAACCAAAATGCAGTTTGTAGAGGAATTCATACTCAATATCTACAGCTATTCAGTTTTTTGCCAAACTGCATCATTGATTTTTAATCATCTTTTTTCTTTATTTATTTTGGTATCTTTGGTACGAATTTGTGAAGGGGTCTGGAACAGTCTATTTTATTTACAGATGTGAGCCCTATAGTGTAGATCATATTTCTCATTTGACTTTTTAACATCATAAATGTGTTGATGATATTTGCCCCTACTTCATATGGGGAATTACACATTCAAGGGTTATAAAGCTTCTCAAAGGGACGCTTTTGAAAATCATGCCCTTTGGGGTTTTCTTCAAAAATAAATCTTGCAGTGTTGATCAGTTCTTCATGAGATGAATACATAGATGCAGGCAGTTATCCGTGATTATTTGGGTGTCATCATCACCTTATTGCCTACTTTAAGTACTTTAAAAGACTTTATTTTGTGAAACAAACTAACTTTATGTATTTTGAGCTGTTTCAGTGGTAGCCAAAACAAAGAAATACATTAAAATAACACAGTCATTCAAAGTTGTGTGATATTGATGGTTGCTATAAGATCTAGTACCACGACAACATAATAAGAAAACAAATTGTAGCCAAGCGGAGTGGGGGGGGGGGGTAGAGGAGAAGGGTAGAGGGGGTAGGAAGGAGAAGGGGAGAGGGGGAGGAAGAGATTTGACTCTATAGATCAACATAAACCAGCAGAACTTGGATAGTATGAATACTTCCCATATACTTGTTTGTATTGAGTGCGTTCTCTATAATGGCTCACACGGGTAAATCATTCCCCACAGAGACGTGTGTTAAAATTCAAATTTCAAAAAAATTCTGTAAAACAGCTGGGAGAAATGAGGTGTTTCAGCTTCACTAACCTGGATAAGTGAGATGTACCCTTTCATCCATCAAGTGGGTTCTTCTGCTCAAATTCTGTCCAAGGGTCAGCAAAGCCAGACTACGAGTTCTTGTCACTCAAAAAATCACCTTTTTGCCGTACACGTACCCAATTAAATATAGTCCCCTCAAAATCCATCAGAAAAGCTTTCATCTTCCAACCAAAATGCAGTTTGTAGAGGAATTCATACTCAATATCTACAGCTATTCAGTTTTTTGCCAAACTGCATCATTGATTTTTAATCATCTTTTTTCTTTATTTATTTTGGTATCTTTGGTACGAATTTGTGAAGGGGTCTGGGACAGTCCATTGTCACAGGTGTGAGCCCTATAGAGTAGGTCATATTTCTTATTTGACTTTATGACATCACAAATGTGTTTTTGATGATATTTGCCCCTACTTCATGTGGGGAATTACACATTCAAGGGTTATAAAGCTTCTCAAATGGACGCTTTTGAAAATCATGCCCTTTGGGTTTTCTTCAAAAATAAATCTTGCAGTGTTGATCAGTTCTTCATAAGATGAATACATAGATGCAGGCAGCTATCCTTGATTATGGGGGTGTCATCATCACCTTATTGCCTACTTTAAGTACTTTAAAAGACTTTGTTTTGTCAAAAAAAACTAACTTTATGTATTTTGAGCTGTTTCAGTGGTAGCCAAAACAAAGAAATACATTAAAATAACACAGTCATTCAAAGTTGTGTGATACTGATGGTTGCTATATACAGATCCAGTACCACGACAACATAATAAGAAAATAAATTGTAGCCAAGCGGAGTGGGGGGGGGGGGGTAGAGGAGAAGGGTAGAGGGGGGTAGGAAGGAGAAGGGGGAGGTTAGGAAGAGATTTGACTCAATAGATCAACATAAACCAGCAGAACTTGGATAGTATGAATACTTCCCATATACTTGTTTGTATTGAGTGCGTTCTTTATAATGGCTCACACGGGTAAATCATTCCCCACAGAGACGTGTGTTAAAATTCAAATTTCAAAAAATTCTGTAAAATAGCTGGGAGAAATGAGGTGTTTCAGTCTCACTAACCTGGATAAGTGAGATATACCCTTTCATCCATCAAGTGGGTTCTTCTGCTCAAATTCTGTCCAAGGGTCCGCAAAGCCAGACTACGAGTTCTTGTCACTCAAAAAATCACCTATTTTCCCTACACGTACCCAATGAAATATAGTCCCCTCAAATTCCATCAGAAAAGCTTTCATCTTCCAACCAAAATGCAGTTTGTAGAGGAATTCATACTCAATATCTACAGCTATTCAGTTTTTTGTCACACTGCATCACTGATTTTTAATCAAATTTTATCTTTATTTATTTTGGTATCTTTGGTACGAATTTGTGAAGGGGTCTGGGACAGTCTATTTTATTTCCAGGTGTGAGCCCATTATAGTCGCCAACCTTCGGACTGTCTATTGTAGTCTCCTCATCCAGGGGTTCCAACACACACACACGCACACACACACACACACACACACACACACACACACACACACACACACAAACGCGCGCGCGCGCACACACATACACACACATACACAGAAAATTCATAATTTTTGCATCGATTGCCAGATTTTTCTCAAACTTGCATTAATGTGTTCTACTAATGTTGCTGCTTTCACTCAATCCACATTTCTCTTTGGGTTTGGGTTTCCTTTAAACGGAATGATGCCCCTGGGGATGATTGCTTAAATTGACTTAAATGAAAAAAATTGAGTGAGACAATACCTATAGTATATAACACAAGGATTGTTTTACTCTGTCATTACAGACAAACAAATCTATATCCATATTACCAATTTATTGATTATTTGCAGATTATTAAGGGCGATTCAAAGGATTCAACGATTTTAGAGGTGTGTGTGTGTAGGGGGGGGGGGGCGGTCAAGATCGTCTTCCAAGCTAGAAGAAAACCGAAAGAAAAGAGAAACAACATTAAAAAGGTCTTTTTTATTTTTCAGATGTGATTTTCCGCTGAAAGTCGGCAAACAAGCAAAACCCAAACAAAAACAAAAACAAAGTCCTCATGTTTTTGCTACAGTGTACTCCCCTATACCACCTAATTAATGTACAAAAGTGGAGGAAGCAAACATTCGATCCATGTACATGTGAGGTGTGTGTGTGTGTGGGAGAGGGGGGGGGGCAGGGGGTGGGGGTCAGCCTTCCACCAAGCTCCTCTCCTAACCGGTTGAACCGGTCCGGTCATGAGCTTGTAATCGTGATTGTATATGCGATATGGTGATTCCTGTCGATCACCCCCCCCCCCCTCCCCCAAAGATTAGGGTTAGGGTCAAAAGAGTTCTGTGGTTAGGGCTAGGTTTAAGGTTAGGATTAGGTTCAGGATTAGGATTAGGGACTTTGGAGGGGTCGGGGGTAATTGCCCAGGGGTTTATTGCCATAGACCCTTCCTGATTGAATAACTTCAGAAAAGTGATCAGTAAGAAATACGAGGATTTGAGCGCCGATGATAATTGCTTTTGAATTAAAAACTGGAAATTCCGAATATTATGTACCAATATATGATATTGAGTTGCGAGGGAATGACATGCTCACTTCTATTCAATTCAATTCAATTCAATCATAGTTTATTTCAAATCAACGAAAATCAAAACATAGACCCCGTTTACAGTGCGGGGCCGGGCTCGGCCGCGGTTTGGTCGTGGCCGAGCCCGGCCTCAATTGCGCGGCCGAGCCCGGCAATTTTCTTCGTTTACACTGCTGGGCTCGACCTCGCTTTTAATTCAAACCTTTCAATATTTTGTCGTAGTGGCGCTCTCGCTATCGCCAATGACGTGAAAAGTACTCGGATGCGGCTTTTTTGTCAAGATCTAGTGCACTTGGTAGCAAGGGCACTTCCGGCGCGGGTCATAATTTAATTTGCACAACGCTAGCGTGCGCGTACGTGTACCAGTACCTATAGCGCAGCGCCGACCACGGATACTAGTACAGTAGGCCGCTGTACCGCCCGAGCCAGCGAGTGGCCAATGGCCAGGCCGCGCCTGTCATACTCGTACACTGTATTAATGTAGTGCCCGCCATGCCGCCGGCGGCCGGCCTTGCATTAGCATGCACCACTGCACGCAGCGCATATAAGCTAACACATACCGGTACGGCGTACATCACAGATCAGTCATCTCTGCATACGCTGAAAATATGCTGGAAAATATTCACCCACCTGGATATACAGTATATCGTCATGGAATGCCCATCTTTTTTTTTTTTTTTTTTTTTTCTCTGTCGAAATGTCGCGAACACAATCGGGAAAAAACAGTGATCTCGAACTTATCCTGTCTCCGAAGCAATTTCTTCCAAGTAAGTACGTACAATGTACGTAGGCACTAGGCCTACTACCTAGTGCTACTATAATACTCATACCACACTACTAGTAAGTCGCGCGTGCACGTACTGCGCTGTGGAGTCACCCGCAAACTTCACCCACGCGGCCACGTCACGTCTCGCATGCCAGTAATGGTCCTATTTCTGCAGATTTTTTTCATTTATTGTCGTGCGAACAACACGAAGCCAGATTAAAATTGGCCGCGCATTTGGCCCAGTTTGCGTTTACACCAAGAAAAGGCCGGGCTCGGCCGCGGCTCCACCTCCAGAGCGAGACCACTCATTTGGCCTTTTGCGCGTTTACACTGAAATGAAGGTGGGCTCGGCTGCGGCCGAGCCAGGCCGAGCCTCGCACTGTAAACGGGGTCTAAGTACAAAGTATACATGTCATGAAATTATATTGTTCAAACATTTGCAGAAGATCCATGTAATACTAAGTATACAAGATAATATAACAACAACAATGATTAGGAGAAACAATGCATAATACTTCGTGGACATGCGGAAAATAAATTCGATTATGGAAAATAGTGATCCACTAAAAAGCAAAGCTTGTGGGTCGTGGATCGCTAGATAATCAATAAGTAAACAATGTATTATTCAAAATTCTTTATAACTATCGTATCGCAGATAGATTATTTAAGTCATCTGTAGAAATAAACATATAGTTATTTTAAGATACGCAGGTCGGGAAAAAAATATATATAATAACGTATCAATGCTATATGCCCGGACACTGTTCATTGAACCGCGTGTACCGGGAAAATATGACAAGGACAACACACTCGTACACACATTCAATTATCCGAAAACATATAAGACGCGAGACAGTACCGAGAAGGGAGAAGACAATAACAATACAAGTCTACGAAGAACAAAGGACAAGAAAGAAAGAGGAGAGAAGAAAGAAAGAAGAGACGTCTGCATACAGAACACGCCACTTTGCCGTTTGCATATTCATATTAACTGTTCTAGAACACTGTTTCCCCCAAAAGTCATGAAAATAGCCGAACTTCGAAATGTCTTAACTTTCCCAATTTCGATGAAAAATTAACAAATCTTATCAGACTAACTTATTTTGGGACTGGATTTCCCCATTTAACAAGGTATTTAGGGAAACATTTAATCTAGCGTCAAGTCATGTCAATCATTGTAGCAGCACTATACATGTAGGGCCTACATGTTACCGCACGGCATTATTGTTCACATGTAAATATGATTTGTCCTCGAAGGTTCGTTAGTGTCATGACGACATGCACACCACTCTGCAGCAGTGTAAACAGGGTGAAATTGTGATTGTGCTTAAGGGGGCCTGAGGAGACATTAAATAGCCATGACATTATGTCACATCATATCAACCAAAGTTGTGGTGCCCAATCTCCTGACAAAAAAACAAACAAACACACCAAAACAAACAAGCAAAAAAAAAAGTTCCCAGACTTTTTGCTACAAAATTTGGTGCCCAATTCATGGTTTCCAAGCAAGGTTCTCACTTGGCACCTAAGTCCGTTTCTAGAATTGCCCTTTCCAATCACCTCAAAAGCAAGCAAGCAAAAGAAAAAAGAAGATAAAAATTTCCTCACTTGCAGCCTGAGAAGTCAAAAAAAAAAAGAAAAAGAAAAAGAAAAAATATGGTCAGATTCTGTGCTCCCAATTGCACTGTTCAATCAGCTTTCGAGCAAAACTAAAAACATGCCTTTACAACTTTTCGCTGTTCATTTGTGACCGTGCACCTCAAAACGAACATAAAGTCGCACACACTGATTTTGCGTGAGAACTGAAAATAAGTGAAATGGGTCAACCTAGCCAAACTTGACCTATTTCTGAAAGAGCGGGTCTTCTTTTACATTATGCTAAAATTTGGTATAAAAAAACGGGCAGGAAAGTGTGTGTGTGTGTGGTTTTTTTTTTTTTTTTTTTGCAGTTTATCTCGAATATCTCGAACATTTTTGGTAGAATAGTGTGATTAGGTGTGTCTTTAGAATCCCTTTTTCATTTCTGAAAAACCTTGTCCACACTCTTCACTTTCAACTCTAATAACTTTTGAAAGGATTTGGTATTAATTATGGACAGAATGTGTTAATGAGGCATGCTTCATTTCAGTTTAATCTGATAATCCCTTCATTGTTGTTACTCCGGTGGTTTACTTCCTGTTTTTTTTCCCATTCATCGCACAGCCAGCACGATTTTGTAAAGATAAGCGCTTGAATAGACACTTCATGTACTTCAGAGTCTCTTTCCTCAGTTCACACTTTTCCTGAGTTTGTGCTTTCTTTCCAATATTTAGATTAGGAGAGTCCATTTGATTTGAGTTATACATCGTTTTAAAGCTTAAAGTCTGCTCTTTCAGAATATGGTCTTAACTAAAAATTCATATCTGGTAGATTTTTGCTTGTTTTGAGGTGCAGGGTCACATTTCATCAACAATATAGCTGCCAAATAAACAAACAAATAAAAAAAGATACCGCAGTACACAAAACGTAGAGTTATTTCCTTTTTTAAGCAATTATGCTAGAATAGTGTTGAAAACAGAGAAATAATGCCCGGCATAATGTTAGATGCTGAAGCGTCATAATTATGCCAGTTCTGCCAACGTATAGCTCTGCAGGGTGCTGATCTTCAACTATATGAAGGATGCCCCTCTACAGAAGATGATGATGATAATTATTATTATCGGAATTCGGAACTTGGGTATTTGTTCAAAGTTCACCGTGTCACTGCCGGCAACCATGGATAGCCGTGTGGTAGTGTCGCAGCTGTTCGAATGGCAGTAGATGAGGGGTCCGACTTTTGCTCGACCGAAAGACATCATACTATAATTCGAGCAACGTTTGTCTGTCTGACTGTTTGTTCCTCTATTCCTCCCAGGTCCATCATCTCCATCAAACTTAGTGGGTGAATGCATGTTCTCCGCGAAATTGCCCTTGAGGGGCTCACGTTTGGAAAGGTCAAGGTCACTGGGGTCAAAGGTCAAGTAACTGTTTTTCGCTACTCCCTGGGATTCCCCCAGAAATATCCTCAATGGGGATTTCCCAGGTGTAGGCCTACAATATGCTTCCAGTTTGGCCAAGATCGGACCAAGGAGTAGCGCAAAACAGTTATTTGACCTCCGTTGACCCAGTCACCTTGTATTTCTGGGCACTGGCTGAAGCCAAACAAGCATGATACATGTACTTCATCATAGCCCCCCCCCCCCCCCCCATGCCCCACTTCGGCTGATTCAGCACTCCACGGGTACATTTACTAAATGTTTTAATACATGTAACAATGAGCACAACATCCTAAACAATGCGCTTTTTTGCAGTCTCATTTTGCATCTTTCCACTTTACAAAGCTTGTTTGATAAGAAATCCTTATTTCCTTTTTAGTTTTTTTTTTTGTTTACTTTTTAACATGAACTAAGAGAGAGAGAGAAAAAAAACAGACACTGATTGAAGGGTCTACTGAAGTCTTTGTTGTTTTTGGCGATTTTTCAAACTGGTCGCGCTGGTTGGGACCATGTCACCGATTCCTGAAAGCATTGATACAAGCAACACTACCGACTGCCATGGAAAGATTGTGCAGGGTTTTGGCATGACGCCCATGAATTTCATGCGTTTTCAGCTGCTATACTGATTCACTGCGCTCATGGTGTGCTCCGTAAAATGAGAGGTGATCGGTAGCGCGTGACTGACACCAAGCGAATAACAACAGCGATGATAATAAAGTGAATTCTAAATGACAATGATACATTATCAAATTTCTCTTTCAGGGATATACAGCGCCTAATAGAGAGATTGCAATGCGACACTCCATATCATAGGAAAACGAAATGGTGCAGAAAATAGTGATTTCACATGCGCACAAGGCGAATTCAGCTAGGCATGGCAATTCTCGTGAAAGGAGATTCACATCACGAAGAAATTAATTATTCAAACCATTTTATCATCCGATGTGGCCCAACTCATATGGCTTCTGCAACATGTGAAAAATAAAGAAGAGGATAAAACTGAATAAAATAAATTGGCAATTATTTTCCATGACAGTAAAAAAAAAAAAATTAAAAAAGTACCATTTGAATTTTCGTCCAGTATCCGTGTACCACTTAGATGGTAAAATGTTACGCGTATGAAAACACTCTTTCTGTGTCAGGTCAGCCTCGTAAAACAAAACAAAAAACAAAAAACAAAAAACAAAACAAAACAAAACAAAAAACATACAAACAAACAATGTGGAACAGATACCGTCCTTTCTCTTCTACCTGATCCTCCCTCATCATTTTTGTACAGGACGGCAGATTAGTAATATTCTTCAAAGTCCCGTAGAAGAAAAACAAGCACATGAATCTATTTGTTTATTTGCATATAAGTGTTGGGCTTCGGATAGTTCAAAGTTATGGTATGGAAAGATTGAAGAAAATGACAATGACTTCACTTTAACTGAGGAACATCCTTAAGTCACTGTCTATTGTAGAGTCCTCATCCAGCGGTTCCAACACACACACACAAAGAAAATTCATAACTTTTGCATCGATTGCCAGATTTTCCTCAAACTTGCATTGATGTGTTCTACTAATATTGCTGTTTTCACTAAATCCACATTTCTCTTTGGGTTGTGGTTTCCTTTAGACGGAAGGATGCCCCTGGGAATGATTGCTTTAATTGACTTAAATCAAGAAAATTGAGAGAGACAATACCTATACAAGGATCGATTTACTATATCATTACAGACAAAGAAATCTATATCCATATTACCAATTTATTGATTATTTGCACATTATTAAGGGCGATTCAGCGTTTTTGAAGGTGTGTGTGAGGGGGGGGGGGGGGGGGGGTGTCAAGGTCGTCATGCAAGCTAGAGGAAAACCGAAAGAGAAGAGAGACAACATAAAAAAAGTCTTCATATTTTTGAGATGTGATTTTCCGCTGAAAGTCGGCAGACAAGCAAAACCCAAACTAAAACAAGAACAAAGTCTTCATGTTTTTGCTGCTACAGTGTACTCCCCTACCACCTAATTATATTTCATGCAAAGAAAATAAAGAAGTGGGGGATGCAAACATTCGATCCCTGTAAAGTATGGGGGATAGGCGAGGGGGGGGGGGCAGCCTTTTACCAAGCTCCTCCCCTAACCCCCACGGTTGAGCCGGTCCGGTCACGGACTTGTAATCGTGATTGTACGTGATATGGTGACTAGAAATCTAGAAATAGAATCCCCCCCCCCCCCCCCCCTCTTCCCCACTCCTCGATGCGGTTTTACGCCGGTGACCTTCGCACCACTGAAATCAAAATGCCGGAGGCCGTATCCGGGCAATTACCCCCAGAAGGCAATTATCCCCCCCCCCCCCCCCCCGGCTAAATACTGGTTAGTGGTAAGGTTAGAGTAAAGATGAGGGTTAGGTTTAGGTTTAGGGTTAGGAGTTTGGATTAGGGTAAGGATTAGGTTCAGGATTAGGATTAGGGACAGGGGAAGGGTCCGGGGTGATTGCCCAGGGGGTAATTGCCCAAGACCCTTCCTGATTGAATAACTTCAGAATAGTGATCAGTAAGATATACGAGAATTTGAGCCTTGTGGATAATTGCTTTTGAATGAAAAAACTTGGAAATTCCCAAATTTTGTGTACAAACTATGTATTATGATAAATTGCGAGGGAATGACATGCTCACTTTTCCATTTGCATATTCATATTGACTGTTCAAGAACTGTTTCCCCCAAAAAACATGAAGATAGCCGAACTTCAAAATGTCATAACGTCCTTATTGTTCATCCGATTTCGATCAAAATTATTCCGTTGAGCTCGTAATATTTTACTCTTTCTTTTCAGACTGACTTATATTTGGACTGGATTTCCCCTTTAACAAGGTAATGAGGGAAACCTTTAATCTAGCGTCAAGTCATGTCAATTATTGTAGCAGCTTTTTACTTGTACATGTTACCGCACGACATAATTATTGTTTACATGTAAATATGATTTGTCCTCGAAGGTTCGTTAGTGCCATGACGGCATGTACATCACTCTGCAGCAGTGTGACCAGGGTGAAAAATGTGATTGTACTTAAGGGGGCCTGAGGTAATACTAAATAGCCATGGCATTATGTCACATCATATCAACCAAAATTGCGGTGCCCAATCTGCTGACAAGAAAAAAAAAAAAAAACCTAAACAAACAAAAACAAAAGTTCCCAGACTTTTTGCTACAAAATTTGGTGCCAAATTCATGGTTTCCAATTGGTTTTTAGAATCGGTTGCCATTCAGCTGATTGTGTTGCAAAATCGGCTGACGAGCAAGGTTCTCACTTATGGCGCCTAATCCGTTTCTAGAATTGTGGTTCCAAATCACATGACAAGCAAGCCAAAAAAAAAAGAAAAAAAAAGTCGTCACTTGTAGCCTGAGAAGCCAAAAAAAGGTGGTCAGATTCTGTTCTCCCAATTGCACTGCTCAATCAGCTTTCAAGCAAAACCAAAGACATGTCTTTTTGCTGTCATTTCATTAACAATATAGCTGCCAAATAAACCAAAAAAAAAAAGATACCGCAGTACATAAAATGCAGAGTTATTTCCTTTTTGTAAGCAATTATGCTAGAATAATGCTAAAAACAGAGACATTATGCCTAGCATAATGTAAGATGCTGAAGCGTCAAAAATTATGCCAGAAAGCATAATTATGCCAATTCTAAAAATGTAGCTCCGCAGGGTGCTGATCTTCAACTATGACGGATGCCCTTCTACAGAAGAAGAAGAAGAAGAAGAAGATGATGATTATTATTATTATCGGGAATTCGGAATTTGATATTTGTTCCAAGTTCATCGTGTTGCTGCCGGCAACCAGGGACAGCCTGGTGGTAGTGTCGCTTCCGGAATGGCAGTAGATGACGGGTCCGATTTTTGCACGATCGAAAGACATTATTTTAGTACATGTAACCGTGAGCACAACTTACTAAATAATGCGCTTTTTACAGTCTCTAAAATCGAACGTAGCCGATACGCTGGAAAAATGTCTGCCAGAAGAAGATCAAATCTAGAATTATCACTAAAGATGATTGATACCCCCGCCCCTAGTGTTGCTTTATAGTATGTGACGTCATGAGGGCAATGACGTTAATACCAAGTTTGTGCATTTGTCGAATTGGAAACAGAATAATTTTAGTTTACTGTACAATTACAGAGTTGACACTGAGTATAAAACTTACAGCAAATGGAAACATGCTTTCCCCAGCATCACTACACTTAAAGACCATCATACACACCAAATTTGACCTTCATAGCTGGAATGGTTCAATTTGATACAAAAATGAGTGGTTACCATGGCAACACATTTCTCTTATATTAACACATTGGTGTCTTGCATAACTACACCTCCCGATCATCATACACACTAAATTTGACCTTAATTGCTTGAATGATGTGGAAGTTATTCAATCCACGAGGTCTTGGTAAAATTATGGTTACCATGGCAACGCTTTGTCAGAAAAACAAAAAAAAAATTATGTGTTCCACATCTATGCCTCAAGACCATAATGCCTACCAAATTTGATTTCAATTGCTTCAAAACTGTGGAAGTTGTTCACTACACAAGATTTCGAAGAAAACATCCGGTTACCATGGCAACGCTTTGTCCAGTACAAACACAGAGAGTGTCTTGCATAACTACACCTATAAATCATCATAAATACCAATTTCGAAATTGATTGCTTAAATACTATGGAAGTTATTCAATCCACAAGGTTTTGGTAAAATTATGGTTACCATGGCAACGCATTGTCCGACACACACAAGAAACACGTCTTGCACATCTATACCTCAATATCATCATTTACCCTAAATTTCATTTAAATTGCTTCAAAACTGTAGGAGGAATTCGCGACGCAAGATTTTGCAACAGACCGACCGACCGACCGACCGACCGCCCGACCGACCGACCGACCGACCGCCCGGGTCGGTTGGTCGGGCGGGCGCGCCCACCCGACCAACATCGCGGTGATTCCTATATACCCCCTTCACACTATGTGTGGCGGGGGTATGAATATCGAGAAGTGAACTGATGATGAGGACGAGGACGTTGTCGTTGTCGCGAAAATGAAGACGAAGGACCGCATATTTAAGAAGAAGAAGAAGAAGAAGAAGAAGAAGAAGAAGAAGAAGCAGAGATGAAGACAAAGAAGGGAAGAAAGCAGCAAAGCAGCCACCCACAAGGCGAAGAAAGAGGGACTGCACGTGATAGATGGTATTATGAGGAAGAAGAAGAGGATATGGAAGAATTTTAAAGAATATGAAATCTCTACAACAGGAAGAAGAGGGACTGTAAAAGCAAGGACATCAAGAAAAAACCTTTTTGGAAAGATCACTGCGTCTTTGATTAATAATGAATTGCAGCAGAAGAACAGCGAGTTGATGAGCCTCTCCGATGTCCACAGTATATCTCTTTGGTTCTGCATGATAATAAGTTGACTGACTGAGTCGGCAGCCGAATCGGGGTACATCGGGGCACATCGAGTATTTTTTAGCTTTCTGGAAGGGGGGACAGCGTGATAAGATTTCACAGATCGTTCAGAACATAGATACAGCGTGCTTAGATAGGATAACATCGGCAACATCGCACTGCCAGCATAGTTGCATTGTTCTAAAGCGAAACTGTAGCGGCAGAGATTGTAATGTCTCATCCCCAATCATTGTAAGAGCGTAGCAAGCATGACGTCGTGCTATAGTGGTAAATACATCGTTCTTTGAGTGTTCAAACATCGTACCGTGTCCAGATAGACTCATGCTTTAACCAACCCTTCCCGACCTGAGAAAATTGCCAAATCCTGGCGAGAACATAATAGAGGAACAGGGGTGTTGCGACACGGATTGTCGCCCCTACACGGATTGTCGCCTCCTGCTCGGGGCGACAACCCGTGACGGGCGTTGGCAGCACGGATTGTCGCCCCCGTCACGGATTGTCGCCTGGCGACAATCCGTGACGAGGGCTGGCGGCACGGATTGTCGCCCGCCCTCGAAGCACATTTTGCTTGGTAATATCGTTCTGGACATAATCATTGAAATACTAACACATAACTTACATGGCTACATCCATGCAAACATGCCATGTAAAAAGTCATGGTGAGGAAGTGTGTACGTGCGCGTGCACATGATAATTTAGTGTCCGTTTGTGCGTGTGTGTGTGTGTGTGTGTGTGTGTGTGTGTGTGTGTGTGTGTGTGTGTGTGATGGAAGAATGTGATTATTATGTCAGTTTTTTGCGTATGTGTTTTTTAGCTGCGCGTGGGGAGGGATACCTAGTAAGCTGTTGCTGGCATAAACGTTGATATTGAATTTATCAGCAGCTTTGAATTTGATGAATTTGTTTGGCAGATACATGAATTCGGAGTGGAGCTTGCGTGCGGGCGGATGCTGCTTTTCTGCATACGGTCCATTATGTCTTATTTATCAACATTTGGAAATCGTTTCATCGGGAAGGAATGTGGTATCGGTTCGGGTGTGCGTCGGTATGTGGGAAGGGGGTTACATTTCGTTATTGCAAAAGTTTGTTATTCTGAAGGCTCATTCGTCCGAAGGCTCATTCGTCCGAAGGCTCATTATTCCGAAGGTTCGTTATTCCGAATTTCATTTTTGGATCAACGAACCTCTAGGTATAGGGAATTGTGTGTTTCGGATAAATGAAGCCTCGGAAAAAACGAAACTTCCGAATAACGAACCTTCGTGTGTGTGTGTGTGTGTGTGTGTGTATGTGTGTGTGTGTGTGTATGTATTTGGGTTGGTGAATGTGGGTATGGGATGATTTAGGTTTTGTTTAATCAGGGGTTGGTGGGTTGGGGATTGGATTTGAAGAAGAATAGTTTTAAAATGGTATGACAGATGTTGGTAGGATTTAATATCTAGGATAGATCATGGACCTAGGTCCATGGATAGATGTAGGCCCTAGATTTGTTTCGGTTGGGGAGGGGAGGGGGTGGTCGGTTTTTTTATATGACTGATTTCATTCTAGATTTGTGTAATGTATTTGTGTTTTTTATGTATATGCCCTTGTAAGTAAGAAGGTGCTACATGATCCAAACCAATATATTCAAGGAATATAGGTTTGGTAGGGCCCTACATGTCAAAACTTTCTCGTGAAGAAATTATTAGTAGGGTTGGTCTATAATCGAGTTATCTATGTTGAAGTGAGATTATTTGTGGTATAAATTGACAAATGGATTTGTTTGTGTTTCGAATTGCCATTTGTAACTTTTTTTGTTCATGTTACACCCAGAATGGGTCGATTTATGAATGATTTGAATGAAATCAATAAATATCAAGGAAAAAAGTGTTGAGTTGGCTTATTTGCATTATGAGGATTTTTTTGAGTGTTTGTTGGTGTTTGTTTGTATTACGTATGTATTAGCGGTGTGTAATGGCAGTTCGTTTGTGCTAAAATCAACTAACGATTGACAAATTTTTTACGGCGTGTGGAAATAATTCGCTCATGCATAAAGCATGCCAAACCTATTCTGGGACAAAGAATAGTGGTATGGACGTTCTAGTTTATAAGACTGATGGAAGAAAATGACTGCAGTGAAAAATGAACAAAGACAAATAACATTTGGGGAGGGTACCTCCCTCGTATGTATTTTCTCTCGGTCTCTCTCTCGCCTAGCCCGCCTCACCGCTGATATTTGGTTGACACACCCATACTATTTTTAGATCAACGCTGGTGTGAATTCTTTAAACACGTGCTCATACACTCTGAAGGCGTTTGTATTGCCACAGTAGCGCCACTATATTCCACATACACACGTAAGCATACAGGCACACGTATACACACAACAGACAAACAAACCACTACCACTATACAACCATGGAGCTACTTAAGGGCTTTTTACACTTGTAAATTTTTGCTTAGCCCCGGACCAACGGTGGGGCTAAGGGGGGGGGGGGGGGAGGGCCTTAGCCCCACCGTTGGTACGGGACTATCCTTAGGCCACTTTCTGTTTACACTCGTTTTTGCCAAAGTGGGCTAGCCCCACCGATAGTACGGTACTATCTGGCCCTGCAAAATAGCAGGGGTTAGCACCGCAATTGCGGTGCTAGCACCGCAGTTGCGGTGCCAAGCAAGTGAGTGTAAACAGAACGAAAAAATAATCCTGGGCTAAGCGACGGAGACGAAGTGCGACCCTCACTGACCAATCAGAAACGAGGTAATCAAGTGCTGCCGGTGCGTGCGTGTACGTGTACAGTACACAGCGTAATTATGAATATTCATGTGGTTTGGAAAGTCCGGGGCTAAGAAATACGAGTGTAAAAAGGTCAGTTTTCTCCTTAGCCCCGGACAAGAGATAGTACGGGACTAATTGGCGAGTGTAAAAAGCTGAAAAAATTGGTACGGGACTAACGATAGTCCTGGGTCAGAGAAAGTCCGGGGTTAAGAAACACAAGTGTAAAAAGCCCTTTAGTAGCTCCATGATACAACCACCACACATGCACAGTTGCTGCATAGCCTATTAGGCTTGTGCCGAAAGGGTGGGTTGGGTGGTGGCGCGTCGCGTTAATGGGAACACCACCCTTCGTCCAACCCCCCCCCCCCCCAGTTTTGCCGAAAGGGTGCGTTAGGAGCGTTGGGTCGCGTCGCGTTGACTGGAACCCCACCCTTCGTCCAAAGCCCCCCCCCCCCCCCCTCCCGGGTTTTGCCGAAAGGGTGCGTTGGTACTTTTTCTCATGTAATATCAACCCTATATAGCCCAAGCTATTTTGACCCTTCCCAGGCCCAAGGGGGGGGGGGGGGGGGGCACATTGTGCCCCCGCCCCTATATAGCT
Source organism: Diadema antillarum (assembly GCF_040938485.1). Classification (NCBI taxonomy): domain Eukaryota; kingdom Metazoa; phylum Echinodermata; class Echinoidea; order Diadematoida; family Diadematidae; genus Diadema; species Diadema antillarum. The sequence continues at coordinate 950,177 of NW_027270985.1, forward strand.
TTGTTATTGTTTGATGTTTCATCGTCACATTTGGGACATGTTTAGAGCAACTCATAGTCTACATGACCGCATATTTTAATTTTTTCAAGGTCACACATAGAGGGCGCTATTTAGAGGGCGCAAAATATAAAGAAATACATAGGAAATATGCTAAAAACATGATTTTTCTGTATACTATTCTTTATCCCCAGTATATAACAAAATGTTTTATCATAGACCAATATTTTTCATATTTGCCACAAATGATCTGCAAGTCAAAGCTCATTATTTTTTATGGTTGAAATTTCTCAAGGTAACCACATGGGGGCGCTATTCATAAAAAAATAAAGAAATACATAATAAGACCTGTGATGTATTGTTTGGGATAGGTACATGCATAGTTATCATATTTCATGTTCCCATAATATCGGAATTTTAAGTTTCCAGATTGATAATGTGATAAACAAATGATATTAGAGGTATAACTTGGGTGAATTAATCAAAAGGACACAAAATAGAATGGCAATCTTTGGAAAATACTGTTATATTCAAGTATCTCTATTATATCTATTGTTTTATGGTATTGTCACAGAAAAACAAAGGTAATAATAGGAAAAACATTTCAGGGCCATAATTACTTCACATTTTGCTCCTTCAGCAAATTTCAGCCTAGAAACGCCCATTTTATACATTATAATATGGTTAATTGGAATTGGAACAGAAAAATATGCACAATCTGACTGACATGGTTGTCACTTTATTGTTGCCATGGCAACCAGCAATATCAAATATAGCTAAATTATATATCAAAATGTTCGGAATAAAATTTTAGGGAAAGTCACCAAATTTGGTTAAAACTAGATTAAGGGCGAAGGAGTGGCGAATGAAAATCTGGTAGGGGGCACAATGTGCCCCCCCCCCCCCTTGGGCTTTATAGGGTTAAAAGACGAGTTTTGAATTTATATTTAACCAACTGATATTAAACAACAAATAACAATTAGACCAAACAGTAATTGGACGAAATGATGACTAGACCAAATGGTTATTAGACCAACTGATATTAAACAGTCTATTAGACCAACTGGCTGTATACCAAGTGGTAATAGAGTGTAAACCGATCTGGACGATAGCCTCTTTGAAATGGTTGTTTGAAGGTTAAATATAAATTCAAAACTCGTCTGTCTTTTAATATTACATGAGAAAAAGTACCAACGCACCCTTTCGGCAAAACCGGGGGGGGGGGGGGGGGGGGCTGTGGACGAAGGGTGAGGTTCCAGTCAACGCGACCCAACCCACCCTTTCGGCACAAGCCATTGTGTTATTATACTCCAAACACACACACATACACACACATACACACACACACACACACACACACACACACACGCACACACACACATACACACACACATGTATGCATGCTTACAATGCATGCATCTATATAATTGATATGTTGCAATGCAAACACCAATATGTTGCTGATACAAGTATGTATTTAGGCCATATTGATGTTTTATTGCTAATACCGCCGTGCATGTTAATTTATGTCATACTGCTGTTGGTGTTGGAGTGCATGCTAATCTATGTAATATTGCTGTTTTTGCTTTATCATGATTTTGTTCAAGTTTTATTACAGTTGGTTGCTTTTCGTTATGTTGATTTCCAAATGCCCTGAAGGAGACCCGTCAAGATGTCGAAAGCTGATGGCATTAAAAACATTAAACTAACGCTACGTCCGATGGCTACTTCTTCCAGAGCGGCACAGTTAAAGAGAGAGTGGGAGAGAGAGAGAGGGAGAGGGAGAGAGAGAAAAAAAAAAAGAAGAAGGAGATAATTATAATGTACTAAGAAAAGAGTGTTTCCTATTGACTCACTTCCAGTCACTTTCTTCATCCCAATCGTTCCACCAGTGTAGATGACAAGAATCTTAGGAGTTTCTTTGGTTTCCATGGTTACACCGTTCACTGCGGCAGTCATCTCAATATTACGCCTCGTAAATTTACTTTTTAAAACAAAATATCAATTAAAGATACTATTTGAATGATAAAAGTGGTTAATTTTACGTCGACTATCTCATACTCTGTAAGTCTTGCGATCTTTTATACACAGATTCAAGAAATAACAAACATTTTATTAATTTCATTTTATTAATTTCATTTCATTTATTAAGTTTCCACACAAATCTTGTGACACACATCTAAAGATCAATGACTAGTAACAGATAATTGAAAATTCAGTGTATACAGACTTTAAATAATATTTCATGATACAAATGGATTTAAATCAGTCTAGAGTATGTCACACTCATATTGGATAATTAAGATTATGTGCGAGGAAACCACAGAAAAGCAGATGCTTAATTGTACGGGTGTCCCCAGAAAAAAGTCAAACATAATCACTCACACACACATACACACACTGCACGCACGTAAGTGCATGTAGACAAGCATGCGTGCACACATAAACACACAACAAAGAGAACAGAAAGAGAAAACACCAACAAGACTGTCATAGGGACATCATCAAGAGACAATAATGTGGGTGCCTGTGTGATGGGCTGTGGCAGACAGCCACAACACAACCCAAGCAACACACACGTCTGCCAAGCAGACAATAAGGCTGAGAGGTCATAACCTATCCAGCTAGCATCGTGCGACTCTCTGGTCTTCATTGTCACAGATAATATACATACAGTTGTAGTTACATGTAATTACATTATACACAATACTAGTCTATGTAACTACATATATAATAACTTAAAAAACAAATCATCAAATATCTATAACAACAGGGAAACTTCCTGTTAGTATAATTCAAGTAGATAGCTCCCTGTAGCTGTTTGATAACGTCCTACAATTTGTCATCAAAATTACTTTAATGGCAGTATAATGCTACTTTGTTACTGGCATGAACACTGCACTTTTCGATAGTATTATGATTAATCAATATATATATATATGTATATATATGTATATATATATATATATATATATATATATATATATATATATGTGTGTGTGTGTGTGTGTGTGTGTGTGTTTGCGTTTGTATCTTGTCCTTAAATCAGGTTCCTTGATTTTGTTTTTGTTTTTGTTTTTGGAGGGACTCCATACTGAGTGTTTAAAAACGTTGAGTTTTTGAAAAGTCACCTAAATTAAAGAAATGTGACAGTTAAAATGTACAATCAATTTCTGCACAACATAATTTTCACATTCCTTTAAAAAGTGGCTATACTGATTATCCAAGCATAATAATTATTATATTTTCGCAGATTTTTTTAATGTCATATGAAAGAATAGACCTTCTGTCATCTTTTGAAAGTTTTCTGAAAGCAATACATTATTTATTTATTTTTTTTTTTGGGGGGGGGAGGCTTTCCAAAGCTCTCTTTTTTTAGGCTCCTTCAAAACTTTCTACGTAGTTCGATTAGAAATTCTAAAGACAGGCATTTGTTACAAACCTGGGACTGTATAGTTACAAAGTCCTACTAGCGTACCTTAAAACTGCCCCAATTTTTACACGTGGATGGACAATCTTTCACGTCTGGCTCCAGAAAGATTTGGAACCAACGCCTTCATTTCATACAAAACTAAATCGAGAATATAGATATCTGTTACACAAAGATATTCAAAAGGTTTGTAATGAAAAAAGAAGCTTTTGTTCAACTCATGTGAAATTCATACATGGCAACAGTTCCATATCCCTCTGTTCATTTCTACACTGCAAGAGGTATATAGGCCCTACCCTTTCTTTCCTCTGCCAAATACGCGGTAGTTTATTCAAACGGAAATCCTGCATCAAAGAAGAAATATAGCTGGAATGTAAAGTTATAGGTTGGATGGCATGCATGAACGCCACATGAGTTGACCCTTTTTCCTGGTAAAGCACATCCGGGTCTTAAAGGTCCTGTTTACCTTTGGGAGCAGTGATTTAAAAATATTTGAAGATGTCACACTTGATGCATCTTTTATGTGTAGGTCCGTTGTATGACAAAACATCCTACCATATCAATTTTCGCAATGTAAAGCCTAAAATATAAGGAGATATCAGTATTTTTCTTAATAAACCATAACTACGGACGGGTTTAGTCTGGAAACATTTTTGTTATAACCATTGTTCACAATTTGTGTATTTAACAGTACTTAACATCGACAGTACGGATTTGAATTTTACAGTAGTTGTTTCTATCCTACCTCACATTTCAGAACTATTTCAAAGCACTAACGATGGGTTTTTGTTTTATCTGCAAATGGTAAATTATGCCTTTAAGTAGTGTTAAGTCTTCTCAAAGTAGACAAGGATCGTTCTGCAGTGGCAAACAAACACACACACTCAAAAGTTTCTCTACCTACAGCAGAGATTTCTAGTTTGCTTAGATGACTTATTGAGGATTCTCGCTACATCTCTTGTATTGTCTACAGCCTAACCTTCACAGCGAACACGGATATACAATCTTTTCGCAATCGGTGAAAATCTTCCAGCACTGAAAGAGACGATTTTACGAATTCTTTTCAAAAGTGGAAATGCAGGATACAGATTATAAGATCACAATGTAAAAGTTTTGTACGTACTTTTTATATGACATTCCTGGGCCTTTCATAATGACGAAATCAGCCTTTTGAATGGGCATTTTGTAGGCAAGAAGGATGGCGTCTTTGGGAATCCGTATTGAGAATGATCATGACAATATTGTTCTTCAATTCTCCTTAAAAATGTATTCATCCGAGCGCGATTTCCAAGTTTGGGAATAATAGGTCATTCATATATATGAAAGGCTGAAAAATCTTATTCATGAAACTGCAGCGTGGCAGGGTGTGTTTTGACCTGATTTTGAAAGAAAGAAAAAATCAGTATTCATTGATTCCAGCGGTGCAAAAAATGTCGCGCAATGTACAACAATAGATGCACCGTATTATTGAAACTGAACGCAGGTCATGATTTTAAGATATACAGTATGTCCCCCAAAATACGATCAGATTTTCGCATTGATAACACCCAATATGATTAAACTATCTAAATGCTACTGCAGGGTCTTAGAATATAATACCTTAGCTCTATTTTGCAGAAAACCCTATTCAATTTGGTTAAGCAGTCACAGAGAAATGTGGATTCTTGTAAAGCATGTCATGAGTCTGATTCTTCCGAGTTTAGCACTTCGATGCTCTTGTGTGTGAATACAAATTCCATGGACAGAACTTGGAGGGAAGAGATTCTCGATATCCTCTACAAAATTCCCCATTTCTCTTTGACCACTGAAGTAAATCGAATATTTTTTCTTTGTAAGATATGGGCAATGAGTTATAGTTTCATACCCTGAATCTTTATTCAGATTGAGTCACTATGAAGTATTTGTAAAGATATCATTGCGGAGGGTACCGTTGTATTTTTTTTTTTTTTTTAGGGGGGGCATATATGGTAGAGTTTGTCCGATGTAGATTCATAAATCGGATCATGCTGGCCTCATTGAATTCGATAATCTACAATATGGTATGATATGTCGAGGAGCTGATAATCTACAACATGGTATGATATGTCGAGGAGCTGATAATCTACAACATGGTATGATATGTCAAGGAGCTGATAATCTTCAACATGGTATGATATGTCAAGGAGCTGATAATCTACAACATGGTATGATATGTCGAGGAGCTGATAATCTACAACAAGGTATGATATGTCAAGGAGCTGATAATCTACAACATGGTATGATATGTCGAGGAGCTGATAATCTACAACAAGGTATGATATGTCGAGGAGCTGATAATCTACAACATGGTATGATATGTCAAGGAGCTGATAATCTACAACAAGGTATGATATGTCGAGGAGCTGATAATCTACAACATGGTATGATATGTCAAGGAGCTGATAATCTTCAACATGGTATGATATGTCGAGGAGCTGATAATCTACAACATGGTATGATATGTCGAGGAGCTGATAATCTACAACATGGTATGATATGTCAAGGAGCTGATAATCTACAACATGGTATGATATGTCAAGGAGCTGATAATCTTCAACATGGTATGATATGTCAAGGAGCTGATAATCTACAACATGGTATGATATGTCAAGGAGCTGATAATCTACAACAAGGTATGATATGTCAAGGAGCTGATAATCTACAACATGGTATGATATGTCAAGGAGCTGATAATCTACAACAAGGTATGATATGTCAAGGAGCTGATAATCTACAACAAGGTATGATACTAGTATGTCAAGGAGCTGATAATCTTCAACATGGTATGATATGTCAAGGAGCTGATAATCTACAACATGGTATGATAATGTCAAGGAGCTGATAATCTTCAACATGGTATGATATGTCAAGGAGCTGATAATCTACAACATGGTATGATATGTCAAGGAGCTGATAATCTTCAACATGGTATGATATGTCAAGGAGCTGATAATCTACAACATGGTATGATACGTCAAGGAGCTGATAATCTACAACAAGGTATGATATGTCAAGGAGCTGACAATCTACAACATGGTATGATATGTCAAGGAGCTGATAATCTACAACATGGTATGATATGTCAAGGAGCTGACAATCTACAACATGGTATGATATGTCAAGCAGCTGATAATCTACAACATGGTATGATATGTCAAGGAGCTGATAATCTACAACAAGGTATGATATGTCAAGGAGCTGATAATCTACAACAAGGTATGATATGTCAAGGAGATACTGAAGCTGGCAAAGGTGCATCCTAGGCTGAGTTTGTGGAGACCATCACACTCATGATACTGCTACATGCTTATAACCCCTATAACCGCAGGCCACGCACAGGTCATTGCACAATAAAAGTTAAGTAAAGTTACCTGTCTTGTATCAGCAAGACTTCTTTCTTCTCTAGGTAAGAAGCAAGCATCAGATGATAGGTTTTGCCCCCCCCCCCCCCACTCCCAAAAGTCAGGAGCGCTGCAAGCAACAACTGCTGCTGAAGCGACTATACCTGTATACATTCAATTCAATTCAATTCAATTCAATTCAATTCAATTCAATTCAATTCGATTCAATTCAATTCAATTCAATTCAATTTAATTCAATGAATGCCTAACTGGGAATTAGGCATGTATTATAGTGCCACGTAATTTGGCTTTCGCAGTATATTTAATTGATTATAGGATCTCGATGATTGTCCAGATATCACTGCAATTAAAAAACATTGTGGTTATGTGTATAGGTAAGAATAAAAATCATACTCTCATACTGTCATGTTCAGTGACGCAATAAATTAAAATCCCTGTATAGGATCGGACAAGATTGGTTTTAGATAAACCAAGCTACTACAGAAACCTGGAGAAGATGATATATTTTGCAAGCTACCTACCCTGTCTCTTAGCCTTTAACTTAACCAAGCAGCAGTACCTTAAAGGACAAGTTCACCTTCATAAACATAAGGATTGAGAGAATGCAACAATATTAGTAGAACACATCAGTGAAAGTTTGAGGAAAATTGGACAATCGATGCAAGTTATGAATTTTGAAAATTTTTGTGTTGGAACCGCTGGATGAGGAGACTACTACAGCTTGTGAGTCATATGCGTACAACAGTATAAAGAAAATGTAAAGAAAATTCAACATATTTTCATTTTTTTCGCATAATAAAAGAGTACTTGACTTGCCTCTTTCTAAAGGCAGGGGGAATAATATTACCCATAACATTTGTCGGTAACGAATCGGGGGAATGCGTTCTTTTTTGAAAAAATGAAATTTTGTGAAATTCTCTTTATATTTTCCTTATATTGTTGTACGCATGTGACATCTAAGTTATTCACACACTGCAGTAGTCTTCTCATCCAGCGGTTACTGCAAAAAAACTTCAAAAATTCATAACTTTTGAACGGATTGTCCGATTTCCCTCAAACTTTCAATGATGTGTTCTACTAATATTGCTACATTCTCTCAATCCTTATGTTTATGAAGGTGAACTTGTCCTTTAAAAGCAAACAACAAAAAATGATTGTATAAGATTTGTTTTGAAATACACTAATATCTACAACTTTATGTCTCTATACAAGGACAATTTGGAACTTTGGCCGTAATGGAATACGAAAGCAAATGTGTGTAATTTTTTGTTTGTTTGATGGCTTCTTTATATAGCGTTCTTGGTCCCATGTGATTGATTCTCTGTCATGACCCTTGCTTTCTTAGAATCACCAAAGAGGCCGTCTTTTGACTAAAGATGATAATTCCCCCGGAAGAATGTCAAAACATAAGAAGTAAAACCAAAACAATGATTTATGTCTTTATGTCTTACAACCAATGACAAGCACCTCAAACGTTCGACGATAATGCTGAATGCATAGAACGTTGGATTATTATTATTTTGTTATCACTGCTACACCTAAAACAATTCGATCAACACTTTAGATCAAGAGAGCCTTGTTCAAAATGTTATGATGCTAAGAATGTGACGACTGTGATTAATAGAAATGTGATTGAGCTTTATAGAGTTTTGAAATGTGTATCACTAAAATTCTTGTTCACATTGGTTGATTGATGACATAGTATTTATGCACACTTTGATGTAAATCTCTTTCAATCGATTTCCATAATTTTTATACCTAATGTGATGCATTTTGTCCTTTCGTCATTTCTTGATGCTAATGTATCTATGTTTATTGTTTGATGATGTTATGTATATTATCATAGGTTATCTGTTTCTTTCTGATGAATTTAAAATAGTTATACGAATTGGAAGAGAATTATTGTCGTATGTTTGTCTATTTTTCTCAAGTTTTGTGAAGAAAAGTTTAAGAAAATTATAACTCCAATCAGACGTCTTTGAAAAAATGAATGATAAATGAATTAGCACATAACTCATCTGTCTTCTGAGTCTACAAACAAAATGTAGTCCCTCTAGATTCTCCGGATAGCGTGTCAAGATCTTAGTTGTCAAACCTTACCTTAATCCTCTCCTTCTCAGACCCGAAGAGGGTCGGGAAGGAGAGAACTTTATCTCGTCTCCTCCGGGGCACATTTAGAATTAACCGCAGACTTGCCATAACCTCATCACACACTTAGACTTAGACCATCCCGCGGTCTATGTTTGAGCATGCTTTACAATTACTGCCTTATTTGCTAGTTTATTCATGTGTTACAAATTGTCCCGTTTACAGTGTATTCATACTCTGTATTGAGTAATAATGATATACCTAAAAATTGAAAAGCATATCCGCAGGCCATTAGTGGCACGGGGTTTAAGAGGAATTTTGGGTATTGTTGTCCCACTGTTGATAATGGCGGACATTTTTGTTTTCTTTGTGTGCTTGAAGCCTTTGTGTTAGCATGTATTACAAGTAGGTTCAGTATACGGCTGTGTGTTTTGTACAGATGCAATTCGAATCGTACTACTATCGTGCATCCTCAATTTCTTTGCATACCCTGTCCCATATACTGCACAATATGTCAAACTCTCAGCCAAATAGAGAGAACAAGCAAGGAGTAAGTCGAAAATAAAGTAAGTTACTAGAATTCCACGAGAGAAAGGTATCCGATAATCATGCTTGAGGGGTGCTATCAAAAAATATTCTCATTTCCAGTGACACTTCAGGTTAAAATCCCTGTAGAGTATCGGACCAGGAAGATTGGTCCTGTACAAACAAAGCTACTATAAGATCCTAGAGAAGAATCGGACGATGGTATGGGTTATGCACTTTACAAGCTGCAATAAGGAGATGTGCAATTTGGACAAGCTTACTTACAGACATTAGTAGTGTCTTTGCAAAATATATATCGCAAAAAAAAAAACACACACACACAAACTAATATGGGTATTATGTCATGATGTCTCGATGGAACAATTTTAAACTTTGGCTAGAGGGTAAATTTCATCTCATCATTACCCTCTCATGATAACCGCAGTGTACCATATCTTTATAAAATCTATGAATTCGAATATGAAATTAAATGCATTATTATGTTCAGGTTTTTTTTTTCTCCATCCTGCTAAATACATTATAGGTCACGTATGTAGGTTTCCTGGGCTGCCACGTGTTCAAGCATCCGCTTATAGTGGCAGTCCTTCTTCTGTATAATTTCTTAATAGGTAATTACTTGCATTTTTTTTTTATTTCATGGAATAAGCGAAATTGGCATCTTTTGGCTGAAAATGATAATCAACCCATGCAGGAAGAAAGTCAAAATATGATAAAACCAGAGCCATGACGTAAGTTGTACATCCAATCATAATCGCCTCAGTGGTCGATAATGCTAACATGCATAATGCATAACATGCATAACATGTATGAAACAGCTCGATCTTCTTCTTTGAAGTATAGAAACCCTCATTCCAAATGTTATTATTTTGCTCATATGTCAAAGTAGCATCGACATTTTCCCCCTTTCTTAAGTGTTCCTGATATTAACCCTAACTAAGCCCCCCCCCCATTTTGCGCAATTTCTCACCATCGCAAAAAGTTACCGCACCACTTTTTTTTAGAGTCTCCCGAATGTTTTGACACCAAATTCACGTTGTTTTGAAGTTACGCATATTTATATCAATTTACACGTAGTGATTATACTCAATAGCAGACACATAAATGCACATACAATCTCGTCATGGTCTTAATGGCCAAGTTCGACAAAGAATATCTTTTTCCCAAACAAATCAACGCATTACCCTGAAAACAAGATTACACAAATGATCTCTCTTTCCTCACACACTACATAGTTATTCAGAAAGAAGCAGACACCCAATTATGGTATATCACATTATCAAACCATCGGAACCTTACCTTTATGGTCTGGGATGAATTCCGGATTGCAGGTTTCCTCGGGACCGAGGTTTCAGTCAGGAGCCAGGAACAAACAAGTGACTCGCGTTCAAGATATTCCATATTTATGTCTCAGAAACAATGTAATTTTTACATCCTGGTCACAAAGAGATATGAATATCAAGCTCAAGTCTATGCCACGATCGTCCCCCTCATTGGTTGTTGTATTACGTCCGGATTACAAACTCCACTCAGCCTTGAATACAGAACTAGAGTCAATCAATAGCAACTATCTATAGGGATCCCTAGTGTGGTTAGCTTCAGAATTCCCCGAAAGAAAGATCATGATGTCATAGTACAGTACACACCGTCGCGAGATTAGCTTTAAACTGTAAAAGGGGGAATGGAACCTAAATTTATATGTGTATTGAGAGAACGAAGTGATGAAACTAGAACTCAACTGTGAAGTTCGAGGAAACTCGGGCAATCCATTGCCACATCAGTGACGACGCATAAAAATGTGAAGAGAATTCAACACACATTCTCAACATTATTTAGTAAATATCATGAAACTTGGCGTCACACATAATTTCTTGATTATGCTATTATATGTGTATATATACTTCGAATATGTATATTACTTTTAAGCACATGTTTTGTACATGTACACTTATATATTCCTGAGAATATTTCTGTGATATTAATGTGACTAACAAAATACATGGCGAGGGAACATGCAAGTTATGCTGAGTTGGGGGGGGGGGGAGGAGGTGCATTTCAATGTCTTTTGTTAAAGGGGAAGGCTAGTTACTGATCAGTGGGAATCAGTGGAAATGCTGGGAGATGATTGTTCCAATCCTTATGGGATTCATTCAAGAGTTCATTGTATATCTATTGTTGTGTGAAAATGATTTGCTTCAGAATGGTCTCATATTCAAGTAATGTGCAGTTTAATGCTTCCAGGTTAGCGTCCCTGGTCAGTGACGGAGCATTAATCTGCACATTACTTGGTGCCGTGCGTATTTTCTGCGTCAAATTTGTACGCAAATTTGTCAAAGAATATAAAGCAACAACAACGACAAAAGTACACATCCCTGAACGAGTAGATAAAGGCGGCTCGCTCCACTCGCCGGCCAACAGGTTTGTGGGGTAAACGCGCTATACGGGGGCACGCAGAGCGAGTCGCCTTGTTTAAAGGCTACGTATTCACCGGCCGCGGCACTGCAACGACGATAGTTGTGCCGACATATGCGCTAGCAAAGCAGGCAAGAAAGTTTGTGCGTGGCGCGTGCCTGGAAGGCAACATGGCGTTTTGTCAGCCGTTTTCAAGCGAAGAGCGAGGCTTTATGGTCCTAACTTTAAGAGCGGATATGTAAATGTGTGCATGTTATAGAACTTACATGCCACAATTCAGTTTGGACTAAAGCGCCGCATCTAAGCCCCTATCACATTTTGCCAGATAGGTCAACCGTTCAAGAAACGGGCGACATGTGTTCATCCGTTGTTCAAATCGTTAGTCCGGTGGACAAAATGATGTAAAGTTTCCGTTTTAGAGGAGAGTACATGCACAGTCTATATGATAGGGGCCGAATAAAATGAAGAAACAACGCACCTGGGGTGATTGTGTGCAGGGTAGTGGAACGTGCGCAAATGCATGACAAATGAATATGAACCGCATGCCCATGGGACAAAACGCACGATTAACAAACGGGTGACGCATAAAACGTAGATCGAACGTGAGAGATCCATTCATATGACGGCTATCGGGCTATAAATACAGCTGTACTTCCATCATCTTGCATGTCGTTCTGGCTCTATTACCTCTACACTTCACTTCACATCTAATCAGCTTCCATCAATAAGCCAAAGGGATTAAAAGCAAAGACTTGGCTTTTTCCTCAATATGTGGCTTCTTTCGCTAGACCTTTGAAACTACTTTCTTAATTATTTGGTCCCAAATATCACTTACATGCAGGTTCATCAAAAAATGTCTCACTTTACACAAAGTCACTTTCATACATACCCGGTGTTACTTAAAAATATCAAGCCTTCTCTATGTTTTCTCTTTTCTGATTTTCCAGATGTTTTATTATGGTGATTAACAGCTGGATCGACATTGATTTCCTCAAGTAAAGACACATAATTATTCACCATTGAACTCATCCAGTGCATTAGAAGATCATGAAGTCAAAGAACATTTTACTGCATTCAAATATCAATTTCAAGTTGGGACATGGACTCAAGGTTGTAAGCAGTCTCTTTTTTCTCTCAAACAGTTTCTATGATACATCAATTCTAATGCAGAACAGTAAGATGATTCATTTAGATTTCCTAATGCTATGCGAACCTTGTCACCATGGGTTTTAACTTTGATGACATCGATCTTCCTCTCATTGTCTCATTTTCAACTCAAAGTTCACCACTTCTAGCATCAGAGCAATGGAAGTCATAACTTTTAGCCAATGAATATCAACAATTTATCTCAGCCGATGCCCAGTCACATTCATGTGCTTCATCGCCCCGTGACAGCGAATCTGATCAGGGCTGCATTTTTACTTAAATCAAGAAAATTGAGAAAGACAATTTTTGCTACATCATTGCATACAAAGAAACGGTTATCCATATTACCATTTCATTGATTTCATTTACGTTTTTTGAAAGGGGAGGGGTGTCAGAATCGTTTTTCAATATAGAAGAAAACGAAAGACAAGAGAAATATCATTTAAAAAAGTCTTCATATTTTTGAAGTGTGATTTTCCGCCGAAAGTGGGCTAAGAAGCAAAATCCAATCAAAAACAAGAGCAAAGTCCTCATATCTTTGCTGCTACATCCATCCCACCTAATGTATTTCATGCAAAAAAAAAAGGGGGGGGGGATGCAAACATTAGATTCCTGTAAAGTGGATTGGTGGGGGTGGGAAGAGAAAGCCCTCCACCAAGCTCCTCATCTAACCCCTTTTTAATGATCTTCTTAGAGAGAAAGAGAGAGAGAGAAAAATTGTTGTCTCTGAGAGTATCTTATTAAAACTGGTCGCGCGGGTTGGTACCATGTTTTTTACCGATTCCTGAAAGCATGTGTATACCACCAGCTACTACAGACTGCCGTGGAAAGACTATGCAGGGTTTTGGCACCCCATCTTCGTGCGCACAATTCATTTACAAATTGGTTTTCAAACATCGCTTCGGCAACAAGTGCAAGGTGCAGTCTTCAATATTGATAATGCTTGCAACCCATATTTGACGGGGCTTACTACTACAGGAAATGACTGCAACGTCCATCCCATAGGAATTAAATATTTACTTTGTAAGCCTGCGGGGGGGGGGGGTGCATGTTTACGTACATCGAAAGTATACTTGTCGGAATGAGCATGTATTTGTTATGATGACTTTACGTAGGAGCCGCGAGTGTGCTTCTAATTTTGTATTTTCTTTTTTTTTTCATTGGGGGTTAAAACTATTGCAGTATTGATGATGACGTCCACGAATTTCATGAGTTTTCAGCTGCTATACTGATTCACTGCGCTCATGGTGTGCTCCGTAAAACGAGAGGTGATCGGTAGTGCGTGACTGACACAAAGCGAATAACAACAGCAATGATGATAATAAAGGGAATTCTAAATGACAATGATACATTATCAATTATTTTTCTCTTTCTAGTCCATGGGCCAAGAGCCGAAAAATGGGTTGTTGGTACCATCCGAGGTGGCAAAACCTTTTTGGTGTCATTTTGTTTGTCGGGCATAGATATGCTTATCAAGCTATGATAGCATTTCCAAATGAGTAGCTTAGTCGTAATAAATGAATTTTTAACCAATTTGGGCTCGTTTTTATATCCCTATACTTCTGAATCGAAACTAACCGCTATACAAATACGAGCACTGCCTTCTGAATGTCCACAGGTGTTCTGTTGTAAACGCGGTGCGCTTAGTCTTTATTCAAGGCAGCGAAGGGAATATCCAAAGGGTTATGATGTCGACAGCTGTCACGCGGTGCGCTTAGTCTTTATCTAGAACAATGTACCGTTAATCATATCTAAAGTTCCTAATAAAAGGGATTATTTATACTGTTTTTATACCACCCTCTCAACAAATACATCAGTTTTAAACAAAATTCACTCTGTTCATTTACAACATTATTAATTATAATGTATTGTAATGTACCGGTACATTGTTTTTGCATAATCTTTCATTGTTGGATGGAAATAAAGCGACATTGGCGTGGTATTAGCGTTTTCACCGTAGCGTTTTCAGCGGAAAATGATAAATAATTGAAAAATATGCTAGAATTCACTAGAAATTGCTTTTTTGTTGTTGTTGTTTTTAGATAAAGGGATATACACTGTATTATAAGCTTTGGATATTCCCTTCGCAGTCTTGAATATTAGACTAAGCGCTGTTGACATCATAATCCTTGGATATTCCCTTTGCTGCCTTGAATAAAGACTAAGCGCACCGCGTTTACAACAGAACACCTGTGAACATACAGAAGACAGTGCTCTTCTTTGTATAGCGGTTGGTCTCGATTCAGAAGTACAGGGATATAACAACGAGACCAAATTGGTTTAAAATTCATTTACTATGACTAAGCTACTCATTTGGAAATGCTATCATAGCTTGATAAGCATATCTATGCCCGACAAACAAAATGACACCAAAAAGGTATTGCCACCTCAGATGGTACCAATATCTGGCCTGGCCCATGGACTATTCAGGGATATGACTTGCACATCGCGAGGAAATTGATGATTCAAACCATTTTATCAGCCGATGTGGTTCAACTCTGTTCTTTACCTGTATCATATCTATGTTCGTTTTGTTCTTGTTTTTTTATTGTGTGCATATGTAATGTAATGTATATCAACGCAGGGCTCCCTTGTAAATCAGGCCTTTGTGGAACTGAATGTTGCTACCCTATACTTTTAAAGAAGACTTGATGAATTAATGAATAAACTCACGTGGCTTTTGCAACGTGTGAAAAAATAAAGAAGTGGATAAACTGAATAAGATAAATTGGCAATTGTTTCCCATGACAGTAAAATCAAAACAGAAACCACCATGTGAATTTTCGTACAGTATCCGAGTACCACTTAGATGGTAAAATGTTACGAGCATGAAAACAGACTCTTTCTGTGGCAGGTCCCACAAGTAAAAAAAAAAAGCAATGCAGAATAAATACCGTCCTTTCTCTTCTAACTGACCCTCTCTCATAATAGTCACTCTGCATCACAAAACCATTCATAGATTTTAATTTAAGGGCAGATTCTGAAAGAGCAGACTCTTAGCTTTAAAATGATGTGTAGCTCAACTGAAATGGACTAAAATATCTAAATACTGGAAAGAAAGCACACAAAATGGAAAAGTGTGAAGCGAGAAAAGGGGCTCTTAAGTCCATCTATTCAAGTGGTTAATCTTTTACACCAAACCGTGCTAGCTGAGCAATGAATGGGACAAAAAACAAACAAAGGGATATAAATGACTGGAGCATCAACAATGAAGGGATTATCAGATTAAATTGAAATTGAGCATGCTCTTTTAACACATTCGGTCCATGATTTACGCCAACGTTCAAAGCAGTAGCATTATCCCTTCAAAAGTGATCAGACTTGAAATTGAAGAGTATGCAAAGGTTTATCAAGAAATGAAAAGGGGTCTCTAAAGACATACCTAATCTTACTACTCTACAAAAACAAGTGTTGTAGAAAAACTACTGAAAATGCACTTTCCTAATAATTTTGTGATCCCAAACTTAAGAAAATGTGTAAAAGAAGGGTAACGCTTTCAGAAGATATGGAAACTTGATATATTGACTTTGTTGACCCGTTTCACTCTTTTTTGAGTCCTCACGCAAAATCAAGGGGTCCGATTTTTTGTTCGTTTTGCGATGCACGGTCACAATCGGTTTAAAGGAAACCAAAACCCAAAGAGAATGTAGATTGAATGAAAGCAGCAACTTTAGTAGGACGCATCTGTGAAAGTTTCAGGAAAACCGAACAATTGATACAAAAGTTATGACTTTTTAAATTTTTGATGTTGAAACCGCAGGATGAGGAGACTACTTGATGTTATGACGTCATTTTGTCAACAACGATAGATTAAAAAAAACATAAAGGGAATTCTACAAAAATTCAATTTTCTAGCATAATGGAAGATTGCTAGACTAATCGCTTTCAGAAAGCAAGGGGAATAATTGCTACCCTAAACCTTCCAGCCTTCCACCAAGCTCCTCTCCTAACCCCCACGGATGAGCCGGTCCGGTCATCACCGTCTACCAACAGATCACTCATTACAATGTTTGTCCAAGTGGCCTAATGTGCCATGATATATTGACACCATAAAGTGATATGTCGTATCAATAACTTAATACCATGAATAATTGTGATAAAGCCCTTCTGGCTCTCAGCCGACGATATATACTAGATGAGTACTTAAACTGCAAAAACAATTTGTGTCAGAAAAGTGTACGTAATAAAAGAAATGATTTCTTGTGGTGAATGTCTAGTACAACTTGCTCCTTGCAACACTTCGTCAAACTTTACAGTGATATAGTGAGATTTGTGGCAGCTTGAATAAAGTAAATTAGGCTTACTGTACATGCGCATGTTATTGACTTGATTTCTTGATGATTTTTGTATTTACAGTGGAGATATGACTACATTATGAATATTCATATATTTGTATATTTATCTATATATATATATATATATATATAGATAAACATATATATATATATAAATATATATATATATACATAAACATATATATAAATATATATATATACATAAACATATATATATATATATATATATATATATATATATATATATACATATACATATATCATAGTGAAGGAAACGCTCTTGATCTTCTTCACCTTTTTTATAAATCGAGCCTTCAGCCTGTCATCAGGCCTTCATCACCGTCTACCAACAGATCACTCATTACAATGTTTGTCCAAGTGGCCTAATGTGCCATGATATACAGCGCAATGCTATACAATATGATAATCTTCTGAAGCATCACATTCATTTACTTAAACACAAAATCACAATCTAAAGTCATCTCATCAACAGAAACACCATGGATAAAAAATGAAAACAAACATTGAATTCCTTTATCAAACTTCTGCTTTATACGATAATCATACTTTGCCAAACAACAACAATAAAAGAATTATCAGGTTCAAAACTGAAATTGAGAAGGCTCTATCAAAATTCTTTCCATAATAAATGCGTACTTTCAAAGCAGTAACAGTATCCTTTCAGAAGTTATTATTTCAATTTCAATTTTGATTTATTTTCATATTTCTCGATGAAAAATTACATCAAATATAACAAAATTAAATGAAGTACTTGATATCAAGCTGGAGACATACACAAAATATTGCAAATATATAAAACATAGTATAGTGGTCGATCTATGAAGTTTTAAATCTGTGAATGAATGCTAAAGAAATATGAAAGAACCTACTTAAAAGCGAGCTTGTTGAGCGTAGGTCCCAGTTAAAATCGAGTTAACGATTAAGATGATGAGCACGGGTACAACAATGACCGAAACATAGAGAGAAAAAAAAGTACAATTATGCAGTTATATAGCAAATTCTTCTCTAATGCAGATTTGGGGTCGGATAAGCCACATGCTGCAGGCGGATGAACCATTGTCGTTCTGGCAATGATAACAATATGACTCAATATGATATCAATGATACGGTTAAAAAGTATTAGAGATTTATACATTGCGTATATTAAAGAGGGAACGAATGCACCTGCAAATCCCCCCCCCCCCGAAAAAAAAAGACATTCAACAACCAGTTACAGTGCAGAAGGAATTAAAATACCAGCTGTTACCTCGTCCAAATTGTCTTAGAGAAGGAAGAAAATGCAATAGGTCATAAACACAGTGACAGAATTTGAGGGCACAAGTAGCTGGTTTAACATAACAACAACCCTGGAGTACAGTACAGCGGGATGTCCTGTACAGCACAAAACAGATATCAGTGGGCTGAATTGATGTAATTATTCAATAAATACTGTCTTAATTTGCATTTAAAGGATGAAAGTGGTAAACAATCTGTGAGTTCAGAGGGGAGATCGTTCCAGTATTTCGGTCCCGCATACATAATTGTTTTCATCGCGAAAATTGTTCGAGTACGTGGAAGGTGGTGAGCGTCCCGTTGGCGGGTGGGATAATTGTGAACTGAGTAGTTTCTTTTGAACATGTGAAGAAAAACATCAGGAAGATCAATCGTGGAGTATCTATACATGAAAATACCTAGGTTGTAATCAAACAAGTCAGTCAATTTCAAAATTGTATTCTTGTGAAAAAAAAAATTCATTTGTATGAGATAGATATCCAGCGTTATTGATAATTCTGATGGCGCGTTTTTGGAGGAGGAAAAGAGAATCAAGCAAAAACCTGTGAGTTCAGAGGGGAGATCGTTCCAGTATTTCGGTCCCGCATACATAATTGTTTTCATCGCGAAAATTGTTCGAGTACGTGGAAGGTGGCGAGCGTCCCGTTGGCGGGTGGGATAATTGTGAACTGAGTAGTTTCTTTTGAACATGTGAAGAAAAACATCAGGAAGATCAATCGTGGAGTATCTATACATGAAAATACCTAGGTTGTAATCAAACAAGTCAGTCAATTTCAAAATTGTATTCTTGTGAAAAAAAATTCATTTGTATGAGATAGATATCCAGCGATATTGATAATTCTGATGGCGCGTTTTTGGAGGAGGAAAAGCGAATCAAGCAAAAACCTGTGAGTTCAGAGGGGAGATCGTTCCAGTATTTCGGTCTCGCATACATAATTGTTTTCATCGCGAAAATTGTTCGAGTACGTGGAAGGTGGCGAGCGTCCAGTTGGCGGGTGGGATAATTGTGAACTGAGTAGTTTCTTTTGAACATGTGAAGAAAAACATCAGGAAGATCAATCGTGGAGTATCTATACATGAAAATACCTAGGTTGTAATCAAACAAGTCAGTCAATTTCAAAATTGTATTCTTGTGAAAAAAATTCATTTGTATGAGATAGATATCCAGCGTTATTGATAATTCTGATGGCGCGTTTTTGGAGGAGGAAAAGCGAATCAAGCAAAAATCTGGACGAATTACCCCATGCAAAAATATTAGAGTTGGAAGTGTAGAGTGTGCAAAAGATTTTCACGAAATGCAAAGGGCATCTGAGACTCCTGATCACACTCACACTATGTTAAAAAAAACGGGTTGTAGAAAATCTGCTGAAAACCCAGTTTCCCATCATTTTGTCATCGCAAACTTAGGAATAGTGTATAAGAATTCATTTTTTATATTTAATTCAATTGTTTATTTATTTCCATCATCAAAAAGAAAAGAAAAAGTTGACATAATCCAAAGTGATACATTTTTTTCATTTTTCTTACACTCGTCTGATAAAGGATTTCTTTTCAAATACAATATAAAGTATATGCGCGAATGATGTCATAAAAGAGGAACAATGCACTTTGCCATGGCAACAAAAATAGTAAATAATCACAATGATGGAAAACAGTGTTCCACTAAAAAAAGCCAAGCTTGCAAGACGTGGAACACTGGATCAAAACAACAACAGTACCAATTTGTTATACCAATAAAACGTATTCATTTTAAATTCGTCTTTATACTACTGTACATCTACTCATTGATATATGATGCTGATACTATAGAAAGAAGAATTATCCTTCTGGAAAATATAGATGGCAAAAAATTGGCTTGTTTGACTATTGTCACCATTTTTTAGTCCTTACATAAGATCAAGTGGTGCGACTTTTGGTGGTTTTGTGATGGACGGTCACATTATATTATGCATACATGGCTTGTGCCGAAAGGGTGGGTTGGGTGGTGGCGCGTCGCATTAATGAGAAACTGAGAAACATCATTTTGATGAACTCTTAGTGTTTTATGACATCCCAACCCGTCGAACAGACCTCTTCCTGAGCTTTGGAAAATCTCTGTTGCTCTCTGACAGACATAGAGGATTGCTTCCCTCAAGTAGACAATCTGTATCTCGAACTGGACTCAGAAATGGTCACAAATTAACACTGCCAAAAAATTGGACAAAAAGGTATGCACAATCAAGCATCCCAGCAATTGTGAACCTCTTGAATTCTCTGTAATTGTATATACATCACTCAATTATAATTAGAACAATAACAAATTATATTATGAATTTTTCCTATGTGAATTGATATATTTGTATTAAGAATAAGATGTGTGCAATCAAGTATTTCAACAATCATGAAATCTTTGAGAAATTTATCATTTCATCATGTATTTGCATTTGGAATCTCATGATTTATATTTTTATAGAGATGGGCAATCAAGTACTTCCGTAATTGTGCAACTTTTGAATATTTTGCAATAATATTACTCATTGGCAAGTTGAACAGATAAAGCCTCATTGTGCCCAATGCATTTTGTAATTTGATAAACCCAGAAATAAATAGTTATGTAAAAATAATTTTTGAAAATTTGAATTGCAATTGTATTAATTGAATGAAATCTGATTTTAATATTGTTGAAATTATATATGTTAGTAATAAGGATATAATGTGCAAATAGACTTAGTCTGGCGTTTCCATCTTTAGGCTGTTTATAATATGTACGTACATGATACATTTGTTCATTCTAGTTATGAGTGTATATCTGTGTATGGTTATGTTGATGAAGGTAATAGTTTAGTAAAAGAAGTATGTTTTATTGATTTGGGTTTTTTTCTGGATTCATGGTAATTTCATTTGATATATTTTATATATGATATACACACATGCATTTCCTGTTTCTCACTGTTGTGCGTGTATGTGTACAATTCATTTACATTGTACATGGTATGCCCAATTGCATACTACCACCATGTGATATATATATTTTTTTCTGAAGTGCAGTGCAATAGTAATATGATACCAATGGTATATAGAGCTAAAAATGTGATTTGATATCAGTTTAGTGGAATGTCTGTTTGTTTGTTTTTTGAAGGATATGAACTGTTGTATTTTCGTTCTTTCCAGACGTGTGAATGGGCGCTGTGGTGCTGCTGCCATCTAGCTCTGAAATAATGCGCTATATCAGTAATTTTGAGGGTGCACTGCTGTGTGATATTTCAACAGGACCTTTTTCAAAGGGCAGTCCAACAACTGGATCATTTCTGCAATGGAAGATGTGATAATTTTGGTGGAAATTTGAAGATGATTTTTTGGACTCTTGTGACTATAAACCTATGCCTTGTACACTGCTTCTTACTGCATGGCCAACGTTCAACTCTTGACCATTGTGTTTGTGCGTTCACTGATGACAACAAAGGAGTGGGCTGGGCAACCAACCCTAGACATTGTTACCTGGAATTGAGCTGTACAGAAATAACAAAGGCAACTATGCCTTTACAATACAGCACTGCTGAGCTGATGTCTATGAGACACTCATGTGGTACATCCTCCATTCCACCTAGTGTGTTTGATACATTGAAGGATATGGGGATCCTGCATTTACGAAGTCGACGAGGTGGTCGCCACATTCAGCGTCATTCCCTGTTTCGCCCATCAGTCAAGACTTCCTGCAAGTTGCTTGAGTCTTCACCTTCATCAAGAGTTAGGAATTCCTTATCAGCCAGGGCTAATTTTTGCTTGATGAATGCCCAGTCTGTAAGAAACAAAACTACAGAATTCAGTGAGTTTGTTATAGATCACAAGTTGGACATTGTCACAATATGTGAAACATGGTTAAGGCATGATGATCAAGTGGTCATTGGTGATATAACACCTCCAGGGTATAGTCTCAAACATGTTTCTCGATCGTCATCAAAAAGAGGTGGTGGAGTGGCTCTGTTGTACAAAACAGGTTTTGATGTAAGATTCACTGATCTTGGATTTACTCCAAATTCTTTTGAGTTTCTGTCAGCTGAGTTTATCAGTTCAACCATGTCACTGTCTCTAATCATTCTGTATCGCCCTCAACAGAAATCGACGGGGTGCTCTTTCAGTGATTTCCTTGATGAATTCACCTCATTGATTGATATTGCTTTTATGAACCCAAAGCCTCTCATTGTAGTTGGAGACTTTAATGTTCATGTCGATGATCCGAATGATGCAAGTGCAAAGGCTTTCATGAACCTCCTATCTAGCAGTGGTCTACAGCAGCATGTCACAGGTGCTACTCAGAAGAGAGGTCACACACTTGATCTGATTATTACTCGCGAAGCAGGTCCACCTGTCATTGGTAACCTGAGCATCATTGATGGCATATCAGATCACTCTGCTGTACTTGGTAAAGTCCATCTTCACCGCCCCCCAACTCAGACCAAAGTGGTGAAATCACGTAATATTTCTGCCATCGAGATTCCATCATTTTGCGAGGATGTGAAATCTACCTTAGACTCTAACCACAATATAGATGGAGATCTGTGCATTGAAGTTGAAGGCTTCAACAATGTTCTTGCTGAAGTACTTGACAAGCATGCGCCTATGAAGGAGCGAACTGTGAAACTGCGCCCTCAGTCTCCATGGTTTGATGAAAAAATCAGGGAAGGAAAGCAACTACGTCGTCAACTGGAGAAGAAATGGAGAAAATCAGGTCTTCTTATTGATCGGCAAGCATACTGTCAACAGAAGCAGACAGTAATTCGTGATATTAGACTTGCAAAATCACATTACTTCAATGATCTATTCATTGAGCATGCCAAAGACCAACGACAGATTTTCCATTTAACCAACAAACTTCTCAACCAGAGGAAGAATTCATCTTTTCCAAGGTGTGAATCTCAGCAGGGTTTGGCCCAGCTTTTCTGCGAATTCTTCACAGGCAAGATCAAGAAAATTCGAGAGGAATTTGGAATGGCTGATGACTTTTATCTTCGTCAGCAAGACACCCCTGCAGCATTTCGTTTCCCAGGTTTTGATGAAGTATCAGAGCAAGAGGTACTTCAGATTCTTTCAAAATCCCCAGGAAAGTGTTGTGATTTAGACCCAGTTCCTGCATCATTGATGAAGAAGTGCGCCACTGCAGTAGTTCCAGCTATGACATCTATCATCAATAACTCTCTGAAATTGGGTGAGGTTCCTCCTGTGCTAAAGGTTGCTAAGATCTGCCCTGTGCTGAAGAAGGCAAATTTGGATTCAAATGTGATGAGCAATTTCCGTCCTGTGTCAAACCTCTGTTTTCTGAGCAAAACCTTAGAGAGAGTAGTATCAAGCAGCTCACAACATTCTTACAAGAAAACAGCTTATATGATGATTTCCATTCGGCTTATCGTGCTCACCACAGTGTGGAGACTGCTGTACTTAGAATTCAGAATGATCTCCGTCAAGCTATGAATGTTTGGAAAATATCTCTCCTGGTCCTTTTGGACATGTCTGCAGCCTTTGATACTGTAGATCATGGAGTTCTTCTTACTCGCTTGGAAAGCCTCTTTGGTGTCTCCTGGTCCTTTTGGACATGTCTGCAGCCTTTGATACTGTAGATCATGGAGTTCTTCTTACTCGCTTGGAAAGCCTCTTTGGTGTAACTGAAATTGCGCTTCACTGGTTCCGTTCTTATCTCACTCAGAGAACACACTTTGTGAGCATGGATGGTGCTAGTTCTGACAGATTGCCTTTGCAATATGGACTTCCTCAAGGATCTGTCCTGGGCCCAGTGCTCTTCTGCATGTACTGCCTGCCACTTGGAGATATCATCAAGAGTCATGGCCTTAGTTATCATTGCTACGCTGATGATATCCAGATATATTTATCAGTGAATCCTGTCCATTCTGAAGTAATCCAAGCAATACAGCGTATTGAGGCTTGTGTTGATGAGTTGCAGAAGTGGATGATTTTAAACTTTCTGAAGCTTAATGAAGGGAAGACAGAGTTTATGATCATTGGGTCTAAGCATCAAAGACCAAAGGTAAACGTCACTGGGATCAGAGTGGGTGGAGATATCATCCCTCCTTCAGATACTGCCAGGAATCTTGGAATCATTTTTGACTCTAATCTTTCCATGGAAAGCCACATCTTGGCTGTATCCAGAGCAGCTTTCTTAGCTCTCAGAAACATTGGCTTGATCCGCAAGTACATCAATAACCATGTTGCAGAACTTCTGGTGCATGCATACATCACATCGAGGCTTGACATGGGAAATTCAGTATTGTATTATCTGAATAAATCACAAATACGCAGACTTCAGCGCCTGCAGAATAGCGCAGCTAGAGTTGTCACCATGTCCAGGAAGAGTACAAGCATCAACTCTCTTCTGAAAAAGCTACATTGGCTATGTGTTGAACAGAGGATTGAGATTAAGATCAGTTTGGTTGTGTACAAGGCACTGAATGGCAGTTCTCCATCATATATATGTGATCTACTAGAGCCATATGTCCCAGCAAGAGAAAATCTACGTTCTGCAGACAAGTACCTGCCGGTGGAACACAGAGCACACAACTCTTGGGGAGCTCGTTCATTCCGCGTGGCTGCTGCAAAGATATGGAATGGCCTTCAACAGTCTATCCGCAGAGCTCTTACCACAGAATCTTTTAAAACAGCCCTCAAGACCCATCTCTTCAAATTGAAAAACTAGCCAATGTGTAAAAATGTATGTTTACACATTTGGAGACAATTACTTCCTGGAACTATTTCTTTTTGTTTTAACTGTCATATCACAAGCGGTGCACCCATGCAATTTAAGCTGAATTATGTATTCATTTTGGAGCAAGCGCCATGAGCGCCTGACTTGGCGGATACCGGCGCTATACAAGACTTCATCATCATCATCATCATCATATGGTACTATACATCTGCTGATTTAATGTTGTTGTTTTTTATTCGTTATGCTGCATATGGAAATTTATTCTGCTCTAGCTACAAAGTATATTGTCTGTTTCTGAATGTCTGCAACTATATGTATGTTTCCAGCAATATCACCACATGTGTATCCAGTTTTAATCTTGTGTAAATGAAATGCGTAATTATAGGACTGTAAGGAATATGATATTGGTATGACTGAATAATTCAATAGGTTTTTTTAACCTTTTGATTTTTCTTTAATTGTGAATGTTCTGTAAACATGCATGTACTTTTATTCTGTACGCATGACACTATTAGTCTGCGGACTTACTGTTATGCTTCTTTTGATTTGATATAAAACCGAATTGAATGAATGAATGAATGAATAATGGGAACGCCACCCTTCGTCCAAAGCCCCCCCCCCCCCCCCCCCCCCCTCCGGTTTTGCCGAAAGGGTGCGTTGGTACTTTTTTTTTTCATGTAATATTAAAAGACGAGTTTTGAATTTATATTTAACCTTCAAACAACCATTTGAAAGAGGCTATCGTCCGGATCGGTTTACACTCTATTACCACTTGGTCTACAGCCAGTTGGTCTAATAGACTGTTTAATATCAGTTGGTCTAATAACCATTTGGTCGAATTGTTATTTGGTTTAATTGCTATTTGGTCTACAGTCAATTCGTCTAATAATAGCCATTTGGTCTATTTTTGGTCTAACACCAATTTATATCATCAAATACCGATTTGGTCTATTATGAGTTGGTCTAATTCCATTTCGTCTAATCAACAAATGGTCTAAAATAAAATCAAATTTGTCCAATATACATTTGGTGTACACATCATTAATTTTGGTCCATTGACCAGTTGGTCTAGCCTCTGTCTATCATTATATAGTCTACACCCATTTAGTCTAATAACCATTGATCTTATTGTCATTTGGTCTAACAACCAGCCTCCTGGTCTAATCAGGTACCATTTGGTCCAATCATCGTTTCGTCTATTTGACCAACTGGGCTTTTTTTTTTTTTTTTTTTTTTTTGGGGGGGGGGGGCCTTTTCTACGACTACGGACTACCCTCTGACCCTGCATTGATGGAGAAAACAGATGTTCATACTCATGAAATAAGATTAGGGTAAAGTTTAGGGTCCCTCGCCCCTCCCCCATGGTGCCAGGCCAGCACCCCTTGCAGCTGGACTATATATAGATAAGCCACTGATTATCCACATGATCCATGCCCTGTAATGTAAAACAGAAACGGATATTAGAAAAAAATGGATATTGGACCAAATGAACATTGGACGAACTAAATATTAGATCCGGACGATAGCCTCTTTGAAATGGTTATTTGAAGGTTAAATATAAATTCAAAACTCGTCTTTTAATAGTACATGGGAAAAAGTACCAACGCACCCTTTCGGCAAAACCGGGGGGGGGGGGGAGGGGCTTTGGACGAAGGGTGGGGTTCCAGGCAACGCGACGCGACCCAGCGCTCCCAACGCACACTTTCATTCATTCATTCATTCATTCATTCATTCATTCATTTTATTTAACCACGGTACTAACATCAGCCACGGCTGACGCGACGCGCCACCACCCAACCCACCCTTTCGGCACAAGCCTGCCTACATGTACGAATACATCTTTCCTGTATTTTCTTTCCAAAATATGCATTATTACATTTATGATTACATTTGTACATTATGAGTGTATACTAGGTATGCCGACTCAAGTGTGTGTGTGTGTGTGTGTGTGTGTGTGTGTGTGGGTTTGTGTGTGTGTGTATAGGTGTGTGCACGCATAAACATATTGGGTAGGATAACCATATTATATAGATTATATTTCTACATTATGAGTGTATACTGGGTATGCCGACTCACGTGTGTGTGTGTGTGTGTGTGTGTGTGTGTGTGAGGTTTGCGTGTATAGGTGTGTGCACGCATATCTACAGACATATTTGGTATAAGATAACCAGTCCTTCAAACACGTCGGGATCTGGCGCGGCATCAGTGGTTGTAAAATGAACGATGAACGAACGATGAACAATGAACCATATTAATGGCATACAGAGTGAGAATTAGTACAGTGCCATCTGCTGAACAGCAATTCTATACAGTGAACTAGGACATATTATCAATGCAAACCGGTCGATTTTAGGGGAATATCGTGTTTCAGATACTAGTAACAATGATAATTAATAATGCACTGCTGTTTGTGCTTGATAGACACACTAGCTAATACATGCATAATATACATGCATGCACACTAGAGCATTATGATTATGTATAAAGGGCCTACATTTTCATTGATAACAACAACTGTTTTATAAGTTTCACAAAATTTCATGCACAGTGTATATTATTAACATTATCTGATTTCCTTGGTCAAGCATTGATGAAAATGTTCAGAGTTTTCAGAATCGTTTCATTAAGTCGTTCTTTGGTTTCATCTCCTTTAATATATATTATTTCATTTTATGATATTTTATTTTATTTCATTTCATGCTATTTTATTTTGTCAGTACAGTGCTACAACGGTCAGCAAATGGCGGCTTAATATGTGTACATAATCATCGTGCATTATACGTAGTCCATACCCAGGCCTACATGAGAAAACACTGAAGGAAATGTCATGGTGAATCCGCAAATGACGGAACACATACTGTTAGTAGAGCAAAGAGAAAATAAGTGGAAAGCAGCGGACCCACCGTCTCCATAACCTGGCTTCACTAGAAAGATGAGTCTACGAAATGATGGTCAAGAATGAAACAAATAAACTCTCGCAATGGTGCGTTTACACCATGTTCCCGGCAGCCATGGCAGCCACGTTTCAGGCCACCATGGACAAAACACAATGGATGTGAGACAATGGGGTGAGACGGGATAGGCAAACATGACAGACTGTGGATGCCGTGTTAGATTTTTAAATTGTCAAAAAAAAAGGGGTGGGTTGGGGTGGGGGTCAGAGTACAGGCGAATGTTTCATCTACCCACGGCGCACTACGTTTCGAGCAAACGGGGCTGCTGTGACCACCGCGAATATTGTGTAAAGGCAGCACAAGGTACATTGTTAAATTTTGCCAAACACTGAGGGGGCATAGAGCGTGACGTAAAATGCTGCGTGCGTTGTTGTGCGATTGTGTTAAACAGACGAAGCGCATGCTGTGCAGGTTAATGTGATGTAGGAAATATGTCATCTAATATTAGCGATTGATGGCTGTAGGCTAAACTATAGTATCCCCAACCCATGTTATATATAGATTGTTAAGCTTGCCTCCACAAACAAACGTGATTTTTTTTTTATTTATTCATTTATCATTATTTTTTTTCGAAGGCGCTCCGTATTGATGATAATTATTACTGATGACGACAGCGATTGTGACAATGACTGACTTGGGGGGGGGGGGGGGGGGGGGGGGTAAGGGGCAGTGGTCCCGTATTGAAATTGAAAAATATAAAGGATTTCAATATTAAATGATTGTAACTTCTTTAAACAGGCAAACTGTGATTACTTAGCATTTCTCAATACCGAATTCATTCCAGAGGGGAAAGAGTTTTATTTAGAGGTTTCAATATTTACAAGTTTTTATGGCCGAAATCACGTTACTGCAATTACTTTTCTTTTTCAATTCTCTCTCGTATGCAAGGACGCATTGCTGAGTTGGATATTATTCGAAAATTTTAATCAGACAAAGTGGTTCCATTGCATTCTTAATGGGGCTGGCAATGAAACACACCCAAAAAGGGGGAGAAATGGACAAATTCTGTTGCGGCACAGATTTTCGCACCTGTACAATTTGTCGCTTGGTGACAAATTGCGCTGCTCGTGCAGTTCCTAATGTTTTACCTCAATGGTGACAATTTGTGCAGGTAAAATGAAACGTAGCTGCACAAATAATCGTCTGTCACTGTCTACATCAAGCTGAAGAAGATGGACATGCTAAGATACACTAAGAATATTTGTGTGTTTGGGATGCAAGCACTAACAAACACTCACACAAATCCTCATTATTAATAAACCACCTCCATAATACCTCCTTAAACATACAATAACACACACGCACAAACGCACACATACACACGCTCCAATCCAATAAAGTACCCCTCACACCACCATTACTCTACACACACACACACCCACACACACACACACACACACAGATAAACCTAACACCTGCTTATAAAATCACCCCTCCCGTCCGCTGTTGCTAAAACACACACACACACACACACACACACACACACACACAAACACACACGTGTCTTTATATGGGAAGAGTTCTGTACAGCTGTATAATGCAAAACGAGGTAAATTCATTTTTGTAAAGTTGAGATAATTGTGATTAGATTTGCAAAAACAAGAAATTAATTAAAACATATACAAGAATAGGATATTTTTAATCAAAACTTCTAGGATATTAATATTTTAATGTCATAAGGATGCATTAGTGAAAATGTTAAATTTTGCGCTGATGATGGACTTACTTTCAAATATAATTATGAAAATGGCGCTTTGGTCATTATGTGTGTATATAAATATACATATATATGACCGTGCACCTCAAAACGAACATAAAGTCGTACACACTGATTTTGCGTGAGGACTGAAAATAAGTGAAATGCGTCAACCTAGCCGAACTTGACTTTTTCATATTATTTTCTGAAAGAGCGGGTCTTCTTTTACATTATGTTAAAATTTGGTATTATAAAACGGGCAGGAAAGTGTGGGTTTTTTTTTTTTAGCAGTTTGTCTCGAACATTTTTGGTAGAATAGTGTGATTAGGTGTGTCTTTAGAATCCCTTTTTCATTTCTGAAAAACCTTGTCCATACTCTTCACTTTCAACTCTAATAACTTTTGAAAAGATAATGCTACTGCTTTGAAAGTTGGCATTAATTATGGACAGAATGTGTTAATGAGGCATGCTTAATTTCAGTTTAATTTGATAATCCCTTGATTGTTGTTACTCTGGTGGTTTACTTCCTGTTTTTTGTCCTATTCATCGCACAGCCAGAACGGTTTGGTAAAGATTAAGCGCTTGAATAGACATTGTACTTCAGAGCCTGTTTTCTCAGTTCACACTTTTCCTGAGTTTGTGCTTTCTTTCCAATATTTAGATAGGTGAGGAGAGTCCATTTTATTCGAGTTATACATCATTTTAAAGTTTAAAGTATGTTCTTTGAGAATATGGTCTTAACTAAGAATTCATGTCTGGCGACTTTTTGTTTGTTTTGAGGTGCAGGGTCACATACATATAATCAAGCAATAAACTAATAATACATTTTCTTTTGCCAATAAAGGATTATTTAATATTACTTAATACAATACATTGTATTGTATTGAATGAATAAATTAATTTATCCCTTATTGGCAAACAAAAAAAAAAAATGTAAAGGGGCATCTGAGACTCCTAATCACACTCACTCTATGCTACCAAACACGGGTTGTAAAAAATCTGCTGAAAACCCACTTTCCCATTCATTTTATTATCGCAAACTTAAGAATAGTGTAGAAGAAGAAGAGTTGTCCTTCTGGAAAATATGGAAACTAGAAATTGGCTTGTTTGATTATTTTCACCTTTTTTGAGTCCTTATATAAGATGAAGGGGTGCGACTTTTGTTGGTTTTTTTGATGGACGTTCACATTATAATATGCCTACATGTACGAATACATCCTTCTGGTAATTTCTTTCTAAAATAAGTATCATTATATTTATGATTATTATTTCTACATAATGGATGTATGTTATGTATGCGAACTCACGTGTGTGTGTGTGTGTGTGTGTGTGTGTGTGTGTGTGTGTGAGGTTTGCGTGTACAGGGGTGTGCACGCATATCTACAGACATAATTTGGTATAGGATAACCAGCCTTCAAACACATCGGGATCTGGCGCGGCATCAGTGGTTGTAAAATGAACGATGAACGAACGATGAACAATGAACCATATTAATGGCATCCAGACTGAGCAATAGTACAGTGCCATCTGCTGAACAGCAATTCTATACAGTGAACTAGGACAAACCAAATGCAAGATATGGGTCAATTTTAGGGGAATATCGTGTTTCAGATGCTAGTAACAATGATAATTAATGATGCACTGCTGTTTGTGCTTGATAGGCACACTAGCTAATACATGCATAATATACATGCATACACACTAGAGCATTATGATTATGTATAAAGGGCCTACATTTTAATTGATTACATCAACTGTTTTTTTTTTAAGTTTCATAAGGCTTCATACAAAGTGTATGAAAACACTATTTGATTTCCTTCATCAAAGATTGATGAAAATGTTCAGATAGATTTGGTCAGAATTGTTTTCCAAAGTCGGTCTTTCATTTCATTTCCTTTCATGGATATTATTCCATTTCATTTCATGATATTTTATTTCATTTCATGTTATTTTATTTTGTCAGTACAGTGCTATAACAGATAGCAAAAGGCGGCATAATAAGATGTGTACATAATCATCGTGCATTATGCGTAGTACATACCCAGGCCTACATGAGAAAACACTGAAGGAAATGTCATGTTGAATCCACATTAAAAAAAGAGGGAGCACATACTGTTCGTAGAGCAAAGAGAAAATAAGTGGAAAGCAGCGGACCCACCGTCTCCATAGCCTGGCTTCACTAGAAAGATGAGTCTATGAAATGATGGTCAAGAATAAAACAAATAAACTCTCGTAATGGTGCGTTTACACCATGTTCCGGTCAGCATGGCAGCCACGTTTCAGGCCACCATGGACAAAACACAGTGGATGTGAGACAATGGGGTGAGACGGGATAGGCAAATATGACAGACTGTGGATGCCGTGTTAGATTTTTAAATTGTTAAAAAAAAAAAGAATGTCACGGCAGCCCCGTTGCTAATGAAGATTCTTGTGTGCCGTGATAAACGAGGGCGAACGCAATGAAACACGACGGCACGTAATAGGCCGTAACAAAAAACAATACTCGGAGGCCGTCTGATGTCCAACGGGACGAAGACTGGAGAGACCAAGGCTAGAATGGGAAATGGGTGGGTTGGGGTGGGGGTCAGAGTACAGGAGAATGTTTCATCTACCCACGACGCACTACGTTTCGAGCAAACGGGGCTGCTGTGACCACCGCGAATATTGTGTAAAGGCAGCACAAGGTACATTGTTAAATTTTGCCAAACACTGAGTGGGCATAGAGCGTGATGTAAAATGCTGCGTGCGTTGTTGTGCGATTGTGTTAAACAGACGAAGCGCATGCTGTGCAGGTTAATGTGATGTAGGAAACATGTAATCTAATCGAAGGCGCTCCATATTGATGACAATTATTACTGATGACGATCCCGTATTGAAATTGAAAAATATAAAGGATTTCAATATCAAATGATTGTAACTTCTATAAACAGGCAAACGGTGATTGCTTAGCATTTCTCAATACCGAATTCATTCCAGAGGGGAAAGAGTTTTATTTAGAGGTTTCAAAATTTACAAGTTTTCATGGCCGAAATTACGTTACTGCAATTACTTTTTTTTTTTCAATTCTCTCTCGTATGCAAGGACGCATTGCTGAGATGGATATTATTCGAAGATTTTAATCAGACAAAGTGGTTCCATTGCATTCTTAATGGGGCTGGCAATGAAACACACCCAAAAAGGGGGAGAAATGGACAAATTCTGTTGCGGCACAGATTTTCGCACCTGTACAATTTGTCGCTTGGTGACAAATTGCGCTGCTCGTGCAGTTCCTAATGTTTTACCTCAATGGTGACAATTTGTGCAGGTAAAATGAAAGGTAGCTGCACAAATTGTCGTCTGTCACTGTCTACATCAAGCTGAAGAAGATGGACATGCTAAGATACACTAAGAATTGTGTGGTTGGGATGCAAGCACTAACAAACACTCACACAAATCCTCATTATGGATATACAACCTCCAACATACATCCTTACTCTCTAAAAAAAAATCGAGTGAAAATTTTCACTCTAAAAAGAGTGAATACAAAAAAGAGTGAATTTCGAGTGAAATTGGAGTGAATTTTAAGTGAAAATGCTCATTTTCACTCATTTTGGAGTGACGTCAGGGATCACTCGAAGATTTTGGAGTGATCCCTGACGTCACTCCAAAATGAGTGAAAATGAACATTTTCACTCAAAATTCACTCCAATTTCACTCGAAATTCACTCTTTTTTGTATTCACTCTTTTAAGAGTGAATATTTTCACTCGATTTTTTTTAGAGAGTACACATACAATAACGCACAAGCACAAACGCACACATATACACGCTCCAATCCAATAAAGTACCCCCTCACACCCCCATTACTCCACACACACACACACACACACACACACACACACACGCACACACACATAAACCTAACACCTGCTTATAAAACCACCCCTCCGGTCCGCTGTTGCTAAAACACAAACACACGTTACATACACACACACACACACGCACACACGCACACACACACGTGTCTTTATATTTGAAGAGTTCTATATAGCTGTATATTGCAAAACGAGCTAAATCCATTCTTGTAAAGTTGAGATAATTGCGATTAAAGCCGCAAAAAAACCCCCAAAGACATTAATGAGGAAATATTCCAGGGTATACGAGGATATTTCTAATCAAAGCTTCTAAGATATTGATATTTTAATGTCACAATGATGTATTAGTGGAAATGTTTAATTTTGCTCTGATGATGGATTTATTTTAAAATATTGGAAAATGGCGCTTTGCTGATTTTGTATGTACTCGAGTATATAAAAAACTATATATATATATATGAATTGATTGCTTTATTGACCACAATGCAAAAGTGGAAATGTGCCTTCCACCAGCGTTACACACAAGAGATACAAACAGATAACAATTGTTCATTGAACATATACGTCACAGATCAAGAAATAGACTAATCAAGAAATAACCTAATAATGCATTTTTTTGGCGAATAAAGGATGAGTTAACTGTACTCAATGCAATACAATACAATGGTATTGTATTGAATGAGTACATTGCATTCATTCTTCATTCGCAAAAAAAAAATACATTACTAGTTTATTTCTTGATTTTTCGTTATATTAGAGCCAGTACGTTATTTCCTTGATTTATGTATATATATATACATATATATATATATATATATATATATATATATATATATATGGATATGACCCTGCACCTCAAAACAAACAAAAAGTCGCCAGACATGAATTCTTAGTTAAGACCATATTCTCAAAGAGCAGACTTTAAGCTTTAAAATGATGTATAATCCAAATCAAATGGACTCTCCTAACCTATCTAAATATTGGAAAGAAAGCACAAACTCAGGAAAAGTGTGAACTGAGAAAACAGGCTCTGAAGTACAGTGTCTATTCAAGCGCTTAATCTTTACCAAACCGTGCTGGCTGTGCGATAAATGGGACAAAAAACAGGAAGTAAACCACCAGAGTAACAACAATGAAGGGGTAATTAGATTAAACTGAAATTAAGCATGCCTCATTAACACACTCTGTCCATAATTAATGCCAACTTTCAAAGCAGTAGCACTATCCTTTCAAAAGTTATTAGAGTTGAAAGTGAAGAGTGTCGCAAGGTTTTTCAGAAATGAAAAAGGGATTCTAAAGACACACCTAATCACACTATTCTACCAAAAATGTTCGAGATAAACTGCTTTAAAAAAACACACTTTCCTGCCCGTTTTATGATACCAAATTTTAGCATAATGTAAAAGAAGACCCGCTCTTTCAGAAAATATGAAAAAGTCAAGTTCGGCTAGGTTGACCCATTTCACTATTTTCAGTCCTCACAAAAAAATCAGTGTGTGCGACTTTATGTTCGTTTTGAGGTGCACGGTCACATATAAAGCCACCCAATAGTAGGTTGAGGGAGTGAGACTATTTTTTTTTTTTTGGGGGGGGGGGGATAATTGTGATGTAAATTTTGCCTCCTTACATTTTCCTTATTGTCTGCTTAACTGGTCAGACAACTTCACAGGCCAGTCTGAATACTACTTATCTCAAGTGCGTTACCTTAACTGCGTAATATACAAATATCAACTGCTTCAGAGGGGGATGGTAAAATATTTGCATCGAGGTGATTTCTGCTCAACAGTGCTATGCCCCGAGACAAAGTCGAGGGGCATTGCACTGTTGAGAAATCACCGAGGGCAAATAAGTTTAGTTCTATCGTGAATAAGAACTTTGAATCAATCGAAACGCTCTTAAACTCTCTTCACCATTTTGCCTTTTCCGTAATAGGAATTTCTGAAACTTGGTTGCATTATGTCTCCCCAAATATGTTTAGTATTCAAAATTATGATATGATTCGTGCAGATAGAAGGACTGGAAGAGGAGGTGGAGTAGCCTTGTATATACATAATCAACTTCGTTACAAACTCCGACCTGACTTATCCATCAATGGTGTTGAAAGCTTATTCGTCGAAATTATAAATGATAAAACTAAAAATATTATTATAGGTATCATTTATAGACCACCAAATAACGAAATAGATTTATTTCTAGACAGCATTGAAATTTTTTCAAATACAATTATTCATGAAAATAAAAGTTTGTTCTTAATGGGGGATTACAATATTGATTTACTAAGTACGACAAACCATAATTCTTCTAGATTTCATAACACATTATCATTAAGTAGTCTTTATCCTCACATTAATAAGCCTACGAGAATCTGTAACATCACGTCAACTGAGACTTTAATCGACAACATCTTCTCTAACATTATTGATAAAAACTATACTAATGGCATACTTTATTCAGATATATCTGATCATCTTCCAATATTTACCATTCACGAGCAAATTGGAAACGTTCAACCAAAACAAAAATGCTATAGAACGCGAAGAAAAGAATCTCACGAAAATATTAATTCATTAATATCTGATTTATCACGCGAACAATGGCAAGATGTGACTTCGGTCAATGACGCGAATTTATCTTACGAAATGTTTTTGCATAAATTTCTTTATTATTATAATAATCGTATTCCCTTAGTTAATAAGAACAATCGCGCAAAAACAAAACAACCATGGATTACCAAAGGGCTAATGCGTTCTATACTCACCCGTAATCGCTTATATAAAATGTCCTTACGTAAACCAACACCACAGAACAAAGCAAAATACAGAACATATCGAAATACATTAACCACATTAATCCGGGCATCTCGAAAGCGATATTATTCAGACATACTAGAATCAAATAAGGACAGTAAAACCAAACTGTGGCGAACTATCAATGACCTTATTAAGAATAAAAAGAAAGAACTCCCGACCGTTATTTCCGAAAATGACCAAGATATTAACGACCCTGAAATCATTGCAAATTGTTTTAAGAAGTTCTTTACCAACATAGGCCCCAATCTCGCCTCAACAATACTTCCAAACGCTGGAAATTTTACAGATTACCTTCCAGAAAGTAATAATAATTCTTTATTCTTTACTCCCACGAATGAAAATGAAATACTGAATATTGTTCGATCTTTTAAGTCGAGTAGATCTTGTGGCCACGATGGATTAAGTATGCATTTACTAAAACAAATAGTACATTTCTTAGTAACCCCCATAGTACATATTTGTAACTTATCATTATCTACTGGGAACTTCCCAAATTCTTTAAAGATTGCGAAAGTAATCCCTATTCACAAAAAAAGATGATGCGTCCCAAATAAAGAATTATCGTCCAATTTCATTATTGCCCGTCATTTCCAAAATCCTTGAAAAGATTGCACATGAACGTTTGTATAAGTTTCTGGTTGATAACCACATTTTAAATCCTAACCAATTTGGCTTTCGAAAAGGTTTTTCTACAGATTTTGCAATCATTCAAACTTGTGACAAAATTATCGATTCTATTGCGAACAAACAGCACGTGATAGGAGTTTTTATGGACCTGAGCAAGGCCTTTGATACAATAGACCATGGAATTTTATTAAAAAAGCTACATAATTATGGCATAAGAGGAATAGTTCTTTCCTGGTTCCGAGATTATTTATCCCAACGTCAGCAATACGTAGCATTTCATTCAAGTACCTCGTTTAAGTCATATATTACTTGCGGTGTACCACAGGGATCCATTTTAGGACCTCTACTTTTTCTTATATACATCAACGATATCATAAATTCTTCAACCCTTCTCACCTATGTATTATTCGCGGACGATACCAGTGTCTTCTACTCTCACAACTGTTTAAACACACTAGTTGATATACTTAATTCTGAGCTTGCAAAAATTTCTATATGGTTTAAATGCAATAAATTATCACTAAATATAGATAAAACGTGTTTCATAAACTTCAATACTTCACATTTGCAACCGATAATGCCTAATAACATTATTATTGATGGTATGCCCATTATTGGAAAAAAATCAACCAAATTCTTAGGGGTAACCCTTGACTCCAATTTAAATTGGAATAACAACATTGACAATATAACCACATTAATATCCAAAGCCATTGGAATACTTCGGAGATTAAAATATTTTGTAACGGAAAAAGTACTCACTATGTTATACAATGCATTAATCTTACCGTACATTAATTATTGTAATGTTGTCTGGGGAAATTGTAATAAAACCAAAGTAAATGTTATTTTTCTTTTACAGAAAAAGGCAATAAGAATATGTACCAACTCACATTATCTAGAACATACTGATCCATTATTCCTTAGACTAAACGTTCTTAAAGTTGACGATATACACAAATTTCAAACAGCAATATTTACGTTCAAATACACGCAAAATCTACTCCCACTCTTCCACAACGCATTTTCCCTTAACAGGGATGTCCATGCTTACCCCACGCGCCATCGTAATGATTTCCATTTGAATAACCCTAAACTCTTATTAGCTCAAAAATCAATTCGGCATAACGGGCCTGATATTTGGAATTCACTCCCTCTCCACATAAAACAGTGCACATCTCTTTATTCCTTTAAGGCAAATACAAAGAAATATTTCTTGGCACAATATCATACGATACAGTAATCATTAGGTGATCCGAGTATCCTCTCGGATCACCTTCTGTATCTGTACGGATTCTTTCTTCTTCTTTCTTTATTTCTCCCCAAAAGTTGTGCAGAGGTTAGCTCAGAAAGTGCTATGCCTATCAAGTTCAAACTTATACCATGTATGTATCGTGTCCCAAAGACGACAGATCTAGTAAAATCATAATGATCAGTCGACCGTGACGTCACTATGACGTCATTATATGAAAACACATTCTCAATCATATCTCATTAATGGAATAGAATTTTTCAATTAAATTTACGTCACATATATTTCAAGTCAAGCGCATTCTACTCATATTCTCAAAATTCATCTCTACCTTAAAACGTGCGCGTACGCGCGCGTTTAAATATTTGTATGCTCCAATCGAGCTCAAATTTTTTTTGCACACGTTTCAGACCATTTGGAGCATTTTTGAAAAATTGAAAAAATCGGACGGACGCGTACGCGCGCGCGCATATACGCACGCACAGCTCATATGCAATAGAAATTTCCCGTTTTTTCACACGGATCGGATGTTTGAAATGTCAAGAAATATTTCTACGAAGTTTCAAGTCAATCCGACTCAATATGACGTCATACGGGCCCGTCAAAGTTGAAATTCCGCGCGCGCGTCAATGGCGATATACAGTGCAACTATGCCAAAAAACCGATGATTTTAAATCTGATTTTACTCGTCAGGATGGACGGTGACCCCCCATTTTCTTTACATATTTTGAAAGCTGATGAGTTGTACATGTCATTTCATGGGCTGGCTATGCTGACAAAATGATAAAAAAATATCAAATTTCTTAATAAAGTAAAAAAAGTAAGTTTTCAAAATGACGTCATCAAATTTCACATTCACTCGAACGTATCTCACTTGAATTTCGCCAATTTTCACCCAGATTTCAGTATGTTGTAGCTTATGAAATGTTCTTTCATTAATGAAAAACAACATTTTGATTGGATAACGTCATCACCTCGTAAAAATGGATTGAAAGTATCCTTGTAAAATTTGACCAGTTTACGTGTTATCTCTATGGGAGAGCAGTTTTTCTGGCAGTGAAAATTGACATGACTATCTTTTTCGAGTACTAGCTCACTTATGCTTCGGTGAATTTTTCCCAGATTTTAGTATGTTGTAGCTGAGACTTTGGGCTATCGTAAAAGTGCCCTCCATTTTTTCATACGACGTCGGCATCACGTCGAAAAACTTGGTTGAAAAATGGCACGTGGCTTCGATGTAACGTCATTTTGCTTAATACACAGGGCCTATGGAGCATGAAATAGGTCATTGCATAGCGCATCCGACTCGTAATCCTAAGGTCCGTGGTTCGAGGCTCACCCCTGCCAATATTTTTTTAAATTTTTTTAAACACTTTTTTTCTTCTTTTTCTTTAGTTAGTCTTAATCTCCTTTCCTAACTTTATCTTTTTCTGATGTTTTCATGCTTCTCCTTCAAATTTCTATAAAAAAAACAATTTTTCTTTATTTTTCTTTCTTTCTACTACTTTCTGTGCAATAGATGAACAACAACAATGGCTATTAATCCCATATTTTGCACATGATTTGTTCATGTCACGTACATTATTTCATAAGATTACAATTACTTGATCGGACACCATCTTGGGTATGTAAATTAGGGTCAAAGGTCATAAATGTTTCATCCTGTATCTTGGTGAATACATGTCGTATCTCTCCCATATTTTGCACACGCAAAGACCATGTTATAAGAATCATTTCACAAAATAACCACTTTTTGCTCAGAAGCCATCTTGTCTGTGCAAATTGGGGTCAAAGGTCATATGTACTTCTTTCTTTATCTTCGTTATGACGTGTTATCTCTATGGGAGGGAATTTTTTTAAATGTGACAATTGACATGATTGTCTTTATCGAGCACTAGCTCACTTACCCTTAAGTGATTTTCTCCCAGATTTTAATATGTTGTAGCTGAGACTTTACGCTATGGAGAGTGAGCCTTCGATTTTTCATACAATGTCGGGATCATGTTAAAAGCTTGGTTGAAATTAAAGCTTATCTGCGATGTATTGAGATATTTCTTTCTTTGTGCAACTTTATTTGCAATAACTCAAGAAAAACAGCGCCTACCACCTCCATGTTTTGCACCTGTTTAGTTCATGTCATGTACATTATTTCATAAAATCACAACTACTTGATCGGACACCATCTTGGGTATGTAAAATAGGGTCAAAGGTCATAAATGTTTCATCTTGTATCTTGGTGAATACATGTCCTATCTTTCCCATATTTTGCACACGCAAAAACAATATTGTGGGAATCATTTCACAAAATAACCACTTTTTCCTCAGATGTCATCTTGGGAGTGTAAAGGTGGGTCAAAGGTCATATGTATTTGTTGCTGTATCTTCGTTATCTAGTGTGTACAGAATTAGTACCAAAGATGGCAGACATGACTCCCTTTTCTAAATGAGAATCCAAACATGATACGGCCAATGTCTCTAAACACAGATGAAACCTGTATGGTCATGCCTATTGCGATCATGATTCGAATCATAGATTAAAAAAAAAATCGGATCACCTTAATTTGTCAGTAATGACAAATTACAATCTCTAGTTAAACATGTACCTCTTATACTCAACAACAAGGCAATATTTGGTCCACCCCCTTTTCCTTTTCTTTTACTTTGCTGCTTGACCCTTCGCCCATATTATAACATATTCAATCATTTTCTTAGAAGTGCTGACCATCAACACTTTCGCGCTTCATCACCTGCACACGCACTCACAGGCACCACTCCTGTTTACCAAGTAATTGTATAAAACTGGATTTACACGCACTTTAACATGGCCCATCTGTATTAGTGTTTAAGTACTACAATAAAAAATGGTAATTTAACTCTGGCTGTCCGTCTGTTCAAGCACGGCTTATAACGGCGGCCCTCTGCATCATATGTATATATTATATATTGTACTGTGAATTAAGTCATTATTGGCCATATAAACATTTTGTATGTTATTTAACGTTTCATTTGTCTTTACATACAAAATATGACTTACTATGTAATATGTCAATAATTTTCAGAATTGTATTTGTGTATTTGAACCTGCCTTTGTTATTTTTGTTATCTGAAAGAAAATATGAAATGCAGAAAATAAAATCTTTTCAAACAAAGCAGAGCACTATATCAAAGAAAGCAGTCGATATTTGTTTTATTTCCCTCTCGAACATTGCACTAGAGTGATGACAAGGTTCCCTTATAGACCAGGAGCTGGCTGCTGGTCAATTTACCCCACCAAGCCCAAAAGGTTTGACCCCTCAGAGTTGCTGGGACCATCCCCCTCATTGAAAAAATGGGCGTCAGCCTGGTCTCTGAGGGCGGGTTCGGCCCCCAGGGACCCCCCGAAAAGGCCCTCCGGCGGGTGTAATTTACCCCATGGAGCCCATGGACCAAACTTGGCCTAAATGAATGTTCTATGGGTGTACATAATCAAAATATAAAAACTGACAACATATCTGCTTGGGAAAGGGGTTGCCAGACCGCTTGTTTGCAGGTACAAAAACCTCGTTTTTGGTCACAGAGTCTGCGCCAAGACTACACTGTCCCATAGGCCCTGTACTGTAGCGTCTCCCAACAGTCTGAGGGACAGTGCCAGTTAGTGCATGTAGTAGTCTTGGCGCAGACTCCTTAACGCTCAACAAGGGTTTGTGCCTGCAAACTACCTGTTAAACCCTGGGACCCAGGGTAGTTTGCATCCAGAAATTCACCACACTCACACACACACACACACACACACACACACACACACACACACACACACACACACATGACTCTATGTATATACCATAATACCAAACATGTTAGCTTTCTCAATACTATTAACACAGACATTATATCTTGCACATAATAAATGTTAGGCCTATCGTGTATAAAATGTTCATACCTTTTGAATGTTTTACATGGATACTTTCAATACACCTATAAGGAACGCTGCTGAATTTTGACATTTGTGTGAAGTTGTAGTATGTTTACTGGCCACCAGCCTACTTATTCTGTATGATGTATTCACCTTATAAGACACAAATACAGCTTTTCAGAAAATGCTGAAATACAACCTGTGTTGCAAGTAGACTTCAGTTTCAGACCAACCTTTCTTTTCTCCTGCTTGATGTCATCTTTTGAATACAAATAACAAGTCTCAATCCTCATATAATGTAAGATTCTTTTAAAGGCAGCCGATCGCCATCCCTAATGGTACGTAAACTCCGAACGACCGAAGTTTGTGTAATGCTACCACTGAGACAAGTTTTAGTGTATGTGTGTGCGTGTGTGTGTACGCATCATACACAAACATTGTCACCGCGAGCTGCGGATTGGAGGAGAGAGGCCAGAAGACGCTGCGGCGTGTGTGTGTGTGTGTGTGTGTGTGTGCGTGTGTGTGTACGCATCATACACAAATATTGTCACCGCGAGCTGCGGTGATTGGAGGAGAGAGGCCAGAAGACGTGTGGCTCTTTTGGCCTCTCTCCATGCACATGCGCACTGAGAGTGTGCGTCCATTCGGAAGCTCTCGGGACAGCCATTTTGGGTTAGGAGATAAGCACATGGAGCTCTCTTGTAGCCTACCGTATTTTCGCTGACCCATTGAGCCAGCGCTATTCTCATTCGGGAGTCACTACATTTGATACAGAATGGGGGAGGCAGCGTGTTGCGTTCGTCTCCGTGCCGCACAAACCACTCGCCACGACCGAGTGTCTTTAAAAACCTCAAACTAAAAATTTGTTGTGTATATTGCGAGTATTTGGCTGATATAAACCACCCTACGATGCATGAAATAGGCAAGGATTACAGCATCCATGGCAACATTTCCTTTATTTGACTCTAATAAATTCCAAATCAGAATAACTGCAACATTACACTAAGAAATGGAGCTTAATGGTTTTGGAAATGATATCTATCGAATTTTATACTCAGTAGTGCATGTGACCTCATAGTTTTGGACAAATATCTGCATATCAATAAGTGTAATGAACATGATTATGGTGTTCTATATAGATACATGTATATTGCTGAACTTCCTTGAAACATCAAATAACAAGCTTCACAATTGAATGCTAACTTTCTGTAATGAAAATAACCAGGCTAAGAGCATTTACTTTGATCTTGTGTTCTCCCTATTTCTTCAGCACTTTTTTGTTGTGGTCAACTTCTTATTTCTGGAGATATATTGTATATTTCGTTATTTGGGATAGTTCCC
Organism: Diadema antillarum; assembly: GCF_040938485.1. Taxonomy (NCBI): domain Eukaryota; kingdom Metazoa; phylum Echinodermata; class Echinoidea; order Diadematoida; family Diadematidae; genus Diadema; species Diadema antillarum. Next base: position 993,880 of record NW_027270985.1, read on the forward strand.
ATACCCACACAAATGGTGCACATACTGCAAACACTGCCATTGACAGTGGCCAGTAGGCCTACAAACCAAGTTAAAACATGAAATCATCAGCTTACTGAAATGGCTCTCTTTTTATATACAATTGTAGCATATAGGCTGAGAGCATTAACTTGGTCTTGTGGTCCCTTTATTCCTTCAACACTTTTGTCAACTCCTGGAGATACTTCATCTTCAGTTCCCCAGCCCAACAAAAACAAAATTCAACCTATGGTGTCACAAATATACTGCAAACAGCACATCATAGTATGATTGTCATTAACCCTGGACATATACACACAACATTGAAACATGAAATTACCAGCTGAAAGTTATGCTAGCTTAACTTCTTTCTTTAACAATAGCACGCACATTGAGAGCATTTACATGGTGTGTTCTTGTGTTCTCTTTTATATCAGATTTTTTGTCAACTCCTCAGTAAAAATATTACACTTTCAGGGTGTCACATCATATACAGAACAATGTAGTTAATGTTTATGATTTAGTTGTCTTTCAAAACTGTGGCAATTACACATGAAGTCATGCATCACTCTCTATGGTAGACTAAAGCCTACATTATTGATAAGTATAATGTAGGCCTAATAAGCATTGCACATGTTTCAGTCACAATCTATGATTCCTGAACTGACCAGTATTTCGAATGAATTTGTTTCATACAAATACCAAACATATTGGTCTATCAGCCAGTATGATGCATGATTTGAGCTATTATATAACTGATGTCTACTCACGACAAAGGGCCTATTTCAGCATTTTCCAAAAATATATATGTATCATAATATTATGTATATTTTTTGTCACATAAGGTGGATACATAATAAAGGGTAAGCAGGTTGTGTAGCCAGTGAAACACCATACAATTGCACTCAAATTTCAAAATCTCTTCACTGCTCCTGCTTAAAGGTGTATTGAGAGTATCCATACTAAAATTCAAAAGGTATGAACATCTTTACATAAAGGTATTATTGCTGTACTGTATGGAGAAACCAGTGAACATGTTTTGTGTTACGGTATAGTATACATGGAGTCATGTGTGAACTTATGTGTGTGTGTGTGTGTGCGTATATGTGCGTGCGTGTGTGTGTGAAAGTGTATGTGTGTGTGTGTGTGTATGTGTGTGTGGTGAATTTCTGGATGCAAACTACCCTGGGTCCCAGGGTTTAATGGGTAGTTTGCAGGCACAAACCCTTGTTGAGCGTTAAGGAGTCTGCGCCAAGACTACTACATGCACTAATATATTTTGATTATGTACACCCATAGGACATTCATTTAGGCCAAGTTTGGTCCATGGACTCCATGGGGTAAATTACACCCGCCGGAGGGCCTTTTCGGGGGGTCCCTGGGGGCCGAACCCGCCCTCAGGGACCAGGCTGACGCCCATTTTTTCAATGAGGGGGGTGGTCCCAGCAACTCTGAGGGGTCAAACCTTTTGGGCTTGGTGGGGTAAATTGACCAGCAGCCAGCTCCTGATCTATTATGGAAATGTGCTGGCTTAACGTCATTTCTAGGTCGTGGCAGTGCAGCAGTGGATGCAGCGCGTAGCGAATGACACCGCTGCGCTGTGTTTTGTTTTGTTTTGTTTGCTTTTATTTCTGCATTCAATCAGATGCAATTTGAATGCAAACTTCAAAAAGTACAAAGACAAAGAATAACAAGTGCAGTGAAATAAATCGATAACAGTACATAAATAGATACACATAGGTGATTGCATTGAGCAATGTAGATACACAGAAACATAAAATAAGATATACAGTATTTTTCAGTAAACAACAGAGATAATTGAATGCAGGAGACCATTATCATTAGCGATTAAGCTTGAAATGGATGGAGGCCTCATAAAATGACTATCCAACGACATAACTCTCTTGGAGGAAGGTGATCAGGTGAGTGCAGTGCAGTTGCAGGTGAGAGTGCAAGATGCAATTGAAGGAAGAAAATAGAGATTGACAATAAGATGACAATCTATACTATAAATATTTGTTAGCTCAATTGGTTTGGAGAATATAATTGTATCAAATATCGTTTAAGTGAAGCTTTCAAAGAATAAATACTTGAACAAGACTTTATATTATCCGGGAGATTATTCCAAATGTCCGGACCCGAATGTCTTATGGATTTATGTGTCACTAATAATTTGGGATTCAAAAGGTGGAAATTTCTACATATACGAGTAGGGTACGAATGGACAGAAGTATTGAACCTAAACATGTTATCAAACGATGATGGAAGTTGATCATGTATATATTTAAACATAATTACTGCTACTTGAATAATATTCAAATCAAAAACCTTCAATGTTTAAGCTCATGAAATAAAGAGTCAGTATGAGCCAGAAAATGCGATCCTGTACAAATACGTATAACTTTCTTTTGTAATTTCAATATAGATTTTATTTTGGTAGAGCCGCAAGTACCCCATACAACATTGCAATAACTTACATATGGGAGAATTAAGGAATTATATAATAGAAATAAAGTTGAACGAGGAAGAAAGAACTTCAGCTTGGAAATTATCCCTATATTTCTAGAAATACACGTTGTAACATGATGTAAATGCTCATTCCAAGTCAAACTTTCATCTATATATACTCCAAGAAATTTTGAATTCATTTTCTTTTCTAATGGGATATCATCAATGTTAATATGTATCAACGTATCTTCATTATGAGAATGAAGTTTGAAATGAATAAAATGAGTCTTTTTTATATTCAAAGAAAGTTTATTAGACTTAAACCAATTTGATACTTTACTAATTTCAATGTTTAAAGTATCATTTAAAATCTTAAGATCTTTATGAGAATAAAACATATTCGTATCATCAGCAAATAGAACAAAAGAGAGAAGAGAGGATGTATTTATGATATCATTAACATAAAGAAGGAATAATAATGGGCCCAGAATTGAGCCTTGAGGAACACCACATTTGATTAAAAGGGGGTCAGATTCACAACCATTAAAAGTAACATATTGTCTTCTATTAGTTAGGTAAATCTTTAAGCCATAAAAGTGCTTGTCCTCGAATACCATAATGACTAAGTTTGGTGAGTAAAATAGAATGATCAAGAGTATCGAATGCCTTACTCAAATCACAAAATATACCTGCAACATGTTCTTTGTTTGCAAAAGCACTCGTAATTTTGTCATAAATTTGTATTAGTGCTAAATCAGTTGAATAATTTTTTCTGAAACCATATTGATTGGGAATAAGTAAATCATACTTATTAATAAATTTAAGAAGTCTATTATAAACAATTTTTTCTAAAATTTTGGATATACTAGGAAATAAAGACATAGGACGATAATTGCTAATTTCATGAGGATCATTTTTTTTATGAACAAGATTAACTTTCGCTATTTTCAGCATATCAGGGAAAATACCTTGTCATAAAGAAAGATCAAATATATAACTTAACGGTTCTGCGAGTGGATAAATGTGTAATGTAGTGTAATGTAGGCCACCGTGTATTCACCGTTGTTGATTTCTCCGAGCTACACAGCGTAGAACTGCGAGAGGAGGTCCAGGACTAGAAGTAGGCCTAAAGCGGCCTATATCCATATCATCTTCAAAATCGGTTTTAGTTTCTCCAAACGATTTTAACCGTACTTGATATGTTGTACTTTTGTCGCAATTTACGAAATTATTCCGTTACTTGAAGCAATCACTTTGTCAATTGACCACAAACATGGTCACACGCCATCGCAACACAGATTTCTGTGATTCCATCGAGACCTACTAGCCACGTCGCACTGTATCTAGCTGATCACTACTAAGCGCAGCACTGCGTACATTATAATGTGAAAAAATTAGATGTCGATCACAGAATCACGATTGAGTGCAGATTGTGACTTTCCAAAATGTACTATACCACGCTAGATAATAAGTCTTTGCACCGCATCCAGCAGCTCATAGACATAATTATAAACGCATGAAGAGATCCTTGGCAATATTGAATGGTTTTTTGACAGAGATAATTTGGCCCATTTTCTATGACGTCATCACCTTACCGTGCAATTTTGGATCCATACGATTTGCTCCATTGCACGCTACGAGTGTAAAACGCTTGCGTTAGCAGGTGTGTATGCGTGTGACCAGCGCGCTAGCATAAAGCGCTCAGTGAGCACTCTCGCGATCTGCAGATTCTCTTTTGTTTCTAAATTACTAAAACATCAAAAATTAATCAAGGATCTATTCTAGGCGTTATATAGTATAAACAATAAATGTTTTTCATTCGTTCTATGGACAGAATATTTCATTCGGTGAAAGATTGGATCATTTCATCTTTCATCTCATGTTAATACAGAGCTACCAAGTCTCACGCATTCTGCATGAGACTCAAGCATTTAGGGGCCGTCTCACGATCTCACGCATGACACCCATTTTTCTCACGCATTGGGCGAAGTCTGCAACTTGGGCATATGATAAGGATCATAGCTCAAAGGATTAGAGTGATAGTTGCAATTGGAGCTATATTTTCCTTTTGTTTTTCAAAATAAGTAAAAAATAGTCACTAAAGTATGCACCTGATCGCACCATTAAGCAGCTAAGAGTTAAGAATTGAAAAAGCTCCCTACCGTGGGAGGCCACAGGGGAAAAACCCCTCCCACACCCTCGCTCGCGCGCACATTTGCTCGCCGAGATGCCGAGTCATGAAAATCTCACTCATAAAATTTTTTGAAGTTAGCATCCCTTTTAATATTCTGTCCATTGCATCCATAAACATTCATTATTTGTATGATATGTTATAGATAGTAAAACTATCCCATTTTCGTGCTCTGTACAATCATATTGCAAGGAAGTTTACATGAGGGATGCAATTTACAGATATTGACAGAAAAATGTTGTAAAAATGGTAGAATACTACATCTCAACTGCCGTTTTTGTAAAGCAAGCTTATTTCGATAACATGTTTTGTGGTGATGTATGAAAATGTGAACTATCTGACAATGTAGGGCATCATCTCTTCTGCTTGCTGTCACTGATACAAAAGCTGTAGACTACGGACCTGGCCGTGGTTCAGGTCCCGCGCAAGTAGCATAAGTAGAACTATCATTATCTCTTCGAAACTTACTCAGTTCAGGCGCTGGTATAGTCCACGGCCTGGACTGTTTTGTGTGATCATTTACCGCGCACACACCGCTACAGCACGCGTATGCCCCACCGTACGCTCGTGTATTGATTTGCCACGCACGCACGCACGCACGCATCTCAGAAAGGTTTGTTGGCATCGAGCGGTTACAAGGGATAGCGCGATAAGCTGTGGAGCGACGCGTGGATGCGTAATGATAAAAACACGTCCAGAATCTGGACTAGCGCTGGTAATGTAAATGGAAACCCTTTGGCTTCCTTGTCTAGCACTAACTGTAGTAGGCTCTATAGCTTCCAGCACATTCCAGTTCTTACTCTCTCTCTCTCTTGGAATCGAAGCGCAGCTGCTCATGAAAGCTGCCATTATAGTCTATAGTTGGGGGCCTAAGGGCTCAAAATGGGTTGTTTGGTTCAGATTCTTCCAAAAGCAACAAATTTGGCTCATAGGTCCCTTGTACCACACTCTTTTGATTTTTGATGGGCGCCAAGACTAAAAACCCGTGGGGCCGCCATATTGGTGGAATCCAATATGGCCGCCATCCGGGTTAAAGGTCAACTGCAGTTACCTTTTATTATATTCTTTATTCGCTTCTTACAAAGCACATATACAGTAGTATATACAATAAAATATTCCAAAAACATGCAAATACAATGTATAGACATGGATACAGAAATGAAAAAAAAAAATTAAACAGACACACACATAAGTCTAAAAATGCCCTCAGGGAGATCCAACAGACATCCACATATTTTCTGTTATTAAAACATTCACCCATCAACCCTCCCTCACCCGTGCCCACTCTGACTGATCGGGGAAGAGAGTGGAGCACAGCACCCATCCATATCCCGACTAAAGAACTACGTACCCAATCCAGCACAATATACGAAGTACCTCACTCTCTGACTACTAGTACATGATGTGTACACACAAGTGCGCACGTGCGCCCGTGCATGCTCTCATAGACATGCACATATTGTTCAATAAGTACGTTGTTCTACTATGCACCCGTACACATCCAGAGCTGCCAACTTTTGTAAAAGCCTTTCAGTACTTTGATGGCTGAAAATCAGTAATTTGTACCTTTTTTGAGTGAAAATCAGTAATCCTTACAACAGCATTATAGAATTTATCACAGACAATGATTTCTAAAATCAGTAATTTGCTTGTAACCTTCAGTATTCTTGTCCAATTTCAGTAGAAATTACTGAAAATCAGTACTAGTTGGCAGCTCTGGTATACGCACATTCGAATGCATTCGCAATGTGGCATTCACTCACTCCCCCCACACACTCCCGCAAATAAACTAACAGCAATATGACAGTGTGCATGTATATAACTATGTGTACATGCAGCACAACATATGTATAAAATTCAACAACTGTCCCCGAAACAGTCATGATGATATTAAGAAAAAAAAATAAAAATTGCATCTTTTACTCTATGTTCTGTATAATAATGTGGCCAGTAAAAAAACTGCATTCTCCCTGAAAGTATTTCATTCCAGCTACACTATGCCATATTAATGTAGACATAGATACGAAATCAACTCGTTACATTCTTGAGAGTTTAAAAAAGAAAATTCTTTGTAATCCCTCATATGTATCAATTCCCTTATTTGCTCGGCATTCCTCATGGCTTCATCTATTTCACCGCATAATGCCTTCCATCTTTCATTTATCTTTGACTGGTCTAAAAAATACCTACTATTCAAAAATCTCAAATTACCACCTAGTACAGAATATGCACCAAATCTACTCATTCCTGTTATATAAGAAACAATCTGATTCTTTGTGTTTAAAGATTTTGTTATAAAATTCAAACACCTTCTATGGAACCATAATTCAGGGCTCATCATTGCCGATAAAAAAGGCAAGAATGCATTATGTGTCTGCCATGGAATTTTCCATGTTACAAATTGAAAAGGTTGATTAATGTTATGAATCCCATGTGGAAGATTTTACGGGGTTAGAGGATGTGATTCTAAATATCATTTCTGCAATTCAAGGTCACTATCACCTCTCAAGGTCACTTTCAAGGTCAAATAAGGGTCAAATCAGGCATTTTGTGCATTTTTCGAAATGGCGTCTGTGAGCATTCAACTGCACTTCACTGGCACCCCTATTTTGTCCCATTTGTCATCTCTTCCATACTCCTTCAATGGTCAATTAGGGCCAAGAGCAGTTCCATCCTCCTACTATCAATAATGATTATGACAAATAAATGGAAAAAATATCTTTAAGTTATATATATACATATATATATATATATATATATATATATATATACATATATATACTGAAATTTTGAGCACAGAAAATGGGCTTCCATCGGTTCCGTTTTCTTTTCTCATGTTCTTTGCTCAAAGTTTTCACTATTTATCAATTGTTTCTGGTCAGTTTTTCCTTTCTTTGTTTCATTATATATATATATATATATATATATATATATATATATATATACATATATATATATATATATATACATATATATACATATATATATATATATATATATATATATATATATATATGTACATGCTTAAATACGGCCGCCATCCTATTCCAAGGTGCCGAATCAGGGTACAATGGCAAAGAGGGTAATAAACACGCCTAATCTTATTTTGTCGTCGTTATTTCTTCTGACGAGATAGCTGGATAGCCCGTATGCAACTAGCTGGTCAGTTGTATGTACTTGGGGTGGACCACTTTACCGGTTAATGCACCTTGAGTTTTCCGACAACGGCCGGGAATGCCAATTCGGGATCTTTTCATGTGTCTGGGTTTGTGATTCTTTCGCACAAGGGTCCACTTTTTATATCCAAGTGATGAGGTGCAAAGTGTTGTGCCTCTACTAGAGGGGACGGTATGACAACACACACCATTGCTCAGCTAGACTTGAGATAAGTGGGATTCGAACCCGCGCCGGAACACAAGTCTTTAGACCGCAAGCCATACGCTACCGACTGAGCCACCTCGTCACCTTTCATGGTCAATTATATAACTTTCCAGCTGGCAAGCAATATGATTCTCCTCCAGCTGAAATTGGTGTATGCCTGCTCTCCCTTGCTTCCGGGGAATCGAGCTCCTCAATCCAGGTCATACCAGTATTCTAGGGGCAGTTAACTAAATTCGATCATTAAAGTCCTTTAATTGCAGTATCGTATCAGAGTAGGTGAAGACAATTCAGCTGATTTTTTTTTCTTATCTTTTTTTTGATTCTCTTTTTATCAAACGAAACCGTTTCTTTACTGAAAGCGCAAATGACTAGGGAAACTGAACTCCTATTGGTGTTGTATGGGATACTGATCCTGAAGAAAATAATCTTAACATTTTTGCGCAGCAACACCTTGCAGTCATCTGACAAGAGATGGTGATGGCACCACTCAAATATCAGATTATGATTGGAAGAGCGTAGCGGCTTCCTGAAAATTAAGATTGAAAAATAAAGAACTGCCATCTTTTATCAGCGCACAGATATCCAAGAATAAATGGGACGGACAACTTATCCTGAGCACCTGATTCGAGACGGAAATATCCAACAGGAATTGTGATCTCACAACCCTTCAGCTTTCCAACAACTTAGATGCGATCTACTCAAAGATATCCTTACAAAGGATGACATGTTTTCTGAAAGCATTTTTTGAAAACAGTATACAATCGCACGGATGAGCATAACATCACATTTTCGGTAGTGTGCTTTTTTAAAATCCCTTTGATCTGAGAGAGTTACGGGTGGGTCGTGGTATTGAAAAGATAAAGGCCTTTTCAGCTCTTTCCTGTACAGCATACCTCTCTTCCAGAGCCCAACATCAGGCACTGTCAGGGTGCGACATTACTTCAGACTTGCTTTGATGTGGCACGCAAAATGCCTAAGTAGTATGGGTCAGCAAACCAGAGCTCACTGACACATTAACTACTTTAATAATCGTGCTCATGTCCAGCAAGGACTGATGAATAACAAGGTTTATGGGGCAGCCTACGTCAACGAGGGTAGGCATCATCACGTCAACGAGGGTAGGCATCATCACGTCATAACGTGGGAGCAGATCATCAGAAACCACCCTATCTGATGTGATCCCTGACTTCAGGGAGTGGAGTTGGAGGAAAGATGGCACAGGTACATGGCAGTTACTAGTACTATCAGCCACTCTCCGCAATGCTTCAGTGCCAAATTTCATTCTTCTGCACTGGAGCTGTTTCAAGGCATGCATTGGGAGGTGGAAAACATGGAAATGGAAAAAAAAATAATGAAATGAATGAATGAATGAATGAATGAATGAATAAATGAATGAATGAATGAATGAATGAAGGTGAAAATGCACAATGTAAGGCAGGTGTCAGACGAGCCATAATAAGTAGTTTGATATTGCTGCAAACTTAATAAAGTGTGTGGGGGGGGGGGGAGATTGAAGGCCTATCTGGCGGGAGGAGACATTGTCGCAATGCCAGCGTCTCGAAGAAATTATTTTCGCTGTCACAACTAACGCGATTTCCAGGGCGACGTCCAAGACGTCTTCAAACAAAGGGACAATTTATTTGCTTGGAAGTCACGGGGATGTTGGCACGGCTTTTGCAGTCGCAGGGACTTATCAGAGACGTCTGTTGCGACACGGATTGTCGCCCCTACACGGATTGTCGCCTCCTGCTCGGGGCGACAATCCGTGACGGGCGTTGGCAGCACGGATTGTCGCCCCCGTCACGGATTGTCGCCTGGCGACAATCCGTGACGAGGGCTGGCGGCACGGATTGTCGCCCGCTCTCGAAGCACATTTTGCTGGGTAATATCGTTCTGGACATAATCATTGAAATACTAACACATAACTTACATGGCTACATCCATGCAAATATGCCATGTAAAAAGTCACGGTGAGGTTTCAAGGAAGTGTGTATGTGCGCGTGCACATGATAATTTAGTGTCCGTTTGTGCGTGTGTGTGTGTGTGTGTGTGTGTGTGTGTGTGTGTGTGTGTGTGTGATGGAAGAATGTGTTTATTATGTCAGTTTTTTGCGTATGTGTTTTTTAGCTGCGCGTGGGGAGGGATACCTAGTAAGCTGTTGCCGGCATTAACGTTGATATTGATTTTATTAGCAGCTTTTAATTTGATGAGCTTGTTTGGCAGATTTGTATATGAATTCGGAGTGGAGCTTGCGTGCGGGCGGATGCTGCTTTTCTGCATACGGTCCATTATGTCTTATTTATCAACATTGGGAAATCGTTTCATCAGGAAGGAATGTGGTATCGGTTCGGGTGTGCGTCGGTATGTGGGAAGGGGGTTACATTTCGTTATTGCAAAAGTTTGTTATTCTAAAGGCTCATTCGTCCGAAGGCTCATTCGTCCGAAGGGTCATTATTCCGAAGGTTCGTTATTCCGAATTTCATTTTTGGATCAACGAACCTCTAGATATAGAGAATTGTGTGTTTCGGATATTAAATGAAGCCTCGGAAAAAACGAAACTTCGGAATAACGAACCTTCGTGTGTGTGTGTGTGTGTGTGTGTGTGTGTGTGTGTGTGTGTGTGTGTGTGTGTGTGTGTGTGTATGTATTTGGGTTGGTGAATGTGGGTGTGGGATGATTTAGGTTTTGTTTAATCAGGGGTTGGTGGGTTGTGGATTGGATTTGAAGAAGGATAGTTATAAATGGTATGACAGATGTTGGTAGGACTTAATATTCAGGATAGATGTAGGCCCCAGATTTGTTTTGGTTGGGGAGGGGAGGGGGTGGTCGGGGTTTTTTTATGACTGATTTCATTCTAGATTTGTGTAATGTATTTGTGTTTTTTTATGTATATGCCCTTGTAAGTAAAAGGTGTTACATGATCCAAACCAATATATATTCAAGGAATATAGGTTTGGTAGGGCCCTACATGTCAAAACTTTCTCGTGAAGAAATTATTAGTAGGGTTGGTCTATAATCGAGGTATCTATGTTGAAGTGAGATTATTTGTGGTATAAATTGACAAATGGATTTGTTTGTGTTTCAAATTGCCATTTGTAACTTTTTTTGTTCATGTTACACCAAGAATGGGTCGATTTATGAATGATTTGAATGAAATCAATAAATATCAAGGGAAAGTGTTGAGTTGGTTTATTTGCATTATGATGATTTATTTGAGTGTTTGTTGGTGTTTGTTTGTATTACGTATGTATTAGCGGTGTGCAATGGCAGTTCGTTTGTGCTGAAATCAACTAACGATTGACAAATTTTTTACGGCGTGTGGAAATTATTCGCTCATGCATAAAGCATGCCAAAACTATTATGGGACAAAGAATAGTGGTATGGACGTTCTAGTTTATAAGACTGATGGAAGAAAATGACTGCAGTGAAAAATGAACAAAGACAAATAACATTTGGGGAGGGTACCTCCCTCGTATGTATTTTCTCTCGGTCTCTCTCTCGCCTAGCCCGCCTCACCGCTGATATTGGTTGACACACCCATACTTTTTTTAGATCAACGCTGGTGTGAATTCTTTAAACACGTGCTCATACACTCTGAAGTCGTTTGTATTGCCACAGTAGCACCACTATATTCCACATAAACACGTAAGCATACAGGCACACGTATGCACACAGACAAACAAACCACTACCACTATACAACCACCACACATGCACAGTTTCTACATATTATACTCCTAACACACACACATACACACACACAAACACACACACACAACAAATCATACACATCACATATCATGCAGCTCACAATACACACACACACACACTCACACACACACACGCACACACACACACACACACACACACACACACACATACGCATAACTTACCAGTCATACCCATCCAACCAAAGCTTAACACCGGAGGAACCACCCCGAGCCCGGGGCAACAATCCGTGACGGGGCGACAATCCGTGTCGCAACAAATTTTTTGCCAACACGGATTGTCGCCTTCGAGGTCAAAAACTGGGAACTGCACAAGCGTCACGGATTGTCGCCAGGCGACAATCCGTGACGGGGGCGACAATCCGTGTCGCAACAGACGTCTTTTCTCAACGACTTCTCCCTTTCGTCGCCATTATATTACGGTCTCCACAAGATGCGGGGACATCTCGAAGATGTTGCAGACAAATTTAGTCCCCACGACATGGCCACAGTGATGGAGACTTTGCAGAGACGTCTAGGAGACAAGCTGGAAGACGGCAATAGTCTCTGCAAAAATCGGAAATGTTCGATTCTTCTGCAAATCCTGGAGATTGGGCTCGTCTCCAGGAGACGTGCGTCGTAGAGATGTTGCGGAGAGTAGAGTTGCAACCTATAGTCTTCAGACCAACGAGATACTAACTTATAAAGTCTTGTGATATCATTCCAATTTGCGTCCAAGAGTAGAGTTGCAACCTATAGTCTTCAGACCAACGAGATACTAACTTATAAAGTCTTGTGATATCATACCAATTTGCGTCCAAGCACTTTGGATAGAATCTTAATAGACCCTAAAAGGTGTCATGAAAGTTGTACTATAGCATATCTAATCTGTACCCAGTTAATGGTGTCACTGTGGCACCTGTGAAATATGCTTGTTCCCTACATGGCGTCACCAGGACCGTCATGTTCTCTGAACGGCATATTTAGCTGTGGAGGCACATAAATTTCCTATAAGGACTTTAGAATCGAACTTTCTTACACAAGTTCGAAAATAGCAAATTGATCCCAACCTGATGTACTAAAAACTCTCTTAAACACAACAGATTTTTTTCTTCTTTTTTTTTCATCCAGATTAGGAGTGATCTTCATAATTATTATTCCATTGAATTTAAATCTGAATTATGAAATCTATTGTGATTGAGGATCCCTGAACTGCAACAGAGAAATAAAAACACTTCTCTTTTTAGTGGCAACGTCAAGGACAGTGGTAATATAGAGAGTAGCCCCTCCCCCTTATATTGCTAAACGATTAATTAGGTAGCAATAGGATTCTATTTCTCATATATGTATGTTTTTATTGCATTCCTTGCAGATAAAGGTGAAAATAATAATCCAATAATCAAATCTTGAAAACTCTTTTAAAGGGTATTACCCATAATTCTAACTAGCTCTTTTGGCTGTCATTAAAGCAAATGCAAATATATTGAATTCCGCAAATATGACCAGTCGGTAAGGACATTTCCTCTTAGCGCCTGTAATGTAAAAATAATTAATTGAATAATTGTGACATGAACTATGGTATTCCATAGCTTTGGACAGAACCTCACTTTAAAGCTTGTGTAGCCATATTATAACAGGCCATAATTGAAATGATGAAAAAAAAAATACCGTAAGTAATCATTAAAGGGGAAGGCTAGTAACTGATCGGTGGGAATCAGTGGAAATGCTGGGAGATGATTGTTCCAATCCTTATGGGATTCATTCAAGAGTTCACTGTATCTGTATTGTTGTGTGAAAATGATTTGCTTCAGAATGGTCTCATATTCAAGTAATGTGCAGTTTAGTGCTTCCAGGTTAGCGTCCCTGGTCAGTGACGGAACATTAATCTGCACATTACTTGAATATGAGACCGTTCTGAAGCAAATCATTTTCACACAACAATAGATATACAATGAACTCTTGAATGAATCCCATAAGGATTGGAACAATCATATCCCAGCATTTCCACTGATTCCCACTAATCAGTTACTAGCCTTCCCCTTTAAAAATGAAATTGAAGGGTTACCAAGTCTTCAAATTTGATTGTGAAATAAGGATCTTAGATCCCTTAAACCTAATTACTCTAAGAAAGGGGATCTTATTATAATTCATGAGTGTATACCTAGTGTTTGAAATCTTAACACGCAAGCAGTGGCATTGATGTTACTCGTGGGAAAGCTCATCTCTCCCTCTCCCACAGCCCTCAACAACTGCAATTCTATTAGCAGGGCTGGCATTCCTCCTATATTGACTATAGGCAAGCCATTTTCTAAATAACCTCTTGTGAATATAATGGTTTGACCCCAAATGACCTTTAGGGAGACCTTATAAGGAAGAGTTGACATGAGACCATAAAAACAACTTCAGAATCGAATTCCTTGACCAATAAAACCTCTAAAACTGACTTTTCAAATTATTGTAACACTTTAAAGGTTTTTTTTTGTTATGGACTGGCCTTTAAACGTAGGTGGCAGCCATATTGGATTTGCAAATATGCCGCCTCTGAGGGCGCCCTTCACAAGAAATGCGCCCTTCTTTCAGCCGTTGACAACTGCAATTCTAATACTAAGGCTGGCATTCCTGGAATATTGACCATGGGCAAGCTATTTTTTTCAATAAACTGTTATGATTACAATGGCTTGACCCCTAAATGACCTTAAGGTGACCTTATAAGGAAAAATTGACTTCAGACCATAAAAACAACTTCAGATTCGAATTCCTTGACCCAGAAAACCTCTTAACATGACTTTTTAAATGATTGTAACCCTTTTATGTTTTCAAATGCATAAAGTGACCTTTAAACCTATATGGCGGCCATATTGGATTTTGCCAATATGGCCGCCCCAGAGGGCGCCCTTCTTGGCGTCCATCAAAAATCGAAATAGTATGGCTTGGGCTACATATGTGCCAAGTTTTGGTGCTTTTGGAACAATTTGAACCAAAAATCCCTTGCGCCCCCCACTACTAGTGGGATTTCTGAAAAAGGGCTCTCTAAAATGGTGTTAGAGGCATTTTTTAGTAAAAGTTGGGAACCGGTCTCTTTTACCTAATTTGAGTACGCTGAATCTGAAAAATCCGGTTCCCAGGCGAAATTCGCCGATCTTGACCATCTAATTTGCATAAACAAAATGGCTGCCAAGCCACTGAAATGATCAGTTTCAGATATGCATTTACTAGGAATTCTTTGGAAACGAGCTGGAGAAAAGTGATTTGAAATGTTTGTACAGAGAATATGATTACCAATAAACGTTTCTCAGGTGGTAAATAGTATAGTTTTTGATAATTATGCAAATTAGGAATGAAATATGGAGATGAATGTATATATTAACACTGGAAGAGTAATCTTAACCTTTATATTTTCTTGAGAGGCAAATTAAATACCAAATATGTAAACTTTAAGGTTTTGAGGGTTAGGAAAATTCCGGTTCCCAAGCGAAATTCACCGATCTTGACCATCTAATTTGCTTAAACAAAATGGCTGCCCAGCCACAGAAATTGTCAGTTTCGGAGACGCATTTTCTCGAAATTCTTCGCAAACGATCTGGGGGAAAAATTGATTTCATATTGTGTACATAGAATAGAAGTAGAAGTTTGAGGGATAAACGTTTCACAGATGGTAAATAGTATATTTTAACCATTATTTTGCAAATTAATACTGAAATACGCAGATAAATGTATATTAACATTGGATGAGTAATTGTTAAATTTTTTTTCTTGAGAGGCAAGTTAAACACTAAATATGTAGACTTTAAAGATTTGAGGGTTAGGAAAACTCCGGTTCCCGAGCAAAATTCATCTTGACCATCTAATTTGCATTAACAAAATTGCTGCCCAGCCACAGAAATTGTGAGTTTCAGACACGCATTTTCTAGATTTTCTTCTTTTTTATTGGGGGGGGGGGGGGTGGGGGGAGGTGGGGGAGATGGGGGGGGGGTAAACGAGCTGGAAAAAATGATTTTAAATCTATGTACATAGAATGGAATAAGCAACTTGAGGGATAAACGTTTCTCAGGTGGTAAATAGTATATTTCTTACATAATTATGCAAATTAGTACTGAAATATGCAGATAAATATATATTAACAATATAATATACCCTGGTAAAATCTTATTTTTTTCAAATCCTCTAAAAAGGTCCTTTTGGATTTTTTTTTTTAAAGAATTCAAGTTAGGATCCGATTCTTAACCAAAATTGACTGTGCTAGGCCAAAAAAACGAAAACAAAAACAAAACAAAACAAAAAACAAAACAAAACAAAAAACGGTCTTTTTCAAGCGAATGAACTTTAACATCTTATTTGCATAATACATGCAAATATAGCTGCAATATTGCCATAAAATTGTTAATTCCATGAAAAATATTTGTAGTACATCGATAATCGCAAAACAAACTGATGAAAACTCTCTCTATGCGGATCATGATTTAACTTTTTAAGGGCGGATGCAATCGATCAATGCCATTTTGTTCATGTGCAACATCCTTTATCGTATTGTTCCAATATACAATTCTGTAGCATTAGCACGGAAATTTCTATTTCCCAGTTAACCAAAGCATGGTAATCATATATAAATATGATTATATTTGATTATATATAGCAAACATTCGTTTATAGGTTGAAATGGGATAGGTGGTTTTATTCTATTTTCTCTTGAAGCGTTTTATTTTTCTTGAAAGTCGACGAAAAATACCTTTAATGTCACAACAAACGTTACTGATGCCCCAATGAATAAACAAAATTATGTTGTAAGTCTGTTAGATGAGTTAATTATCTATAAATAAGACTGAAGAAGGATCCACTGGAAAGTTAAGCTTGTAGAATAGCACTGTATGGCTAAAGATCAAGAAGTTTAAGATCGCGATCTCCAAGATCTCAAAAGGCGCGGCCAAATTGGCAAATTATCGAAAAGATCGTAAGTTTTTCAAGTGCGTGATACTGAAAACTTTCCGAGAAACTTCCCATTACAGCTAGGGATATTTTCATTTTATAATGCTGTGATCGCCAAACTTCTCGATCTCTTGCCAGTGTGACTGGACAACAAAAGATCTTGAAGACTTCGCGATATTAAACTTTGCGATCTTTTGCCACTCTGACCGCGCTTTATCATGATAAACTTAAATAACGATGTTAGAATAGCAGTGAGGGAGAAGAAATGGAAAAAATATGCGTGGCACTCATCTACCTATATTTGATCCGTATACATCTGTTATAAGAATGTAACTTAGTCAACTTCCAAGACAGTTTGAACTGTGAAATTGCCTCGTCCAATGCAATTTGTGAAATAAGGGGTTTACACCTTCCTGTTCCTTTTTAGTTTTGTTTTCAATAATACGTAGATAACATGCCGCCAGTGACAACCACCAAGTATGATGCATTTTAATTTATTCCTAACTGGACAACGCCACGCTCCCTTGTCTGTCTGACTTCTGATATATCTCACCAGGTGTGATTCATATCATAGAAATGACACTCTCAACAAACAGGGCATCTAACCTTAAAGGCCAGTGGATTGTAAGAACTAAAGAATAATGGATACTCGTTAGAAACCATATTGAAACATACAGAATAGATTCCACTTCATATCAGACGTAATAGTCGGCATTTTGCCTCTCATTATTATGCTTTATCAAGTATAGTTTTTAGATGTCCACGTTTCATCTGAATTTCTGCCCAAGAATTAGGATATGGATCTTTTCATAGAGGACCTGGGTTTTCCACCACCTTGCGAACATGAAGTTAATTTTGTTTCCTTGAGAGATAACATCGATCCTATAGCTATACTTACAGAGGCCTTCTTCCGTAGGTACTGGAGTTGTGCTTTTTTCTGCCAGACTGATACTGACAGTAGCACTCTTATCAAAGCAAGTGATCAATGACTCACAATCATCAAGGATGCTGCTTGTACGAGAAGAAAAATAAAGGGTTCAAAGAACATGGTTGTTATCAGTCTTCTTTATAAGAATAAACTTATATTCGATTCAAAACATGCATCACACAAACTCGTTTGGCACAAATATGTTCCGCCATTTTACCGACAAAAGTATACTGAACTCTCGCGGAAGCAGTTCAACGACAATACTCCTGTATTAAAAAAAAAGATTATAAAAAGAAGAAAATCCTGCTCATTGTTGTTGTTGTTTTAAAGATCGAAAGAAGAGAGAGAGAGAGAGAAATGGGGCCCTGCTCATTGTGCCAGACCTGATCTTTCTTCACCAGTAGACAATGGGTGGGAATGTTTTGATCTACAGCCAGTCCAGCCTGTACAACTGATATATCTCGCTCCAATCCTGCAAAGTTACCTTGAGATGATTTCATGTGCATGCGAAAGCAATCTGCAGAATTTTTCGATGCAAATGTCACAAATCAGGCCTACGATGTACAGCAGTGTGTGCATGTTAGCAACAATGTGATGATGCAAACCTTGCATGAATGTAGATCAATTTAGCTCGATTGAAAGAAATAGACTTTTCGAC
The DNA here is from genome assembly GCF_040938485.1 of Diadema antillarum. NCBI lineage: Eukaryota > Metazoa > Echinodermata > Echinoidea > Diadematoida > Diadematidae > Diadema > Diadema antillarum. Next base: position 1,012,112 of record NW_027270985.1, read on the forward strand.
TCAGATTATGTTTCTTTTCAGCCAAAATATAAAGGTGTTGATGACTAGATTTACAACGTTCATCCTTCGTTTTTGTTTCCGACACTGTCCGCGAGATACCAGGATTTCTCTTAGATTTTTTTTTTTTTGCTTGAGACTGCAGAGGGGGTGAAAAAAACATAAATTATGACGAGATTTATGAAAGTTGCCACTTGATTTTAAATTCAACAGATTGAAAATAATTATAAACCAATCTATGCAATGAAAACGACAAAGTACATGCAGGGAAGGATAAAGTGACATTGCACCTATCCATAGAGTAATGTATAGTGATGTGATTGCCCGATAACTTTGATGGCAAGACCTTGTTTTGGTGGTAGATATGCATAGAAAATGGGTGAATATTTGCATAATTTATTATTGCAAATGAGATCATAGTAATCACACCAGGAATCAGTAACAGGTCTTGATGTAATAACTGTTATGAAACATATTCATATATTGCGGCAGTGCGTTGTAGAATCTCGAAACCTGCCTGGTCTACGGCCTCTTGAATATCAATTTGCAAACATATTTCCCTTTCGTGTCATTCAGTTCTCCTTTATTGATTGATTCCAGTAATTGATTTACTTCGGACTCTGACGACAACATAATGTGCAACTTTTTTGCTCGATAACTTAGCTGTATTCTAGGACGCCAAGGTACATTTTGATAGCAAGACTTTGTTTAAGGGAATATGTCCATAGAAATGGCCAAGTGTTAGTATAATGTATATGCAAACTAGATTATTAGGGTATTTCTAATATTTTTTTCTTGTATCTCGTTATCACAAAAGAATCATCAACTTTTGTCTTGATATCATAAATATAATGATTCAGATTCATAAATCGCGGCAATGTGTTGTAGAATCTTGCATACCATTTTGCATACGTTATTGCAAATATCTTTATTCATTTTTTTATTCTGAATTGGTTGATTCCAGTACTTGATTTTCCTCGGGCTCAGATGACACCATGTACACTTTGTTTGACCAATAGCATATCTATTTTTTCACTATGCCAATGTGCATTTTGATAGTAAAACTTTGTTTTAGGGGAAAATATGTTGAGAAAATTGAAAAATATTTGCATGATTTATTACGCAAATGAGATGCATATTTTATTTCAATACTTTAAGTTGGTTCTTTATCACACTAGGAATCGTGAACCGGTCTTGATTCGATGAAAACTATCATCAGATTTATGACTCAGATTCATATATTGCGGCAATGCGTTGTACAATCTAGAATCCTGCCAGTTATGTATCCTCTTGTATACCAATTTGCATCTAGATATTTGCATAAGTGTAATTCAATTCTTTTGAATTTATTGAATTCTTTTGAATTGATTAATTTTGATTCGACTTTGGCGACACCAAATACTTTTGGTTTGCCCGATAACTTGTTAAAATGATTAAAAACAGAAGTGAACACGTATGTATATGTATTATGCACGTGTATAGTATACTATACATGTGCATATATGCAGTTATGCATTGCTGTATCAGCAGCTCCTAATTTGCATATTTCACTTCTTAATCTGCATATATAAGTAAAAGTTATGAACAATTGATGACCTAGCTATTGTCTTTGCACCTTAATTTCTGAAATCCTTACTATTCCTGCATGTCTAGGGAGATTTTATGAAAGTTAGAACATCGAAACACCTTAAAAAAGCAATAAATTGGCGGCCATTTTATTTATGCAAATTTGATGCTCTTAGACTCAAAATTCCGCTTGGGAACCGGAATTTGTGGATTCAGCGTACTCGAATTATACAAAATAGACCGGTTCCTAACTTTCACTAAAAAATGCCTCTAACAGTCACAATTTCCCCAAATCCCACTAGACTAATAGGGTCTACCACTTTGACGAAAACGAATCTGTTGCAATTTTGTAATTCGCGCTTGTATATACTATGTGACTGTGTGATGCTCATACCGCTTGCACGCTTACTATGGTGCATAGTCGACTGGTGGCAGGTCATGATTGCATTCGTGTGTGTGTGTGTGTGTACATGCAGTGCGTGAAGACGTCTCTTGTATGCTGCGCTCATTATAACAACTGGCTTTTGATTGCCAGCAAACACATAAGGTTTTAAGAACTCCTAAACGTTTTTTGTTTTTTTTTTGTTTTTTTTTACGTTTCGTACGTCTTCGTATAAAATGGACACCAAACAATATTTTGAGGCTAATTTCACTCTAGCGATCCTGTTTAGCACAAGCCGTTTTGGTCATAGATGAAAAAACAAAATAATACATATTTATTTTGGATGTTGGAGGAAAATGTTGCACACACACACACACGCACCCACCCAAAAGACGCTTGTCCTTCAAATGTTAAAATAATCTTAATGACAGACCACCAGTTTGGCTAGAAATTGATCTTGGAGGGGGGGGGGGGGGAGGGGGTGTCCCCTTCCCACTGTGAGAACCTTTTGCATTTTGATGTTGTAAATGGTGCAATTTGATGCATATCTTTTCGTGTTTTATGAACTTGAAGCAGTATAATATTCAAGTAATTGAGTTAATTCAGGTCGATAACTCTGATGAACATAATTGTTATAGTAGTAGATATCCGTTATGAATTGTTATTAGGACATTCCCTTCATGATAAGTCCATATGTTTAACGCTTCGACATTTCTTTAAAACAACGGAGCCCCTAGAAAGGTACTATAGATGCATGCTTCTCCTTCGGAAGTATCTTTGGAATGACAGAGCTACGTACGTTAATTTTCTAGTCGTTCACGCACTACACATTACGCGCGTCCTATAGCGGACAAAGCGCGTTTGCAGAACGGAGATTTATGCATGCAAGCAGAGGTTGACTCTCCGTATTTGAAGATTCTTCAGTATAATTGGAGTAATAATCTTAGAGGGAATGTTTTCTCCTCCTTTTGGTGTTTGTTTAGCATCATGAAAAATTCTGGTGTTTCATATTACCACGTCCGCGTAGGAATGTTGTCACCAACGTCCGCATGAAGTGTATAAATACAATACGATTTTCGAGGATAAGAGACAGAGAAGGGCGAAGGGGATCACCACTTCACACACAGAACGAACCTGGAAAAAAAAAAAAAAACTATCGAGACTGATCGACCGGAAGACAAGCGTACCAATGTACGCACTTAGGTGAATTACCATGACTAGGATGGGAAGTGATGAAGATGTCTGAATATAAATAACATCCCCTCTCATACTTTGCCATATCATTTGTTCCTAATATTGGAAAATGCTCTAACCTCTCGAGCTTAGACGATGGAAAGTTCTTTGAAGTCTTCTTTGATAATAGACACCGGAAAACTTCTAGAAGACCACTAGATGCAATAATTTCCCCCATTAGACACTTAAAAGATAATTATCACCATTTGGGGTAACCATAAATCAATAGTTGATTTAGGCTTTTCTCTTAGATATTCCCTCACGTTCACTAAGGTTACAGCTCGTTATTCCGAAGGTTCGATATTCCGAAGGCTCGTTATCCCTAACATTCGTTATTCCGAAGGTTCGTTGTTCCGAATTTCATTTTCGGATTGACCAATCTTCGGAATAACGAACCTTCGGAATAACGCCACAAATTTTCGGATTAACGAACCCTTTTTCATTTTCACATTAACGAACCTGTAGGTATAGGGAATTTGCGTGTTTCGGATTAACGACCCTTCGGAATAACGACCCTTCGGAATAGCGAACCTTCGGAATAACGAACAACACCCTTCACTAATACCCCTGGGATAATTCCATACTAATTGTAAGTTAGTGCAGGCTTATCCAACGGTTGGTTTGTAACAGTGGCGACTTTCAACTGTTGTGCAAACTGTGAATACATTGTACTTTGTTGTGTGTGTTGAAACTGAAATCTAATTCACACACCTTGAATGATAATTTCGCTGTCCCATATTCTAGCTTATAATTGAACTCACTCTAATTCAAACTCGAGTTAGTACAAAATCACAAACATTTAAATATACTCAGAAAACTCAGTCCAATTTTATAAGTACTGAGTAGCTAAGTACCTTTTATCATCAAGATCATATATTTTGATCGAAACGAAATTTGTTTAGTGGACAGTGCCCCCCCCCCCCCGTCATAATTACGAGAAATAGATTCAAATATTGGTTAAAGCCCTTTCACTCGGGACTTACTAATCTTACACACGGCCTGATCGCACGACGAATTCTGACAAACGACAACTAAGACAGAACATGATATTACACTGGCCCCAGGCGGTATAGGCTCCACCTCCGATCATACAGTGATGGAGGAGAAAGATGACAATGATGACGCGGGGGCCGACACAATATATAAAACACATGCAAACATACAAGCAAAACCCAACGGGAAAACACCCATGATATCATGTCTACCCTTCCCTTTTGGCATTTCGAGAGAAACACCGGATCCTCTTCTTCCGGTAGTCCGGATTTCACCTTCCACAGGGTTATTGCAGGGGGAAACTACAGTCGGATGTTGGTTATCCATCTCATCTCTTATCCGGACTTCCCTAACATCCGGATATGTTCACGAAGTAAAGACGAAAAACAAACAAACAAACAAACAAACAAGCAAACAAACAAATAAACAAACAAACAAACAAACAAATTTCATTTCACATCATTTGAATGATTTACATAATCTTTCGCAATTATGATCCCAACGGTGATTATGATCTCAACTGTGACACCTGCGACAATAGCTCCGGTCTTACTTTCTCCAAGAAGGTAGGGCTAGGATTTGGGTTGTGAAGGGTTTTAGGATTAGTTTTATGTGAGGACTAGGATTAGGTTTTAGGGTTATGTTTGCGGGTAGAATTTATGCTTGGCTTAGCGTGCAGATATTTCGTATGAGCAATTTAATATTTCATTTCATTTATTTCCACAACTTGCACTATGCTGGTTAAAAAAAAAGAAAAGAATGGACAATACAGGACAACATGTCAATCATATGCAATACAGAGTGTGAGGAAGGAGCAAAGGCCATTGACCTGTAAAGGCTTCTCCCTAGTAAAAAGCAACAATTTTGACCGGATACGAAAAAAAGAGAACAAAACAAAACAAATCGAAATAAGACAAAACGAAAACTACTGATATAATTAGCATAAAGGGGATTATTGCAGGAAGCCATTAATGCAATTGCAATTGTCACAATTATTGTAATTGTCGTAGGAACAAAACAATGTCCTGGGACCAATCCCAACAGAAACATGTTATGAAGTCAAATGTTCTATTTTGTCCCATTTCCATAAACAGCGTCTTGTAGTTTTGATAGGATATATATATATAGCATAGCAATTTGATTTGATACAAATGTTCCGGTGCCTTCTGTGATCCCCTTTTCACTTGCAAGAGTCACAAAAACACTAATTTAGCACTAGGATGTACACTATGGAAACGTGATGCTTCACGTTAAGCGTCCCACATGTTCAGATACTGGCTGGTGCTCTTGTTTTCATTTCAAAGAATGTCATTGCTTATGTAGTTTTCTCTTCTTTTCCTAATGTCGCAATGTCATTAAATTTTTTTTTGATAGCCACGACGTAAACCCTTATGTGTCACATTATTCTGAGACAGCAACGTGGTCTTGCCTTGGGAAAACATCATATTTTTCAAATCTGTATAACATGTTTAGATTTTTATTACCATGGGCATGTGGTAAGGAACATTGTAGAGAATAAGCCAAGCTTTGCTTTGATGTAAATTGTATCATATGACAAATCTATGATTTCTTTTTTTCTGTCAAATAACCAGTAGTCACGAAGTGTAGAGGCATGACTTCTGCACCCAAAGGAGTAACAGATAGTAGGGGACACCACTTGATATATCGTCACATAAAGTGTATGAGCTTCATATTCTGAGAGGAAAAGAATCGCGAGAAACGGTTTCATTGAACATACGGGGATTAATCTATCGGATTGGAAGTGTTTGTACGTTTGACAGCACGCCGTCGACTGAGTCGGGCGAGGGAGCGTGACACATAAATAGTTTAATTTGGCCACTTTGGCTGATAGAAAGGATTGAATTATTAAATTCTTCACAATTTGGCCTTACGTAGATGCATCCACATTTTGCGTGGGTGAAGTCAGTATCTTCTTCAACTTTTTGTTTTCCTATCGATATGAAGTTTCGCATTGTGGAGTTTCTATAACAGCAGTATGTTTGACAAAGGATGTGAAGAAGCTATCATGGAAATGTACATTGAATGACAATATGCTCTACTTTGATATCATTCGTTTTAGAAAAGTGTATGCTAGGCACTAACCACCATCATATCGCGTAACGGATCAACGAGCACGCAGAGCACTCTGGTTGATTATTACAGCTGAAAATTCGTAAAATGTATAATATTCTCTAATTGCTATCATTTATCGCTAAAGCTAGGAGTTGACAATAAGGCCAATCCCGAATATAGAGTTCGATAGTAGGCTAAATGAAAAGTAGTGTCTGACTCGTATAGTCAAGGCGCTAATTCCTGTAAGGGGCTTAATTAAGGAGTTCGTTCAACTCACCCCGCAGAAAAGGTTTGACCAGACAGGGTGGTAGATGGGACCTCCATGAACATTCACAGGTAGTATGTGGTTCGAAATTGTGGTATCAGTAGAATTTTATAGGTCACTTTTCATCATTATTTGTTGGAACAAACGTAAAAAGTCTTTGGACGCCAAGACTACTACACCCACCACTAGCACTGCTAAAGGCGCCAGTGCCAGTGGTGCGTGTAGTAGTCTTAGCGCACGCAGACTTTTTCTTCAACAAACAAGGTGTTTTGCTTGCAAACTAACTTTTCATGCTAAGTTGGGGTCGGTGTAGTGTAGTTTCTAGCCGTTTTTATTTCGTCTTTATTTCTCCGAGTTGCAGCAAGCCAAGTGAGAGCGCATAGTGATTGCGATTTTTTTTTTTTTTTTTTTGGGGGGGGGGGGGGGGTGTCGCAATCACTGGGTATGCGTCCTCACTCGGCTTAGCGAAACACAGTAGGCTTCTGCACAATACACAAGCTGCAACTCAGAGAAATAAAGACGAAATAAAAACGGCTAGAAATTACACTAGCGTCGGTGACGCTTGTCGCTATTGGGGCACTGAAAATGACAAATTTATCACAGTTTTTGCATTTATTTCATAAAGAATTCATCAAAACTTCATAAAACTATATATGTACATGTTGCTAGATATGTCAGCAACACAGTGGGATACATTGTAAGGTATAATATTGTGCATGGTTACCATGGTAACCGGATGCCTACAGGTGATTGGTAACCCCCAAAATGCCTCCTACTGCTGCAAACTTTGATATTTTTTTTATTTAATAGATGCAATCAAAAAAAAATATTCATCGTAAAAAAGTTTTCTCCTGTTGCCATTTCAACAATTATTATCCAATCAGGATTCAGCTGTCAATAATTTAAAAACTAAAGCCCATAATTTCAAAAAGCGCAATATGCAAGTCCTTCCTTCTGCATAAGTGTACCACATATTATTATTTGATTTGATTTGATTTGATTTATTTCTGCTTAATTCCGATACATCAGATATGACTATGTACATGTCATTTATGACAAACAGTATATTGACACATAATTTTTAGTACAATTATACAAGACAAATATAAACAGCTTATGGAACTGAAACAGAAGGGTCTCCCAAATAAGCCGAGGCTTGACGGTATGGAGACTTGATATTATGCTTACCTACTCTGGATAGAATAGGGAATAGAGAAAGAGAGAAATAGGGAAGGGTAGGGGGAAAAGGGAAAGTTACAGAGTGTATGTGTACCAATCCAACTACTTTACAATAATAGTAACGATGAAAAATACAATATGATAATGATATCAAAGTTAACATGTTCAGTTGCCTTTGCCGGAGTAATGACCGAATATGCACTATGAAAATAATAATGTGTGAATACAAAGTGTCCTATAAATACTGTTATCTGACATGGAATAAAATATATCGTGCTTATTTTATGTACGCAGTAATAGTAAGGCACATCGTACACATACATGCTCATAATAATATACATGATATACCTATCCTATACATACATATACATACTCATATTCATAATATACATAGATAAATAAATCGATATGTATGCACACATACATGCATTATGTATCACGTACATATTCATATACATTTGATTATAATACAATAAAGGACTCAGAATGTTATCCGGGGGAATACTGCTTAAGGAGGTGAAGTTTTACAGCCTTCTTAAATGAATACATAATGGTCATATTTTTAATTTCGATGGAAAGGGAATTCCAAGTGTGATGGCCGGAGTGTCTGATAAGATTATGCGCGAGTGCGGTTTTGGGATGAAATAAATGTAAATTTGTGGATTGTCTGGTTGGATAAGAGTGAATCTCTGAATTTGACCGAGATATTCTGTTAAATATTGGAGGCAAGAGGTTTGACTTGAGACAAAACATAAATACAGCTTTTTGGAGAAAATTTATATCATTTATCTTAAGGGATTTAAGCTGGAAAAACAATGGGACGGTGTGATCTCGAGAGCGTGCTCGACTGTACACTCTTATTGCTTTTTTTTCTGCAGGAGAAGTATACGGTCTGTGTTACATTTGTGGGTTGCCCAGATAATGTTGCAATACGATATATATGGTAAGATTAAGACATTATACACGGTAAACAATGGTGATGATTGGTCCGTGGAGCCAGAAGTGACAGGAGACAAAGGAAAAAAAAAACTAGACAAACAAACAGATCAAAGCCTTTAAAAACACAACCTTCTCGGCGGAAGCAGCACTCTACGTATCCCGGTGGCATTAGGAGAGCCCATGAACTTTGGCAAATCGCTGAACGATAGCCCATGAGCTTACGCATGCTCATTAAAGCATCAAAATCAACCAACGGGATGCCACTGCCCCATTTCATTGGAGCCTCTCTACATTGGTCTTGTTGAATGCATTAGGCGTGGCTTGTACTTCTCAATGCGGCATTTTCGGTTATCCAATCAGCTTTAATCAATGGGAAGGCACTGCCCTTATCATTTTTATCCTCTCTACCTTCACGTTTGAAATGCAGTCGGCGTGGATTGTACTACCCAGAACGTAGTTCACGGTTATCCAGTTAGCTTGACCCATGAAATACCGCTGCCTTTGTTATTGGATCCTCTATATATTCGAGTGTTGGAAACATTTGGCGTAACTTGTTAGTGCAGCATTTACCATGTCTACGGTCATCCAATCAGCTTTAACGACATCTTACTCTGCATTTTGAAAGAACTTCTAGACAACCAGATTTTTGTTTGACAGATATCTTAGGAGTTGAGTTTTAAGTTCGGATGACAGTTCCATAATAGGGATATTGTTCTGTGTTCTTTGCCATCAGGAGTAACATGATGGAGGAAAAACGAGGACTGGAAGTCAACAGGGTGAGTATAGAATTTATTTCTTGGTACAAATATTGTTTCTATTTAAAAGATATTTGAAAAGTTTCATCATTATTGCGTATGTGTATTTGTAACTACATGTAAGATATTAACATGTGTGCATGGTGTATGCAATTTTTTGCGATTTCTTCTTATTGTGCGTTAATTCTCAACTTCTTCACGTAGATTTCACATAAGATTTCAAAACCATATCCGTTGTTCTTGTTGTTCATTCATTAGTTACGATCAGACGGTGATCCCTTTTGGGATAAACTAACTTCAAGGATTAGCTACCTTCAAATATAAGCTCGCAGTTAAGGATGGGGCGCCAAGTGTCGCTGTTGACAAGTGAAACGTCAGTTTTGTTTACGAAATGACAATTACGTCGACGAAATACAGATTCGTCATGAAATTGTCATTTCGTGACGAAAGAGACTATGCGACACTTGCCTCCCCATACTGAACTACGAGCTTATCCTTGAAGTTAAGGATGACAGTGTGAACGTAACTATTGTCAGTATTAATGTACATACCTTAGTGTATTCGACCAGTTTCCACAAGAACCTCCTAAAGTAAAGTTTATTAAGTGAAAATAAAATAAATGAAATGAAATGAAAAGTAGCGTAGTATTGATTTCTGGAATTTGGTATTTTTGCTCTTAACTGCTCAAATGTGGTAGATCTTACCTCATATACTCCCAGATTCTTCATTATAATTGGAGATGCTGTGGTGCCGGGATTTGTAAAAACGTCGGGAAATGAAAATAGCTTGAAATGGCCTCAACGAGAAATGTACAGACCTCTCTCCGGGAAATGCAAAAGACTGGATGTCCAATTTTGCCGGGAAATGTTACAACGCTGCCAAGAAATGTACAGATCATGTAGGCCCTACTTCAAGGAAATTACGTACTGATGACATATAGATGAACTTGATGTATAAACCTGGGTGTATGGCTTGATTCTCGTTTAAACATGGAGAAGCATATATCGACCACATACAAGTCTCTCTTTTATATTATGTGGCATAACTTGCGTCACGTTCGTAGATATCAATTAGGGAGTTTTCGCAAGCCGACGCGGCCGGGATTTGAGCGTGCCGTGTGCAAAATTTGCCTCTGCGCATGATCAAATCCGAGAAACGTCCTATCCTGGGAAAACGAGTACGGTATTCGGCCAAAATAGCGTTCGCTCCCGATGCTGGACGGGAGTGAGCCATCCAGCCATCCAGCCAATCAGCGATCTTGTCTCCACGCCTCCGTCCTAACAGAAAAGCGAAACTGTTTAGATATACGGACGGGAGTCCGAGTACGGGGACTGTCACAGCTGATTGCTTCCGCTCATTCCCGGTCTTCCTAGTGTAGGGAAAACTCCCTAATTAGTACGGTCTGCTATGTCGAATTATTGGATCCCGTGAGATTTTCCTGCCAAAATCGATTTTTTGTTAAAGCTAAATTGGTCAATTTGGGGGTGCTGAATCCAAAAAAACTTTGGTTCCATTTTTTTTTTCGACCACGTCTTCAGCCGCCATTTTGAATTTCAAAATGGCCGGCATAGCAAACTGTATTTTGACCCAGTTCTCATAATGTGAGCATCATAGAGGGTTCAAATTTGATGCGAAAGCCATGTTTATGATGTCAGACATTCTGATACACCATTTCCTGATATTGTATATTGTTTTAATACAATTTGAGGGCTGCCATCTTGAAATTCAAAATGACCGCCATAGCTAAATGTATTTTAACCTGTATCTCAGGTTGTAAGCATTATGGAAAGTATGAATTTGGGGAAAAAACCATGCTTATGATGTCAGACATGCTAATATATACATTTTTGTTTTAAATGATGGATCATTTTGATTGGCGGCCATCTTAAAATTCAAAATGGCCGCCATACCAGAATGTATATTTTGACCCATATTTCATGTTGTAAACAATACAGAAAGTTCACATTTCGGGCATAAACCGGGCTCATGATGTTGAACATTCAGATGCACTTTGATCCCCTCCCTAAAATTACAGATCATACTTGAGGCTCTCATTCTATCATTCAAAATGACTGCTTTTCAGCTAATATCTATGGTTACAAGCAAGCAACTTTTGGCGTGTCAATGTCTATTGTGGTGTACATTGTATATTCTTTTACAAACACACACACACACACACATACACACACACATACACATAATTATCGTACGTTCTATAATAATGGGTTATTCGAATTGGCTGCCAGTCTTGAAATTCAAGATGGATTTCGACCCATATTTGGTGCTGTAAGATCTTTACCCTGCAAACGCAAGCATGCTGGAGCACTTTCATGTAAGACCTATGTGTAATTCAATCACTTAAAATCAATAAATAGTATTATTATTGCATAGGCGGGACTGCTTCCTGTAGGTACACTGCCATGGGAAACATTCCTCAAAGAGCATTGGATTTGGGTAAAACTTGTGAATGGGAAATCATGTGATTCTGGTGTTAAAGCAAATGAGTTTCAAAAGTGCCTCAATAACTAAGTCTGAGTGACTAAATGCCCCCATTTATACGATATTGTTGTAGAGTTTAGAATAAACAATATTAGCCGTGCACTAGAAAATTTATCGGAAATTTACTTTATAGTTAATGTCTTCTAGGCTCATTCTCTGCATGTGTTTTTGCAGTCACAGCACTTGTATAGGGTTGTACACAGGGGAGAATTGGTTCTAAATTCTTCCAGAAACAATGACTTTTGCATTTCTTGCCATATGAACATGATAATGAGTTCTGTGGCTACCATTGGTGTAGGAAGATCAAAGCATTTAATTGCACAGTTTATGCATATCCGCTGGAAATAGCTACAATGTACCATACCCCTGTAAGTAGAGGCACAAATGCGGTTGTGAAGGTTTATGAGGTTTGTTCTCTGGATGTGTTGTATCAAGACTCTACGAGAGCAAAGCCGGAGATTGTCGAGGTTGAAGTCATCCACGCCCAACTTCTTGAAGGCATGGACTGTATCATTGCACATTCTGCATGATTCAAGGCTTAGAGACAATTCTTGATCCATCTGCTCTTTGAGACATCCTCAAATTTTCAACTTCAACCTGCGCCATGAAAGGCATGACCAAGCAGACCTTTGTTTTTCGCAACAATTTGCAGAGCATAATCTCTCAACAATGTCAATTGTATTTTATCATCTCCTATTCCAGTGATAGAGCAGACAACATGCGATGTAGTATCAAAAGTAAAGCAAAGATACATGAGGAGAATGAAAATGTCAGTGTCTATACATTATAATCATCCATATCTCAGACATTCTCTGTTGCTCTTGAAGTACCATCTATTACATGCAATGGAATGAGGATATCTGCTTCCTCGCTGTGACGGGTGACAGCTCCCATGGCATCTTTGATGAACTCCTTGTTTCCTTTTTTTTTTCTTTCCCGTTCTGTGTCAGATGGAATTGACTGATCAGTATTTAAGCTTTCAGGCTGATTTTTGGCTCAGTTTTCTGGGTTTCTAAGACATGGGTATGAAAAATGAACCTTTGTTAGTGTGAATGGGGAGAAGGCCATAAAATTGTGAGATGAAGAGTGATTGTGGGATTACTTAGAATAGTACAACTTATAACTTCGGATAATTGTATCGTCCAGTCATGGGTCAGTAGAGTGTAATGACTGGATAATGACATGTCTATCAGACTGTTGTACCGGTAGAAATGTTTTAAGAAGGTAGTGGTCCTCTTAAGCTTAATGACTTTTGATCCAATCTTACATGGTGTATTTCAATTGCGAGAGCTAAATGTCTGGCCTTTCTCATAATATATTATCCCAGACAGATTTTTTAATTTGTATATTCTTTTAGATACAAATTCTTAGTACAGAACGTGAAATCTTCCCCTTTCATCTCTTTCTATAATATCCTCCTTGAATGTTTCCGATACCTAATTGCCAAACACCACATTCATCAGTTTTAATGCAGTGACAATTTTTGAGATTGCCCTCGTGTGATGGTGTTCTAAATTGCTGAGGAATTCTGATGCATCCAAAGTGCCACAGAACGGAGCTATTATTGCTCCTTTGTAGTTTTAGAATCATTGGCGGTACAGCAGTAAGCATCTTGGAAGTCTCGATAATTGAGGATTTTCATTTCATTTATTTTCATATTTCTCAATGAACAATAGAACATATATCAAATGTAACAAAATTGAATAATACATGATGTCCAACTTTGAGACATAAAAAGAATAATGTAAAATGTGGTCGATCGATACAAGTTGGAATGTGGGAATGAATGCTAAAGAAATATGAAGGAACCTACTAAAAAGCAAGCTTGTGGAGCGTAGGTCCCAATCAAATTCGAGCTACAGATTGATATGAGGAGCACGCGCACAACAGATGACCGAGACATAAAGATAAACATATAAAAAAAAAGCAACACATAAATGTACAGGGATATTGCAAATCCTTCTCTCATGCAGGTCTGGGGGTCGGATAGTAAAGCCACATGCATGTTGTAAGCGGATGAGCCGTTATCAGTTTGGCAGTAATAACAAAATGTGGATCAATGTATAATGACAGTGATGGTATACGGTTTAAACAGTTTTCGAAATCATGCATTTCGTGTCTTCAGAAGAGACAGGGAAGTATAGAGAAGAAAACACATGCACCTGCAAATCCAGACAAAACAAAAAGACATCCAACAACCAGTTGTAGTGCAGTAAACATGAAAGTACCAGCTGTTCCCGCGCCCCAATGTTTTTAAAGAAGGAAGAATTCTGAACACTGTGGCAGAAATTGAGAGCGCAAACAGCTGGGTTCAATTCTGATTTAACATGACAACGACAATGCAGTACAGTACAGTGGGAGAGTCCTGAACAATATAGAGAAAAATCGATGAGCTTAATTGATGTAGTTATTCAGTAAGTATTGTCTTAATTTGCATTTGAAGGATGATAGTGACAAACAACCTGTGAGTTCTGATGGGGGGGGGGGGATCGATCCAGTATTTCAGCCCTGCATACATAATAGTTTTCTTAGCAAAAATTGTACGAGTACGTGGAAGGTGATAATCGTCACATTGGTGGGTGGGATAGTTGTTAACTGAGTAGTTTCTTTGGAACATGTGAAGAAAAACATCGGGAAGATCATTCGTAGAATATTCATACCAAAAAAAAAATGCCTAATTTATAATCAAACAAATCAGTCAATTTCAAAATCCTATTCTTATGAAAAAAAAATCGTTTGTATGAGACAAATATCCGGCGTTATTAACTATTCTGGTAGCGCGTTTTTGAAGAATGATAAGCGAATCAAGCAGAAATCTGGACGAATTACCCCATGCTAGAATTCCTTAATTGAGGTAAGGGGAAATCCGTGTTGACTATTATAATTTGAAGTATGGTTATGTATGCGGAAATAATATTTCAGCTGGTTTCAAATTCTTGTGTTTCTGGATAAAATTTTACTTAGATAATTAATGTGGGTTTTCCAGGATAGATCACTATCAATATAAAGTCCGAGAAATTTAATACTATAGACCTGGTTTAAATTAATATCATTAATCTTAACATGATCAGGGACAGAGTGCAGAGAGTTGCTGAACAGCATAATGCGTCTTATCAATATTAAGTGATAACTTAAAGGACTGAACAAGTTTCAGTTCATTGTTCAACATATGTACAAGCGTGTTAGGGTTACAATGTGAAAGAAATACATTTGTGTCATCAACAAAGCATATGAAAGAAAGAATCTGTGACGAATTTTGGAGGTCGTTTATATACAAAATGAATAATAGCGGGCCAAGCAGGGAACCTTGGGGGACACCACAAGAAATTGTTTTCAAAAGAGACTCATGACCATTTAAATAAACATATTGCTTTCTATTACTAAGGTAGTCTTTAAACCACTCTAGAGCTGTCCCACGAATGCCGTAATGACTTAACTTATAAAGCAAAATATCATGGTCAATCGTATCAAACGATGACCCACACAAGGGCAACCAGGAAAAACCTTCTCATTGGCATTCTTTATTCATTCTGTGTTATTCCAGAAATACATCCAGCAATTATGAGCTCCCTGATGTGTTGTTTCATTTTGTGGTCAACAAACAAGCTTGTGAATGGGAAGGCTGGTAGGGTGACCATGGCATTTCTTGCCATTGCAAGACTTTTCCTCGTTTGTCTTCATTCTCTCGAGGCAGCATCAAGTTTTTGAAGATCACCTTTAATCGTATCAATGCTTGCTTTTGTAAAAATATTTAATAACTGGGATTGAATATAACTACATGTATTACCGAGGTTCCACGACACCAAATAAAGTTTTGCCTGAGAGGCAAAAACAAATCACGTGTACGCGAACCACATACCCGCTTGGCTATCATGGGACGTGGGATATAACGTTTACATGCTTGCCCACACTTATGGGAAGTGGTATATATTTTATGGGGCTCCTCCCCTCCCCTACGTAGTTTTCGCCCCTCAGGATGGCTTGATGACGTCATTTGAATTCAGAGATGGCTGTCGTTCTGCGTGACCTGAAAATGAATTCGGTCTACACTATGACAATTTTGGCAAATTCATCTAAGGCGCTTACCACAGTATTATATTTTTTTCTATGGCCACCCTCTTAAATTTCAAGATGGTGGCCTATCTTATGATCCACAATAGGAAACAGCTGTACTGGAACGTTAGACACCACAAGCATGTACACTACTGAAAATTTGATGCTCCTACAATAATTGCAACATGAAATATGGGTAAAAACGCAATGGCGGCCATTTTGAAATTCAAGATGGCAGACTATAAATTGTATCAAAACATTCTAGAATATCAGAAAATGATATATCAAAAATGTCTGACATCACAATTTATGGAACCCCTGGATCCGCCATAATCAAACATGCCATTTCAGTCATTAATTTCTTCAGAGCACTAACTTAGCAGTTAATAGTTTGGGGTTTGACTAAGAAGATTAAAAATTCCACACTTAAGGGACTCTGAGACTTCAACTCCCCATAACTCAACCCCCTCCCCTTCGGTTATGTGGGGGGGGGGGGGGGGGCTAATTGTAACAAATTAAGATCATATCACCTTAAATATGCTATATGGCAAATTTGGTGAAACTACGTCAAAGATTTTTTTTTTTTCAAGAAGATGCTGGAAAATCCCCTTCCTAGATCCCCACCCCCTCCCCCTCCCGATTAGGGTCCCCTGGATCCGCCATAGTCAGACATGAAATTTTAGCTATAACTTAGCTCCATCGTTTTTGGTTTGACTAAGAAGATGAAAAATTGCAGACTTTAGGGATTTTAAGGCTTTAACTCCCCCCCCCCCCCCCCGTTTGTCGGTGGTGGTGGTGGGGGGGGGGACTTGTTGAAACAAATTAAGATCATATCACCATAAGTATGTTATAATGTCAAATTTGGTGAAAATCAGTCATATATTTTTCAGTTTCGTCAGACATCGAGTTCTTTTATACAGCATCGGTACGTAATAAAGTTGAAATACATAATTGTAACATTTCCAGCAGTGTTTTGACATTTCCCGCAAAACTTTGTTATACATTTCCCGTTGATGCATTTTTAAAGATTTCCCGGCATTTTAGAAATCCCATGCTCCACAAGTGAGACTTTAAAGTCCCACCTTCCTAGTCAGGGCAATGACGAAAGCACCTCTTTTAGGTGCGAGTTTCTTAACTTTGTCTCCCTCTACAAACTAAATTTGTTCAGACCGCAACTGCTGATCTGTAAATGAAGAAACTCTCACCTAAACTTTCACCCCTCTGAAAAGTATCTTTCTTGCACTTCTTTTAATTGTGAAGTGTTCACCAGTGAGAAAATAAAATATGGCTCATATTGCTATAAGTATACATCATCCTTTAGACTTCCGCCGAAGGAGGAGAAGGGAAAGAGTTGAAGCCTCACATTCCCTAAAGTCTAAAAATTTTCATGTTCTTAGTCCAACCAAAAAAGATTGAGCTAAGTTAGATTCTTATGGTGATTATGATCTTAATTTGTTAAAAAGAGCCCCTCCCCCTCCAATACCGCTGAAGGGGGGGGGGGGCAGTTGAGGCCTCACATTCCGGATTTTTTTAGTCGAACCAAGTAAAGAAAGGCTTCTGATATTAGTGCTATGAAGGCAATGACTGAAATTTCATGTTTTATTATGGCGGATCCAGGTGTGCCCTTTTTTTTGGGGGGGGGGGTGGGGGAAGGGGATTTGTCACTTTTTCAGCTTCTTCTTGAAAAATCTATGACGGATTTTCACCAATGGCAAATAGCATCTTTATGGTGATATGATTATGAGGTCTTCTCCCCCCCCCCCATACTGCCGAAGGGGGGAGGGGATGGGCTGTTGGAGCCTGAGAGTCGTAAAATCTGGAATTTTAGATACAGAGCTAATTTAGTGCTTTGGATGAAGACATTAATGACTGCAATTTCATATTGAATTATGGCGGATCCAGGGGTAGCCTAATGGTGGGGGGGGGGGAGTGAGGGTGATGAGGGGAATTAATTTTCCACATTTCCAGCATCTTCTTAAAAAACACTTTGACGGATTTTCACCAAATACTTGGCAAATACCATCTTTATGGTTGTATGATCTTTAAGGGGGGGGGGGGGAGTTGAAGCCTCAGTGTCCCTAAAGCCTGGAATGTTTTATCTTCTTAGTCGAACCAAAACAGATAATTAGTGCTATGAATACATTAATGACTGAAATTTCATGTTTGATTATGGTCGATCCAGGCAGAGCTACCAAGTCTCACGCATTCTGCTTGAGACTCAAGCATTTAGGGGCGATCTCACGATCTCACGCATGACACCCATTTTTCTCACGCTTCGGACGAAGTCTGCAAATTGGTCCTATGATAATTAGCATAGCTCAAAAGATTAAAGTGATAGTTGCAATTGAAGGTATATTTTCCTTTTGTCTTTCAAAATAAGTAAAAAATAGTCACTTAAGTATGCACCTGATCGCACCATTAACCCGTTGAGGACGAGTCCCGAGTATACTCGGGCAGGTGTCTATGGGGAATGCGTGTTGTAGCAAAATCAAACCGTCCTCAACGGTTAAGAGCTAAACAAAAATGAAAAAAGCTCCCTACCGTGGGAGGCCACAGGGGAAAAAAAACACCTCCTACACCTTCGCTCCCGCGCACATTCTCATGCCGAGATGCCGAGTCATGAAAATCTCACTTATACAATTTTGTTGAACTTGGCATCCCTGTCCAAGGGGCTCTAATCGAGAGGGAGAGGAGGTGAGAGGAGGAAGGGGATTTTCTTCATTTTTCTAGCACCTCTTGAAAAATCTTTGACGGATTTTCACCAAACTTGGCAAATAGCATCTTTTTAGTGATATAATTTTAATTTCTTAAACTGAGCCCCCCACCCCCACCACCCAGGGGGAGTAAAAGCTTCAGATCCCTAAAGTCTGGATCTTTTTTTATCTTCCTCTGTTGAACCGAAAAAAAAAAAATCGTTAATGCATTGATTATGGTGGATCAAGGGGTGACCTGATAGGGGGGGGGGGGGGGGGTGGTGAGGGGAAGGAGAGAGATTTTTTTTCTTCACATTTTCTGCATGCCCTTGAAAAATCTGTATGACGGATTTTCACCAAACTTGGCGGATAACATCTTTTTGGTGATATAATCTTAATTTGTTAAACTGAGCCAACCAACCACCCCCCCCCCACAACTGCCGAAGGGAGGGGGGGAGGGGTATAGTTGAAGCTTCAGATCCCTAAACTCTTGAATTGTTTAATCTTCTTCTGTCCACCCCCCCCCCCCCCCCCCAAAAAAAAATAAATAGAAGTATGTTGAAGCTATGAAAACACTAGTTACTGAAATTTCTGGTTTGATTATGGCGGATCCAGTGGGTGGCCTGAAAGGGGTATGAGGGCTAGGAAGGGGATTTTCCACATTTTCTGCACTCTTTTGAGAAGTCTATGGCTGATTTTTGCCGAACTTGGCAGACAAATTTTTGTGGTGATACGATCTTACTCCGCTAAAATATGGATTGTTTTTTCATCATCTTTTTCTGTACGACCGAAAACAGGATATAGAGCTAAATTAGTGCTATGAAGACTTTAATGACTGAAATTTCATGTCTGATTACGGCGGATTCAAAGGATCCCTGATAGGAGCAGAGGAGGTGGAGTAGGAGGCAGAATTTTTACACATTCAGCATCTTCTTAAAAAATCTCAGACGGATTTTCACCAAACGTGGGAGGTAGCATCCCTATGGTATAATAGAATCCCACTAAGGGGCAACAACTCTGGGGGTGGGGAGGGGGGGGGGGTGTATCACCCCTAAATGTAATATCAACGCTAAATGTAATATCGACCCTAAATGTAATACGCCTTAACCCTAAATGTAATAACAACCCTAAATGTAATACATTTTAACGCTAAATGTAATAATCGAGTCAACCCTAAATGTAATACATTTTAACCCTAAATGTAATACATTTTAACCCTAAATGTAATAACCGGAGACAACCCTAAATGTAATAACAACCCTAAATGTAATACATGTCAACCCTAAATGTAATATTGACCCTAAATGTAATACTTTTTAACCCTAAATGTAATATCGACCCTAAATGTAATACATCTTAACCCTAAATGTAATATCGACCCTAAATGTAATACACCTTAACCCTAAATGTAATAACAACCCTAAATGTAATACATTTCAACCCTAAATGTAATATCGACCCTAAATGTAATACATTTCAACCCTAAATGTAATATCGACCCTAAATGTAATACATCTTAACGCTAAATGTAATAACAGCCCTAAATGTAATACATTTTAAAGCTAAATGTAATAACAATCCTAGATGTAATTCATGTCAACCCTATTAAATGTAATACATTTTAACGCTTAATGTAATTACGACCCTACATTTAATAAACCTCATTATAGAGAGTGTAAACAATGCAGAATATCAGGCAAAAGGTCAGGGGGTAGGGGATATGACGAAACTTTGTATAGCAGTCAAGAGCAGCAATAATTGCTTATATTTGTTTTTGTTATTTACCTAGGTAAAAATCACACAGTCTTATGAATTCCTTTGTTTGCTGAAAAGTTAATTACGTCCATGTGACATAATCTATTACCGTTTTCATACAATCACGCAAACATTTTGCATTCCAATGTTCATTCAGTGTTCATGATTGTTTTCAGTTTTGTTGAAAAAAAAAGTGGGCAAAACTTCTTTGCAAGGAAATTCTGAATATGAATAATACTGCAAGAAAAAAACACATACGCCTACTTATGAAACGCGAATAAGAGAATTAGAAATTAGAAAGATTCAGAAAGATTTCGCAAAATTTTTATAAACCATCATTATCTATATAGTGTTTCAATGACGAAATATCTGTCACACATTGACATGGCAGCAAATCACTGTCCGAAATATTAGCCTCATGACATTGTTCACTACTCCTGGCAATCACTACAAGTTAGTGACACAAAACTGGGGCAATTTGTCGTGGGGAGGGTACACAAAATATATTTTGTTTGTTTTTTTTTCTTGCAATATTATTCATATTCAGAATTTCCTTGTAAAGAATATTTCCCATTTTTTTCAACAAAACTGTAAACAATCATGAACACTGAATGGAGATTGGAATACAAAATTTTTGTGTGATTGTATAATAAAAGTAATAGATTTAAAGACTATGTCACATGGACCTGATTAACTTTGCAGCAATGAAAGGGATTGATAAGACTGTGTGATTTTTACCTGAGTAAACGACAAAAACAGATCTAAGCAACTATTGCTGCTCTTGACTGCTATAGAAAGTTGCGTCATATCCCCTACCCCCTGACCTTTTGCCTGATATTCTGCGTTAGTTACACTCTCTATAAAGAGGTGTATTTTTATTTAAGGTCGTAATTACATTGAGCGTTAAAATGTGTTACATTTAATAGGGTTGACATGAATTACATTTAGGATTGTTATAACATTTAGCGTTAAGATGTATTACATTTAGGGTCGATATAACATTTAGCGTTAAGATGTATTACATTTAGGGTTGAAATGTATTACATTTAGGGTTGTTATTACATATAGGGTTAAGGTGTATTACATTTAGGGTCGATATTACATTTAGGGTTATGATGTATTACATTTAGGGTCGATATTACATTTAGGGTTGTTATTACATTTAGGGTTAAGATGTATTACATTTAGGGCCGATATTACATTTAGCGTTAAGATGTATTACATTTAGGGTCGATATTACATTTAGGGTTAAGATGTATTACATTTAGGGTCGATATTACATTTAGGGTTAAGTGGTATTACATTTAGGGTCGATATTACATTTAGGGTTAAAAAGTATTACATTTAGGGTCGATATTACATTTTGGGTTGACGTGTATTACATTTAGGGTTGTTATTACATTTAGGGTTGACACGTATTACATTTAGGGTTGTCTCCGGTTATTACATTTAGGGTTAAAATGTATTACATTTAGGGTTGACTCGATTATCACATTTAGCGTTAAGATGTATTACATTTAGGGTTGTTATTACATTTAGGGTTAAGGCGTATTACATTTAGGGTCGATATTAAATTTAGCGTTGATATTACATTTAGGGGTGATACAGGGGGAAGGGAGTTGTTGGGGTGAGACGAAGGCCCAGATCTTAGGAATTGTACAGAAAATTCTCTTTGACCAGAGGTAATACCGAGCTTTATTATAGGTTTTCCCGCTCATTTTTATCAGATTTGCATTCGATTTAACATGCGGTCATTCAAGTTCGAGTGAATTTGAATGATCACCGAGATCTTCATTCAAAAAGGCAACTAGTTCATTTAATTTGATTTTATCAGTAAGCGATTTCATAAGTTTCTCACACAAGGGTATAAAAAGGGCATTCAAATTAAAAATGCAAGTGCAAAGCATTCAAATTCGCATCAGCACCACCGCACAGTGGGCCAGAGAAATACCAAAGTGCGCCAAATGTCATTTTGGGCACTTGGGATTTTTTTAATTTTTGACATGCGCTCTTGAGAGGAAATACTTTGAAGAATATTTCATTGAAATATTTAAATCAGATATGTATACTAAAGGGATATATTTCCTACCTAAAGTAGCAAAATACAACATTTTAAGAGTTTCAAAGCAAATTGTAACCTCTTTAATGAATACGTAATTTCGACATATAATTTTTGAGATATCAACCTGTAATTTCTCCCACATATTTCTCAGAGTATATCTTACCTTATGAATGCCGTAAAAATGCAAAGAAACCTAATCTTCATGAACATTATTTCAGGTAAATATCCTTGAAAAGAGGGTAATTATTTGTCTTTTTTAATATATCCAAATGAAAAGTTTAGATTGCCACGGATTTCAAACTAAATTCTATTACCACAACATTCCCTGATGTCTCAGCTTTAAGCTGATACCAGATTTGGCTGCCACCTTTTGCCACTTTTTGTGTTAGAGCCGATTTTCCGCGGCACATAACGTATATTTTGGACCTGGCAGCCGCTTAGGAATTCTGTTATCATACGGCGCCGCATGAGGGCGGCATTATACTTTCATTCATTTTTTTTTCTTGCACGTTGAAGGCCCGCAAACATGATTAACACTGAATACGAGGTAAACAGAGTTATAAATATATGAATAGGGCTAGTTCCGGCCCCTAAAAGACCCTTCTTTCAAAGATAAAAGAGTACATAATTGCACATAACCAAGGTCATAGCCATATTATTGTCCATATTGTCATAGCCACTGCTGTAAACAAGCTATTCCCTCTGCGATACATACTGTATGGACACCTAAATACTTCGATCCTACTCTTGACATTATGCAGATAGAACATTATACACCTAAACACAGATATTCTATTTTCATCGGTTACTCTTTGGAAGCAAAGTCTGTTGCTATCCGGCTGCTCACCAAAGTGTATCGGATCGCAGTCTGATGAATCCGACTGTGTCGGTCGACTATCAGGTCAATGTCAGACATTGCTCGCGTGATCCTCATTGGACGATCTTGCCTCATGGGGTCATGCCCGACCTGTCTGACATTGACCTGATAGGCGACAAATACAAGTCGGATTCATCAGACTTAGGTGGGTTGCCGGAAGCAAAAAAAAAAAAAAAAAAATGCTTCCGACGACTGACTGATGAAGAAAAAAAAAATCCTTGTGGAATGGGGATGAATTTATAATTTCACATGATAGTGATTCCGATAGATTTTTCATCAAAAAAAAAACAAAAAACAAAATCTTTTATTATAGCTTTTTCAAGTAAACCTTCATGCACGGCAGACTCATTCTTAGTTGTTAAGTCATAACCTTTCATTCTCCTGATTACTGACTTCACAATTTGATATCTTTCCAGTAAAATAAGACAAAATGGTTTTTCGAGTGTTGCGCTTGTATAAATTGATGTGGCATAGGCCTAAGGTTATAAAGCAGAGAGATTGGTTTGATATCACACATTTATGTCCTGCTAGAATAGAGTGAAGAAATTCACCCAAAAGTACAGCGTACGTCATAAACTTATTCTACTTTACACGGACAACAGTATTATTTTGCAGTACGTGTGTATAATATGGAACTTCCAGCGCAGCATGAATTCGATCGCCGAATGTTTATACACTTTCTGTGGCCAATTATGTAAGCATCTTGTATTCAATGATAATAGATAAGCAGTGTCAGTGAATGTGAAAAGATAAATGAACCCCTTTTCAAAATAACCTTTAAAGAAAATAAAACAGCCAAAGATTTGCACTGCTTTATTCGTCATTTACAGACCGATTTTTGGTAGCCAATGAAAAATCAGCATCACAGTGACGTCATATGAGTTTAAAATTATGCTCAATCAATTCTACGCCCCAAATTATCCCTAGACACCAAATTTGGGTAAAAAGAAACCATGGGATATAATTTTGGCGCACTTTGGGCTCATTCTGGCCCACTGTGCACCGTAGAGAGGGTTAAGGAATTCAAATTCTTGATTAGGCAAAACAGTTGTTATAACAGAGTATGGGCAGTCTTTTTTGTCGTTGCTTTTCATTCTTTGTAGTTACTCAGCTGTTTGAACATGCAAATTCAATTTACCTTGAAATGTGATTTTGGACTCATACTAGCTAATAATTCGTGATAACCCCACTTTCAAACACATACATTTACACTTTATTCATGCACGATTTTAGCCGCTGCTACATTACAGAGCATGCGTGAACATCTCGAATACGGACAGAATTAGTGGACGAAGCATGACCTCGACAGCCAGGAAAACTGGCGATATAACCTTTTGGTGAAATACATCTACCTACAGCTGATCCGATTGCGGCAACTTATGATATGGACACGGGGAACTAAGGAATGGAATCAAAATGGATCAATATGGATTTGGACGTATAGGACTCCTAAGATATACTGGGATATTGCTCTCCATCCATACTGCTAGGGATGAAGTGAAAATTGTAGAAATGTCGACAGGGAATAGATACATCCAATACAATTAAGATAGTTAAATGAGACTTTGAAATGAAAATGAAATTGTATCATCTAATTGTATGACAGTGAACAAAATGGCTCGTGGAAGCTGTGTATGTTGATTGAATTCGAACGTTCAAAGTGCGAAGTTGTGTTCCTATAAATGAAATTGAAACTGGTATTTGGCACGAATTTGAATGTCTATCCAGCTGGCGAAAAATTGAATACCAACTTTGAGCTGTTAGACTGAATGAATTTTTCTCAAAATTGAATGAAATAAAATCTAAAAGGAATGACATGAAATGAAATTATACTAAAGAATGAAAATGAACCGTGAGAGTAGAGCAGTGACCGAAATCGCTTGAATTTGAACGCCGTTTTATTCATTCGAACGCAAATCTGATAAAATTGGACGGGAAACCTATAAAATGTACAATATTATATGCTTGAAAGTGGAGTTATCCGAGCTATTGACTTTATCGGGAAAAAGTCCCATTTCAAGGTTCATTGAGTTTGCATATTCAAACATAATGATGAGTATAATCTACAAAAACTATAGGCAACAGCAAAAACAAACAAACAAACAAACAAACAACAAAACAAAACAATGCTCATATATTATACTTGTTTGCCTTATCGTGAATTTGAACTCCTTAACGTTCTTCACGGTTGAACTGAGGTGAATTATAATGAGTTGCACGTGCATTTTTAATTTGAACGCACATTTTTCTGGTTTACTTGAGAAACTCATGAAACCGCATGCTGATAAAATTAGATTTAAATGAGTTAGTTACCTTTCCTAATGTTGATCTCGGTGATCATTCAAATTCAACTGGATTTTTAATGATCGCATTGTTAAATCGAATGCAAATCTGATGAAATTGGCCGGGAAAACCAATATTGATATTCACAGCAACAGTGACGAGAAAATTGCAGGAATTGTGTTGAAAGTTAGGTAAAGTGGTGTCAACGTTCATCACTGATTGTTTGTCAACCTCCATCACTGATTGTGAACCTAGGAATATATTATTTTTATTTTTCTCAAAGTAGGAAAAAGGGAACACCACAGTTTTTCGTTGATTTATTGGAAGTGTTGTAATAAACCTGTGTCAGAATATAGAACTTTGGTATAATTAAAGGTAACAAATTGAATTGGTACGAGAACACCAGGAAAATTATGTCAAAGGAAACCAGCGGATGTACCTTCTTAGAACACTATTTTTTTTTTAATGGTAGAAGTCAAACACTTGCTCTTTATATCAAAGTATCATGCAGTCAGTCATATCTTTTCTTCAGTAGTGTGGTTAAATGGTTTGACGGCAAAAAAAAAAAAATAAGTAAAATCTAAGAGAGAGAGAGATAGAGAGAGAGAAATAAAAAAGGTTTTATCACAAACCAGCAAGATTACTGACATGTCCACGAGACACTTAGAAGAAATTAAAGATCTGAATATAAGAACGACCCAAGTCCAATTTTTGGCCAAATTCAGTTTGACATGGAAAATTGTAACTTATGCATGGACTCATCTTGTGTATAAATGATAAATCCTAATTACCCCCGGAAGTGCCTGAAATGAATGAGTTAAATCTTATATGAATGTAGGAATGAAGGACTTGGGACGTTCTTACATTCATATTATAGCGCCCTCTCTCATCCTTCTCTCATCTCTATAGCAGAATATCATGTATATGAATCAAAGAACGACCCAAGTCCATATGATTCAAAAAACGACCCAAGCCAATCACACAAAATGGCCTCTCCACAATTAATGTAAATGTTAATTGTCATAATAATATATGTTCTAATTTGTATATACAATGTTGCCTTCGCATCACAGTTAAATAGAATATTATTGGACAAATAAAAAAGATATGAAGGTTTTTTTTTAAGTTTACTCGAAATGGTGTTCCATGGACTTGGGTCGTTCTTATATTCAGATACTCAATTGTGCATTCAGCTCTGTTGAATAGGCTTGATACCGTAATGAAAGATTGAACACACCCTCTTCATGATGAGGTGACAGTAAACAGATCTGATAGAAGTCGACTTCCAGTTATGAACACTGAGAGATAGGCCTACATAACACGCATAAGGTCATATTGATCTTTACATATTATAGACATTTCAATAGTAAGTTTAATAGATGATATGCAAAGAGTCATATCCGCCCAGCATCTCATTGGTGTCTGTTTGCTTGTCCATTTTCCATCTGAGGAGATGGCTCATGGATACCCCATATAGAGCTACTATGTATATGTTAGCTGGTCCTCCATGGGGTCCAATTTGATGTGAGGCGGGACCACTTCACCGGGTTTAACACGTATACCCTGCTCTTTGCGATGAATGAATGAAACGGGATGTTTTACGTGCATGAGTTTTGACTCGCTCATGCACGGGACCTCTATTTTATGTCCTATCCGATTGACCAGGGAGGTGAGACAAAATTTTGTCTCACCTCCCTGGATTGACAAAGTGTTTTGCCTCTTGCTACAGGGGACGGTATGATTATACACAATATTGCTCAGTGAGACCAGGGAGGTGAGACACCTCCCTGATTATACACAACATTGCTCAGTGAGACTCTGGTATCGAACCCCGGGCTCTTGGGTCGAAGGCACACGCGCTACCGACTGAGCTAAATCACCACAGTCACAATGATGTTCTGTACTTGTAGTCATTTTTCACACTTCGAGTCAAGTATGGTGCCGGCTAATTTCGAATATTGATAATATCCAACAAGTGATTGACAAATTGCCCTACATCGACGTAAATAAGCACTGAATTGATCAGTGTTTTAGTAGTAGCCATGATAAAAAATCATGGGCGTACATACTCGAGCAGGATTCGAACCCACGACCTCCTGATCACCGGACAGGCGTCATCTCCACTAGACCACCGAGCTTTCGCCCAACAGCAAGTGTTGGTTCTAATCCTTATAGCATGCAGCGGGTACTGCTTTGTTATTCAATTTTTTTTTTTTTTTTTTTTATGAAGTTCTCCCGTCGAGATGCTTTCATTGCAACTGATTGACAAATTGCCCTACATCGACGTAAATAAGCACTGAATTGATCAGTGTTTTAGTAGTAGCCATGATAAAAAAATCATGGGCGTACATACTCGAGCAGGATTCGAACCCACGACCTCCTGATCACCGGACAGGCGTCATCTCCACTAGACCACCGAGCTTTCGCCCAACAGCAAGTGTTGGTTCTAATCCTTATAGCATGCAGCGGGTACTGCTTTGTTATTCAATTTTTTTTTTTTTTTTTTTAATGAAGTTCTCCCGTCGAGATGCTTTCATTGCAACTGATTGACAAATTGCCCTACATCGACGTAAATAAGCACTGAATTGATCAGTGTTTTAGTAGTAGCCATGATAAAAAATCATGGGCGTACATACTCGAGCAGGATTCGAACCCACGACCTCCTGATCACCGGACAGGCGTCATCTCCACTAGACCACCGAGCTTTCGCCCAACAGCAAGTGTTGGTTCTAATCCTTATAGCATGCAGCGGGTACTGCTGTGTTATTCAATTTTTTTTTTTTTTTTTTTTATGAAGTTCTCCCGTCGAGATGCTTTCATTGCAACTGATTGACAAATTGCCCTACATCGACGTAAATAAGCACTGAATTGATCAGAGTTTTAGTAGTAGCCATGATAAAAAATCATGGGCGTACATACTCGAGCAGGATTCGAACCCACGACCTCCTGATCACCGGACAGGCGTCATCTCCACTAGACCACCGAGCTTTCGCCCAACAGCAAGTGTTGGTTCTAATCCTTATAGCATGCAGCGGGTACTGCTTTGTTATTCATTTTTTTTTTTTTTTATGAAGTTCTCCCGTCGAGATGCTTTCATTGCAACTGATTGACAAATTGCCCTACATCGACGTAAATAAGCACTGAATTGATCAGTGTTTTAGTAGTAGCCATGATAAAAAATCATGGGCGTACATACTCGAGCAGGATTCGAACCCACGACCTCCTGATCACCGGACAGGCGTCATCTCCACTAGACCACCGAGCTTTCGCCCAACAGCAAGTGTTGGTTCTAATCCTTATAGCATGCAGCGGGTACTGCTTTGTTATTCAATTTTTTTTTTTTTTTTTTTTTATGAAGTTCTCCCGTCGAGATGCTTTCATTGCAACTGATTGACAAATTGCCCTACATCGACGTAAATAAGCACTGAATTGATCAGTGTTTTAGTAGTAGCCATGATAAAAAATCATGGGCGTACATACTCGAGCAGGATTCGAACCCACGACCTCCTGATCACCGGACAGGCGTCATCTCCACTAGACCACCGAGCTTTCGCCCAACAGCAAGTGTTGGTTCTAATCCTTATAGCATGCAGCGGGTACTGCTTTGTTATTCAATTTTTTTTTTTTTTTTTTTTTTTAATGAAGTTCTCCCGTCGAGATGCTTTCATTGCAACTGATTGACAAATTGCCCTACATCGACGTAAATAAGCACTGAATTGATCAGTGTTTTAGTAGTAGCCATGATAAAAAATCATGGGCGTACATACTCGAGCAGGATTCGAACCCACGACCTCCTGATCACCGGACAGGCGTCATCTCCACTAGACCACCGAGCTTTCGCCCAACAGCAAGTGTTGGTTCTAATCCTTATAGCATGCAGCGGGTACTGCTTTGTTATTCAATTTTTTTTTTTTTTTTTTTTTTTTATGAAGTTCTCCCGTCGAGATGCTTTCATTGCAACTGATTGACAAATTGCCCTACATCGACGTAAATAAGCACTGAATTGATCAGTGTTTTAGTAGTAGCCATGATAAAAAATCATGGGCGTACATACTCGAGCAGGATTCGAACCCACGACCTCCTGATCACCGGACAGGCGTCATCTCCACTAGACCACCGAGCTTTCGCCCAACAGCAAGTGTTGGTTCTAATCCTTATAGCATGCAGCGGGTACTGCTTTGTTATTCATTTTTTTTTTTTTTTTTTTTAATGAAGTTCTCCCGTCGAGATGCTTTCATTGCAACTGATTGACAAATTGCCCTACATCGACGTAAATAAGCACTGAATTGATCAGTGTTTTAGTAGTAGCCATGATAAAAAATCATGGGCGTACATACTCGAGCAGGATTCGAACCCACGACCTCCTGATCACCGGACAGGCGTCATCTCCACTAGACCACCGAGCTTTCGCCCAACAGCAAGTGTTGGTTCTAATCCTTATAGCATGCAGCGGGTACTGCTTTGTTATTCAATTTTTTTTTTTTTTTTTTAATGAAGTTCTCCCGTCGAGATGCTTTCATTGCAACTGATTGACAAATTGCCCTACATCGACGTAAATAAGCACTGAATTGATCAGTGTTTTAGTAGTAGCCATGATAAAAAATCATGGGCGTACATACTCGAGCAGGATTCGAACCCACGACCTCCTGATCACCGGACAGGCGTCATCTCCACTAGACCACCGAGCTTTCGCCCAACAGCAAGTGTTGGTTCTAATCCTTATAGCATGCAGCGGGTACTGCTTTGTTATTCAATTTTTTTTTTTTTTTTTTTTTTTTATGAAGT